>NW_024081848.1:0-370350 GCF_003009895.1 Hyaena hyaena
AATAAATAAATAAATAAATACAACTTTTCCAATAAAAAAAAAAAGAAATATAGAATCATTTAGATCCACTTGTGGGATTATTTTTTACTTGACTAATTCTACATAGGGCAATCAATATACTAATGGCTTTCTCTTTTAAAAAAAAATGTTTTAAGGCAAATAAACTATCAACTAAAAATGTTAAGTTTTAAAAGATAATGCTTTCTGTAAATTAATACAATAAGAATAGGGTATAAAAATAGCTTATTTGTGTTTCACTTTTATATTTCCAGAGCTCAAAATTCCTTTGTGAAGATTCAAGTTTCTGTCTGAATTTATATTCCTTCTGTTTGAAGGAATTCCTTCAACATTTCTTAGATTGTGTCTGTGCTGGCAATGAGTTTTCTCAGCCTTTGTCAGAAAAATTCTTTATATCATCTTCTTTTTATAAAGATATCTTCACTGGTTAGAAAATTCTGAGTTGACATATTGTTGCTGTTGTTGAGTACTTTATTTTTTTCTCCAAATTTATTTATTTTTTAAATTTACATCCAAGTCAGTTAGCATATAGGTCAACAATGATTTTAGGAGTAGATTCCTTAATGTTCATTACCCATTTAGCCCATCCCTCCTCACACAACCCCTCCAGTAACCCTCTGTTT
This sequence comes from Hyaena hyaena, assembly GCF_003009895.1. Classification (NCBI taxonomy): domain Eukaryota; kingdom Metazoa; phylum Chordata; class Mammalia; order Carnivora; family Hyaenidae; genus Hyaena; species Hyaena hyaena. Next base: position 642 of record NW_024081848.1, read on the forward strand.
GTTCTCTGTATTTTAGAGTCTCTTATGTTTTGTCCCCTTCCCTGTTTTTATATTATTTTTGCTTCCCTTCCCTTATGTTCATTTGTTTTGTATCTTATATGAATGAAGTCATATGATACTTGTTTTTTTCAAGTTGAGTACTTTAAATAACTCATTTCATTGACTTGTGATTGCATACTTCCTGGGAAGAGTCAACTAAAATTCTTATCTTTGGTTATTTTGTATGTATTCCATCTTTTCCCCACTCCCTCTGGCTGCCTTCAAGATTTTCTTATCTTTGTTTTCAGCAATTTGAAAAGATGATGTCTGGACATGTTTGTGTATACACTTAGTATTTATCTTGCAATCACTAGGCTTCTTGTTTTATCTATGGTTTGATTATCTTTCACTATTTTTGGAAAATTTGAGCCTTTAATTTTTAATTTTCCCCACACTATTTTGCACTGCTCTTTTTCTATTGTCCTTCTGGGACCCCAATTAAATGTTGTATAGACAGCTTGATACTATCTTACAGCTCTTAAATGCTCTACTTTTTTTCACCTCTTCCCCACTTTTCCCTGTGTGTTTCAGGTTGGATATTTTTACTGACCTACTTAATATTATTTTCTTAGGGATTCCATCTCCTTGCTAAAGTTCCATATATGTTTATGTATTTATTTACTATTTCCTTTAGATCACTTAACATAAAAACCATAGTTTGTATAAAATCCCTGACTGGTAGTTAAAGCTGGATTATCTCTGTTTCTGATTCTGTTGATTTCTTGTTCTTTGATCATTAGATATTTTTCATACTTATCTGTCTCATAACTTTTTACTGATTGCCAGTCATATGGTGTAGAATAGTAGAGAATAAGGTAAATCATATTTGTTCTTTGAAACGAGCATGAATTTTTCTCTATCTGGCTGTTAGTTGTGGGTAGTTCAGTCTACTTCAGGAGTAGAGGTGAGTTTGAATTTCATTATTGATTTTGTTACCTTTAGTGTACCAAAGGCATCACATTCTTTCAGCAGTGGTCTACCACTTCCTTGTGATTATTAATAGACAGGCTAAGGATAAGGAAAGCTTTTTGGTGTGTTAATGTTTCATTACATGCTGTCAACCGTTACAGTATTCCTGTACCAAAGAAAAGGTCTCTCTCCACCCTCTTACTTTTCCTTCAATGGTCGAATGCTGTTCCTTCTCACCTGATGCTTGTTGACTCTGGCAGTAAGGGGCAGTAGATTTTCCTGGTCCAGCTTAGTAGTAGACAGGCCTTGTGATTAAAACGTGGAGTGAGGCTCCCTCATCCTTCCAATCCCTCTTTCCTATTGCAACCAAAGTTCACTATATACCTATATAGTGGGTCTTGTGTCAGACAGTTGTCTGCCCCTCCCTAGGAATAGACCTATGATTATATTGGTATAGCTTCCTAGCCTGCTTCTTTCCAAAAGTAGGTGTTCTTTTCTAACCAGTATACCAGTAATAATGCACATTGCATTGCATCACAAGTGTGACAATGTTTCCTGCCCATCCCTCTGAATCTTAAAGTGCTTGCTCTGTATAAGAGAAGGATCCAGGTAATAGTGTGAAGTTCTACCCCTTTCCCACAGTAGCATTTCATTCCCTCTTTGGATCCTTGCTTAACCATGAGGTCTTTCCTCTGTTTATCTACCCTACTTCCAATCTTTCTTTCTTTTTCTTTTTCTTTTTTTTTTTTTAATTTTTTTTTAAAGTAATTTTTTTAATGTTTTATTTCTAGGAGAGAGAGAGAGAGAGAGACAACGTGAGCAGGGGAGGGTCAGAGAGAGAGGGAGTCACAGACTGAAACAGGCTCCAGGCTCTGAGCTGGCAATCAGCGCAGAGCCCGACGCGGGGCTCGAACCCACGAACCGCGAGATCATGACCTAAGCGAAAGTCGGACGCTTAACCGACTAAGCCACCCAGGCGCCCCTCTTTTTCTTTTTTTTTAAACTATATGACATGGCACTGTTTATTTAAATTAAAATATGTATGCGCAAGATATATATTTTGCAAAAAAATACAAAGAAAATATACTTAATAAAAAAATTTGAATTGTTGTCAAAGTGAGCAGTGAAGGTGACAATTAAGTAAAAGGTTCCAATCTTTCCTGATGGTAACTAGTGAGGTCAGTAGAAAAGGATTTGCAAGTGAGCATGAAATCCTTTTTGGTCTGAGTCTCTCAGGGGTTTTAAACTGCTAGATAGCTCACACTTGTCCATTATCAATTAATCAAAATTTCACATTTTTCCACTTACCCACTTGTATGACATCTGGTCTTTCTGTATCCATAGAGATATCTTAGATAACTCTTCTTGAAGGAATTTGTTTCTCCTTGAGTTTCAAGGTATTTCATTGACCAGTGATCTCAGCTCTTTAATGAGTTCACGGAAAATTATTATTTTGTATGTTATCCAGATATTTGTCATTATAGTTTATCCAACTGTTGCTGTCTCCAGATTTATACAATCCACAGAGAAGCAGAATTTTCAATGTATTTTTTAAAAATGTTTTTATTTATTTTTCAGAGAGACAGAGAAAGAGAGAGAGAGAGAGAGAACGAGCTGGGGAGAGGCAGAGAGAGAGGGAGACACAGAATCTAAAGCAGGATCCAGGCTCTGAGCTGTCAGCACAGAGCCTGATGTGGGGCTCAAACTCATGAATCACAAGATCATGACCTGAGCTGAAGTCTGACGCTTAACCGACTGAGCCACTCAGGTGCCCCTCAATGCATTAAGTTTTAAGAGTATTGACCTTGTCACTGATTAAGATTACTCAAGATAGTTGTAATCAAGTTATATACGGGTACCAAAGGATATGCTGAGCTCTGCCACATAACCTAAAGATATCTTATTTAATTGGCCTTCCCTTTCATAATTTGAATATAGTTTATCTAAATCTACATCTTATGTAATAGTATCATAATAAAATTACATTGTACTTTACTTGAAAATTCCCTTTTTTATAAGATCTTTAAACTTTGTGCTGAATTTAGTTATATTTATAAAAGTGGTTAACAAGACATTCAGTGATAGTGAAGAATTTTGGACAGAGGAAAGGTAGACAATTTCTCTTCTTTTCTCCCACCTTTTTCTACTCTCCAACTTATATCCTTTCAAGGAAGCCAGTTTCTCTATCCAGTAGAGTATAATTGGAGAAAGCACTAAGCCAGCTGAGTGAATTGATTTCCTATTAACTCCATTCCTCTATGCCAAGCTTGGTGTGAGTCTTCCTCCCAGTCATCCATAGCCAGGGTACTTAATGCCTAGTTTTCATGGTGTCCATATGACCATTCCATATAATGTTTTGCCTCTCCAAGGAGTTAGTAGGCTTAGGTATCCATGATTATTGTAAAAACTCTTTCTTTTTATTAATTCTCAGAGACTTCACAGCCTTCCATTTATAGCTGAGGCCATCTTCAGTATCATTATAAGAAACATTCATATTTTTATCTTGGCACATCAGACACAGGCTCTTAACAGAGAGGTAACCTACCCCACTTATAACACTTATTATTTTTCATAAAAACAGGAAAAATACTTGTATAAAAAATTTAGGCTTCAGGGATCATGAGTTCTAATGATTTTCCAGGATTAGGATGGAGGTAGGGGAAGAGCCAATTTTTCATTTTTTGTGTATGAGTGGATCTCATAGAAAATATATCTCTTTTATGTTTTTTAAAGTAAATTTATATCTAATGTTCTGAGATGAAGTGGGGTGGGATGGGAATCAAGACATATTCAAGTCTATGCTGAACTCAGTGCTTAACCTAGAAATAAATAAAACACCATGCTCTTTTCCTTTTAGATATTTCCTAATAGATAGGTTTGCATAATAGACCTCAGGCAAAAAACGTTGTAAAGACTCAAGTAACAGAGTTAGCTGTATTTCAGTTGCCACTACATGTCAGCCTAGTGACTTTATAATTTATTTGTTTGTAAATTAGAAAGTTTCATTTCCAAAAAGGAATATGTTGGATTCATCCCAAAAATTATCTTTTTGTAGAAATATATGAGTTCAGCCCTATGTCACTTATAAAGATTAACATTTTGCTACAAAATGACAATCAGTATTTCCATCATTTTCCTCTAAGTCTATCAATAGGAGCAAATCACAAGTAAGTAAATGTCAAAGTTATCTTCCACATGCAGAACAACTATTCTGAACATAACATTGTGAATACTTATAATGCTTTTGTAAGTAAGCTTTCTAAATTTTAGTAGGAGGAAAATATGAAAAAGAACTCTAGTGTGTACAGATTAGAAACAAAGAACAGCTTTTTCTTTCACATTATATTTGACACAAATAGCATACATGCAGCAGACATTTAAATTGATGTTTGAGAAGCTTCAACATATACCTTTGTGATAAGAAAAGTGATTAGGGAGGAGACAAAATACATTGCATATTATAATGAGAAGACTTCTCATCTCAGGAGACTGGTTTATAGAAAGATCTTGAGATGAATGGAATATAAGCAAACTAATCAGTGTCACTTGTTAAGAAGTGTAGCCTTAAAAAATCAGGATGTAGGCTGAAAGTTCTTATTTTTCCTGAAGAAATTTTAGAGACAGTACACATGTATCTTAATGAGATGGTATTTGTTTATCTGACAAGGCAATATTCAAAAATTTGAGGGTCTATAACCTAATCTCCCAGATTGCTGGCCAATAAAATGGTAGATTGGATTATATTACTTTGCCACTTTTAATTTTGGAATCATAAGATTCCATAAACGACACATAAAACAAATGTACCTGAAAATGCTATAGGAAAATGATAAGAAACAAATTATTTCAAGTCTACAAACATAAGTCTTGTCCTAATCTTTATATAACCTTTTGCAATTTTCTCAATATAAAGATGCATAATGACATGACTGCAGATGACCCAGGAATATCTGAAGTGTGCAATGGGGTGGTGAGGGTGTTGCGACGGACACGATATTTTTCCTACAGAAACACAGATATACGTCTAGAAACATGTATATCAGTGTGTATTTACATCTATCATGAATTCTAACATAGCTATAATATTTTAAAATATTATGGCAAATAACAAGTACACGATATCATGAAATACACTAAATTCATAGCTTGGTAACACCTCACAATGGTACTATAAATTTATCCTGAGGAGTGGAGACAAAAATATAGTATAAGAGAAAAATATGAGGATTAGATATTTAAATTTTATGTTTGCATACTGTAAGACTTACTTAATTGTAAATCATGTCAAATCAAACACAGGCAAAATTTTTGTTTAACAACTATTTCAACCTTCTGAAGCCTAGAATTGGGTATAAATAAACACTTTGTTTTTGAAAATGTCATCGTAACCCAAGAAATACATTTGGGAGGAAGATTAATGTTTATCCATCATAATAGCTGGCCTCTGATAGGAGCAGTGCTTCTAAGGAGACCTGGTAACTAGCCCTCAGGAAGTTAAAAAGTTGAAGACATTTCCTGTGTACATTTTGTTTGTATACAATTATAAATTCTAGTGGGTAATTTTAATATCTGACGGGTAATTTTTATAATACAATGGGCAATTTTAAGCCATTTCCAGAGGAAGCCTTGATATATTCTTTCAAACTGTTTAAAGTGTGGACAATTTGGCTTAATTCCATCTCTTGGAATAATTTGGCATTACTATAATTGTGAGTAGATTTATTTAAAGATAGGCTTTAATTTATGTTTTAACGATGTTGTGAGGACTTAAAAAGACTAGTAGTTTTCCTCCATAGGTGTATCTCTGTCTGTATCAGAATTTGTTAATCATATACATTTCAAACCATTGCAATTTTAACCCGAAATGCTATGTGTTTATGTAAGAACAGGACAGACACACTCACACACATATTGTTGTAACTGAGTAACAGGCATACCACTTCTCAAAAGCAAAACATAATGAGATTATTAACGTTAGGACAGAAGAGACACAGTACAGGACAGTGGCTAGACTAGCCCTCTTGTAAGACTGTGTCAGTTTAATTCTTGCTCTGCCACTTCCTAGTTGTATAATTTTGGACAACTTAGTTATCTTCTCTGTGCCTGCAATTTGTGTAAAATGTGGAAATAATTGTATGTGTGTTATCATGTCCTACAGATCTCAAGAATCCAGTTCCAGTTTTTAGAACAGAGTCTGACATCGTAAACACTAAGTAAATGTTTACAATTGTTATTATTATCTTCTGAATCCATTAAAAATTAATCCTGCCTTTGGAAGCATAGTCTCTTTAGCTATTGGGATTAAAAACAAATTTTATTTAAAGGATTGTGGTAAGAGAATTATTCCCTTACATATAGGGAATTTTTTTTTTGAAGCCTGTCCATTTTGCTATATTTTGTGTGTGCCAGGACTGAATATGTTAATTGTTCGTGTATATCTCTTGGTTGGTCAAGTCTCAGCTTAATTAATGTTGCATTACTAAGGTTCACTGAGTTTTCCCTTTTGCCCTTAGGAAATGAATAATAAACAAGTTTATACAAATAGCTCTTCTCAAAAGCAAAAGGGAAAGAAGAAAAAGAAAAAAAAAAAAAAAGAAAGATGAAAAGTTGTGTGTGTTCCCCAGTCAGAAAGCTCCCGAGAGAACTGTGGACTGGACTGTCCCTGGGAGGCTGATTACAAAGGTGCCTTGGAGCAAGGACTGTCACCACAGTCACTGGTTAGGTGGTGGAAAGGGGAGGGGCTGTGTGCCTGCCACTCAACCCTCCCAAATACTTCAAAATTATGATGTCCAGAGGACTATTATTACATTAGTTTGGGCCCAGAGGTATTTGATTCTTTTCTTGCATTGTTCATAAAGTGAAAGCCTTCAGCCACAGTTTAAAGAATTTAATTTATCACTCATAAAAAGATGCTTATATGAATGATGTGGAAAACATATATAATCAACATCCACCTGTACAAATGCTGTGAATATACTTTAATGCTTAATGTGAATATTTTGGGAAATACATTCTGTTGTTTTAAAACCATTCCGTAGTTGGGTTTTTTTTTTTTTTTTAATGAATCTTCCTGCCCTCTCCTTTTCCATATGAAGTACCAAATGCAATTTGGAGAGAAGAAACATGAAGTGCTACAGTTTTATATGAATATATTTTAATTGGAAAAATATAACCAACCAAACAAAAGTAATTCCTATATTACAAAATTAAAAGTTTATTGGAGTTTTTAAAAAAGTTCCTGTGGGTAAAATTTTCCATTGAATAATGTAAAATGAAACTCTGGCCTATGTACCTATATCCTATTACATCTTTACTCTGACATTTCACTATTTGTATTGCTTTTGCAATTGGGACTATTGAACAAACATTGCTGACATTGCAGAGTATGACATTCATTTTAGCACCCCAACTTGGTCTCCTTTGCTTCAATAATGAAGTTTGCTGCGGTCAGTGGAAACAGTTTGTTTGATTTATTGAAGAGACAGCAATGCTTGAAACAAGTTATGTACATAGGCTGGAAAATGTTATTGGGAAATTGCTCTGGACCAGATAGGAATGTACCAGTTTAAACTACTAGGTCAAAAACACCAATTCTTTTATTAAAAATGAATATTAAATTAAAAAAATGATTGCAGTAAAGAATTGATGAGACTGTTCTCATCAAAAAGAAGAGAAGAAGAGAAAGAAGGCGAAGGAAAAAAGCAAGAGGGAAAACAGTAACAATAATAGCTAAATTGAATTTACTGGCACCAGCCTGTAAAAAAATTCTTATCTGGTATAAATCTGTATTAATCACAGTGTAAGAACCACCTCTTACACACAAAACACACTCAGTGGTATCTTTCCTCTGCTGAATTCCTCTAGACTAATGGTTCTTAAAATACAGTCCTCAGATTGGCAGCCTTAGCATCATCTGGGAGATTGTTGGAAATGAAAATTCTTAGACTTCACCTTAGACAGTCAGACAGCCAGAGTGGGCCCCGCAGCCTGCATTCTAACAAGTTCTTCAGTGTTTCTACTGCATACTCAGGTGCAAGGACCACGGTGATAAGACAATGAGCCCTTACAAATAAGTGAATCACATACTTACATGCCGGTTTTTTTTAAAAAAATTAACACAGTTTATATCCATATCCAGGTAAAAATTTCTTGAAGACAAGGACTATATATATGAAACAGAACTTTTGGCCATATCTGCAAATTCTATACAGCATTGTTTTTTATGGTGGAAGGACATTTCTTTGTGCATTCTAGGTCGCATTTTTCAATGTTCTTAACTCGCTTCATAAATTTAGCAGCCCAAATCTGAGATCCCTGTCAGCCTAAAGTTTCTTTAGAGTAAGTATGATAAAGCAAAACTATATTGTCATAGGATAAGTTTTTATTTTCAAATTTATGCCCAAATGAATAAACACAAACCTCAACGTAACATTTTAAATATTTCAATGATATGATCCAGAAATTCCTTTCAGCTACAGGATATTCAGAAGGGTAACGTGCTCTCATACCAACAGTATCCCATTATCCTTATTTTATAGACTCCACTTCAATTAGAAGGGAAAACTAGGTTTCTTAACAAAGTACATCCATGATATTTCTATTCTCTACTTTCATTCCAACCATAATCACAAAGACAAAGGAGTCAAATACAATAAACTACTTCTTTTTGTGGCTCATCCAAGAAATTTAGTTTTATTTTGATGGCATCGAGGCCATGGGTGAGGAAGTTTTGATATAATAAATAACTATACCGTCAAGTATTTTTTCTTCTGGCAGTTGCATATTTTAATTTAGACTCTTAATGTTTCTTTGTCCATCCATAATTTTTTCCTGTGTCTAACTTGATGTCACCTTATATTTTAGTTTTGAAGCTTTTTATATTGTCTTTACCTTCATCCCTTCCCTACATATATTGAGATGTTTAAAATATGACTTATCAAATCAATCATATCATACTATGGAGCTACTGTATTGATGTCCTGTTCTTATTTTAACTTGTACCCAATTTATCACTCAGATGTCATTCTGATAAAGAATGGTACAAAAGGATAATAAACATTTTTATTGCAATTAACAATGTTTTGTTGTTAAATCACAGTGTGTTTAAATTTCCCAAAGAGTTGTTTATTCAGAATGAGTCCTTTCATTTAATATTTATATTTCGTAAAATTTAATTTCTTACTTTTAAAAATAATGTTTGGTTTCATATTTTCATCCCATTGGAAGTTATCTAGTTCTTTTAAAAATGCTTTTTGTTTATTCAGAATATATCCCTTCACGGAAAGTCAGAATTTATATTTTATAAACATTTCACATTAAAGAAAACTCTCTGACCTTGTGACAAAATGTTTCCAAAATACAAAATGAATACTTACCAGTACTTTGTGGAACATCATAACATCACACCTAAACCTGTGTGTGTGAGAGAGATTTTTTTGCACATATATAGGATTTCTTACAGAAGTGTTAATATTTAGTATTTTTTCTCTTACATTTATCAATGAATTCTAAACAGTGATTATGTGAGCAATACAGTGTTCACTAGATTAGAGGGACATTATATATTTATTAAAAGAGCTTTCTACTTTCAGTGGTGGGCTTATACCATCAACTCTGTGACTTTGAATATATGAAAAGAGCTCCCAGTGTATTATGGGATCAAAGGGATAATTTGAGCTATGGTTTATTTATGATTTAAAGTTTCAGAGAAAAATTCCTTTCTGCAATAGAAATACAGAATGCTATCATTATGTAAAACAAAGCAATGTTCTTTGTTGAGTTGCTCTGGCTTCATATATTTCACAATTAAAGAAGAAAATATTGAGGAATTATAGATTCACATGGCTTTTAGGAAATAGTAGTGAGATTTTCATATACTCTTAGGCCAGTTTTTCCCAATGGTAACATCTCACATAACTACAGTACAATATATTAATCAGGAAACTGACATTGATACATACTGTCAACCTTACTCAAATTTTGCTAGTTTTATATGAGCTTGTGCATGTATGTATATGTGTGCACATATGTAGTTATATGCAAATTTACATGTTTGAGTTAATGTAGCCACCAACACAGTCACCACACAAACAATTCCATCACCAGCAATACTTTTGCTATGCTTATGTAATCACAGCCACCTCCTGTCTTTCCACACCTCCCTAACCACTGACAACTGCTAATCTGTCCTCTATTTCTAGAATTTTATTTCAAAGCTGTTGTATAAATGGAATGCTACATTATATAATCTTTTGATATTGGCCTTTTTTTTTTCTTTTTACTCAGCATAATTCCTTGAGATCCATCCAAGTTGTTGCTTGTACAAATAGTTTTGTTCCTGCAAAATCCACTTAATGATGCACCCCTTGAAAGGCATTAAATTGTTTCTAGTATAGAATTTATCACAAAGTTGTTACAAACATTTGTATATAAGGTTCTGTGTGAATATAGGTTTTCATTTTGCTGGGATAAGTGGAGGTTTTTAGGAGGCAATTGTTGGTCATATTGTAAGAAAGAATGACAAGGAAAGGAAAACCTACAACAAATTAACTCCAAATAACTGTCGATGGTTTTTTATTAAAAAAAGAATAACAAGATATAATTATATGTTTTCTTCTGATTTATTAAAATGGTGAAAATCATTAACAAAAAGCTTTAGTTTTTACTCTGGTTTTCTCCTGAGCTTTGTAAAAGGAATACTTAAGCAATAAATCTTCCACTGGTGTTGGAGAAGTATAATTTTTTTAAAGTTTATTTATTTAATTAATTTCTAAACCCAATGTGAGGCTTGAACTCATGACACTAAGATCAAGAGCCACACGCTCTTCCAACTGAGCCAGCCAGACTTCCCGGGGAAGTACAATTAAAAATAAAATCTCGGGGCGCCTGGGTGGCTTAGTCGGTTAAGCGTCCGACTTTCGCTTAGGTCATGATCTCGCGGTTCGTGGGTTCGAGCCCCGCGTTGGGCTCTGTGCTGACTGCCAGCTCAGAGCCTGGAGCCTGTTTCAGAGTCTGTGACTCCCTCTCTCTCTGACCCTCCCCTGCTCATGCTGTCTCTCTCTCTCTCTCCTAGAAATAAATTAAAAAAATAAAATAAAATAAAATCTCTTCCCAACTCAGAAACAATTTCCACAAAGTTAGAAGGGAAATAACAACTTTAGTATTGAATAAGTATTAAACTAGAATGTGATGGACATCACAGGTAATCCTCTAAAGATACTGAAGACAGAAAGAATGTCATCTTTTTATATAGCCAATGATACAACCCATCATTTACATGTTCTCAGGATGAAGAATAACTAACCTCTCAAGAGAAAAGACTTGACAGTACTATTTGTCACATGGAGTTCATCCTAAATTCACCTGGTAATTGGAGGTAACCACCCGTGTTAGCTAGTTGGCTTTATCTAAAGGAAAAATAAACCTCTCCTTTATCATTATAATGGAAGTTAGTTTTGGAACAAGGGGCCAGAGGAGTTTAGGCTCTTATTCTCTCACAGATGCTGGAATATAGGGTCTCTTCCTTCCTCAATGATTACATTTCAAAGAGATGGTTCCTAGGTCCTTGAGAAAAGTAGTTCTGACTTGCAAACTTGGTTAAGAGGTTTATTTAGACTTTAAGAAGATTTACATGCTCTTCAAAGTAAGTAAAGACCTTATAATTACATCTATTCTAAAGTAAAAGCTCTAGGAAAAGGGAGGGGATGGGGAGTCTCTTCCCTTATTTTCAATGGGGGAAAATTAAGCTTATTTTTAATTCGTATTTATCCTTACAGGGCACATTTTAACCAGATCTCACAGGTTCTAACATACACTTGTTTTAGTATCATTGCTTTCTGTATTCTCTATTTTGATTTTATTTTGTCTTCAACTCAAGTGTTATTTCAGTAATAAATTTGATTTTTCACTAATATAATCTATAAAAATGAATTTAACATATTAATTAGTATTATAGATGTATATAGTTATAAAATTATTTTCCTATATGGAGCAAGGTTTTTTGTTTTTATAATATTTCTTCATTGTTTCTTTGTTTTATTTCACATTTGATCTAGACTTTTGTTTTACCTTTTTCATTCACTTAATCAAGGAGATTGATAGAATGTAGTAATTCTTTCATGATTTATTGTGATTTATCTAGTTTTTAAAATTTTTTAACATTTATCTATTTTTGAAAGACAGAGAAAGACAGGGCACTGATGGGGAAGGGGCACAGAGATAGGGAAACAGAATCTGAAGCAGGATCCAGGCTGTGAGTTATCAGCACAGAGACCAATGAAGGGCTTGAACTCATGAACCCTGAGATCATGACTTGAGCTGAAGTTGGATGCTTAACCGACTGAGCCACCAACGTCCCCTATGTATGATTTATCTAGGTTTAAATTTAAAATTTAATGCCTATAACCATGCAAATGTTATCTACAATTATATTAATTGTGTAGCGTGTTTTTTAAATTTGATTTTTAAATGATGAGCTGAATTCTTACAGGTTGACAACATTTTGTTCCTTTATAATGTAATTAAAATGTTTGAGTAATGCTCAAAAAAATCAGGGTAGATAATCCTTCACAATGTTCTGTATTTAGTGTTGTTGTGATGAAGACTGAAGCAGGCAATTTTGTCACACTTATACATACTTGTTTTTCCCGAATTGTAAACTAATGTTAAAAGAAAATAATTTCTAGGCAGCATTTCTTATGAGAAGAAATGCTCTCTCATCCAGACTAAACAATTTTTCCTAGGTGTACTACACCTCCCTGTGATGTCAACTTCTTTTCTTTTTCTTTAAGATAGCAACACTTTAAGTTTTTAAACCAGCCTTTTCCTTCTCCACCACGTGCACACGTGTGTGTGTGTGTGTGTGTGTGTGTGTATGTGTGTGTGTGTGTTTCTAGCCAAACTCTTTGTAAAGGTAGTTTATCTCCCATTTGTTCATTAGTCCATAATAATCATTCTTAATCTGGCTTCTGTCCCACCACTCCATTGGAATTACACTTGGTAAGGTCATCAATAACCTTTAAAATTCTGGATCTAATTATTTGAAATTGCTGATCATGCCCACACCCTGTTGGCATGAAGTATAAGTTTCACCTGCATTCTTATCTCTTCCCGTTTTAGTGTTACTGTCCTGACTTCTCTTCCCCAAGTTACCCTTTCATTGCTTTTATTTTCCTTCAAAATTTCTTTTCGCATGTCATAATCACCCTTTCGCTTGATAACATTGGTTGGATAAGGTAACAAAGTTACTTAAGTAAAATTTTTCATGAAAGATGTTTTAAGCTGCTACAAGATTAACTCATGATAGATATGAGCTGAGGTTGCAAAAAAGTAATGCATAAAGATAATTAACTAGAATATATTGAACATGCATATGAAGGAGTAGTATAATATAATTAAAGAATGAACTTAACCTACATCAGTTGATACAGAAACATCTCATATATATGATTAAATACAAAAAGCTTGTCATACAAAAAGATCTTCAGTATTCTAAATTTATATACATTGAAAACATAAAGAATATTATAGATTTAAACACACATAAACTGTTAAGGGGTAGATAAATACCAAATTCATAATAGTGGTTGCTCTAGTAGGGAAGGGAATGATTATGAGTGATAAAAAAGTAACTTTAGTTTTATTAATTATGCATTGCTTCTTATGAGTTAAAATATCTTAATCAAAATCATAAAATATTAGTATTTGGTAATCCTGGTTAAGTTGTTGCACAGGTGAATATTACATGAGTCACTGTATTCATTGATAATTTAAAACTTCTTCCATTTTTGAAAATAGTGAATAAGTGTGATAATATAAACAGGAATTATTTGGCTATGAAGGGCAGCAGAAATCATGGGTAACAGTTGAGATAGGACGTGGAATTAGGGGTAAAAATTTTTTCAAATGGGATTACCTAGTGCATGTTTGTACGACTGCTAGGAACACCCAACAGAAAGGGAGTGATGAGTAAGACATAGATTGCAATGACACAAATTTCAAATGACCCAAAGAGCAGAGTCCTTGAGAGGGCTGGAGGGAAGCGATAATGTTGGCACAGTAAGAACTCAGTAAATGTAGGCTGGATGAATGAGTAAATGACCCATTAAATGCTCTTGAGCAATCCCTCTGGGTGTGCCATAATTACCTTTTCAACTGTCCAAAACAATTAAAAAGTTGGACCACTTTCCTCATGTTCACAAGTTCACTACGTTCTTTTTCTTTTAAGGCAAGGAACATACCTTTCTGTTTATAAGAGGCAATAAAAGTATAGAGTTTGTTTTCAGACACTGGTATATATATTTATTGAACACTCAGATTCTAGATATTGTAGACATCAGAGAGATTGAGTAAAAGCATGGACAAATAACTCTATAATATATTATTAGGTGCTGATGCAATGAAAATCATATGTGAGTAAGATGGTGGATGAGATGCAATGTTGGTTGAGGTGCTTAGGAAAAGCCTCTTTAAGAGGTGACAATCAATAAAATGAGGGAGGGGGTGCATTTAACTCAAGTACTTCAGTAATTTCTTTTGAAACGTATAAAGGGACCATTTTGGTCTTCACATGTCTTTCACAAGAGAAGGGTTGAGGTTGTTAGATTACAGGTTTTTTTTTTTTTTTTTTTTACAATCTGGACATGTTCCCCAGCCTTTTCTAGTTTCCTGAGATGCAGGCAGTGGAACAAAGCTCCACTAACCAACCAATTCTAATTCCAAGCTCATTTTCACTATTTTTGTTACCTCTTTTATCTTTTTCAAACATGAAGATTTTTTTTTCTTTTAATTTAAAAACTTCACTGAGGTGAAGGTATTTATCTCTCTTGGTAAAGTTGCCCAACAGGTTAAGTTATTTTAGTCTGAAGTTTTTCCTTAGCTTAGGAAAAATTTTTACTATAATTTATTTGATTATCTCTTCTCTATTTCTTTTCATATATTAAAAGAACCTTGTCTCCTGATCAACAAAAAATTTACACTTTGGGCCCAGGACTCAATTCTTTCAAATTTACAGTCAGGAGCCTTTTCTATCATCTCTTTTTCTTCTTTCTCCAGTCTCTGTTCTTGCATATTTATCATATATTTGCATCAAGAACTCTTTATTTTATTATTTGCATACAAAAGTCAATAGTGTCATTTCCTCCAAATTTCTTGATCCCATACAATCTACTTCGTTTTGACTTCTAATAGCTTTCTCAAGTTCAACAGTGAGATTCTAGTTACCAAATCCAAGATATTTTCAAATTTGTATTATTTGATACCCTAAACATTTGAGAGTTTAAAGCCTACCATTTTGCTTGAAATTCCTTCTGTTACCTCTTGGGAAACAACTACCTTATTTTATTTCACCAGAAATCAGAGGTAGATTGGTCTTAATTTCCTTTGTAGTTTTCTCTTCCTTCACTTCACTTAAGTGCTGGTTTTCACAGAGTATTATTTTTATTTTTCTTCTCTTCACTTCAAACTTCTACTGGGCAAGCATATTTCATCCCATTTTTGAAGTATACAATAAATGTCCAAATTTGTAGTTCATTTAGAATGATTCTGTTGAGCTCCAACAGTTTATTGAAATGTTTGTGTTCTAAAGGCAACTAAAAATAATAGGTAAAAATGGAAATGGCTCCCTACAATCTTTTCTTCCAATCAAATCTGCTACTTCTTTCTAAGTCTTGGTTAATATATTTAATCTGCAACTGGTTTCCTGAAAAACCATCTGGATTCATTCTAGATATTTCTATTACAATAGCCTCTAATCCAAACCACACTAAATCATTCTGATTTATCTAATTAATACAGTTTAAAACCCAATACTTTTTTCAACTCATATTTCCAATGCCCTTGTTCACTTGGAATAATGTAATATAGTCATAGTCTTTTGGTTTTCACTGTTGATCTCTTCTAACCCATACTACACATAGCCTCCTGGATAACATTTACAAAACACAACACTGATCATATCGATCAAATCATACCAAGTTTCACTATTTTCTTTAAGTTAAAAGTCTGAATTGTTTAAAATACTATGTAAGTTCCTGTTGATTATGTTTACTGCCAATCTCTACAGTGTCATCTCTTTCCACTCTGTTTCTTAAAAAAAAAAATAATAATTTCTCTTCATATTAAGTAACCCTGAATGTGCCATGCCTGCTTCTGATTTATGTTGTTCATGGTATTACATCTACCTGAAATTCTTTATCCTTCTCTTTTCCTAGATATCTCCCACTCATCCTTCACAACAGAGCATAGAAACACGTCTAGGAAGACTTCCCTCATATCTATACACTTCCATTTCCCATACTATTGGTTGGGTTATCAATAATATCTTGTGTTTCCATGATGATTCTGGGGAACCATTATCAGAACATTTGTGATGTGATATTCTTTTTCATTGTCATTTTTTTTTTTTGTTAATGTATCTGTCTCTCCCTACTAGTTGTTAAATTGCTTAATTTCAGGAATATATCCTTTTTAAATGTTTTAGTTTGAAATAATTTTAGGCTTACAGATATCTTACAAAAGCTGTTCAGCCAGCTTTCCTTGATCTTAACATCTTGCATAACATAGCATATTTATCAATACTAAGAAATTTGCATTGTTGTAATAGTAGTAATTAAACTAAAGACTTTATTCAGATTTCCCCAGTAATTCCACTATGGCTTTTCACTTTACATCTCTAGCCTCCTGTTTAGTCACCAGATTGTACCTTTTTCTGTCTCCTAAGTCATTCTTTCACCCACACTCAGTCTTTCAAGCATGTTTTTACATTTTCCACCAAATGTTAACCTTTTCTTTTCTACTTTTCCTTCCTGATTTATACAGTTTTATTTTTGTACAATATTTTATTTGGGTTCCCACAGGGAGGGTAAATTGCCACAAATGACCAATTCACCATGGATAACTAGTGGTACAGTTATGTAGAGTATTATGGAATAAAAATGAGCTTGGTTTGGTGTGAAAATAGAAGAAAAGGGAAGAGCTACCCTGCTGCATTTGGATGAGCTACTGAAGAAACAAGGGTCTGACAATGTCTAAGAACTCCAATCCATTGAAATGTTGTTCTGTGTAGTTGATTAGAAAATATTTATAAATCACATGGTGGGGGCTGATGTGGAAAAATCATATATATCTATATGTCTGTCTATCTATCTATCTATATCTATTTATCTATCTATCATCTATCTATCTATCTATCTATCTATCTATCTATCTATCTATCTATCTCTATGAATTAATTACTACTCTCCTCTTGAAGCTGAGGACATAGCAGAAGATAATTAATTGAATCTGTTATTCACATTCATATGTAACAGTAAATGAAAATACAGAAAGTCTTTCTGATTCTAGTCCTTGTTTGGTAACATTTTTCTTCAACAGTATGCTAAGTCAGAAAGTAACAGAAAATAGAGACAGAGCAAGGGAAGCTACTCTACAAGAGAAACAAAGTATACTAATTTAGTGCAAGGGCTGCGCTAATGCCAATTTTTTTCTATCAAAGCCCAGACAATAAATATTTTAGGCTTTGTGGCCAAGGAAATAGTTATAACTATTCAACTTTGTCATCATAGCAGGAAAACAACCAGACAATACCTAAACAGATGGGCATTACTGTGTTCCAATAAAACTTTATATACAAGAAAGAATAGGTAGAAAGCTGGATTTGGCTCAGGGGTGGTAGTTTATCAATTCATAATTTAGTACAAATAAGTTATATGTAAGAAGAATCATTTTTAAATCACACAATAATTTAAGGACAATAGGATGAATGCTAGAAGCACTTTAAGTTCAAATGCTCTGTTTCCTAATTTACTATTTGTCATTCCCTACCATAGAAATAAAAACCAGTCATTTATAAGCCACAGATTTTAGCAATAATTTAAGTGACATGAAGGGATCCTACAAGCCATAAGAAATACATTTGCTATAATGATTTTCTTTCAAGCAATGACTTAATTTTGTTCATTTGTCAACAAGCATATAAAAATGACTGAAATTTGTTCCTATTTTCTTCCCATTTCTATTTGTTATTTAGCATTTGACTAGGAAGATAGGGCCAAAAGGAGAGTTTGTTTTCTTATCCTGTGTATATATAAGGAATTCCTTATAATATCTGTGGCTCTTTAATCCTTCCAGCAGGTAGGGTATTGCCATGAAATTGCTCTTAAAGAGAAACAAAACAAAACAAAAAAACTCTGGAAGTACCTTTCTGTATGTCACTATTATTCAGTATTGGTGATGATGTTAACAGTAGTAGAGGGTAAGTGGTGGGGCTAAATTATTCTAATTTGCCTTTTTTGGTCTCTTGTTTATATTTTTTACTTTTTGTTTGTTTTTCTTTTTTATTTAAATTACTTTAATATGTGTTTCCATTTGGGGGCAGAAGAGAAGAAAGTAGTATAGAGTAGGAACAAAATTTTCAAAAATCTTTTTGCATCCTAATATATTGAAAATAATAGTACCAATGTAACTTAGATGATTTGAACAAAATTTATAACATGTAAGAGATGAGTAAAGTAGCATTATCCTTTAGGGGAAGCTCTGTAATTGCCTAAGTATGAAACCATTCCTATTTCTAAACATTTTCCGAATGTTCCCTCTTGTACCAAGACTGGTTATTTGAAAGACCGGAAATTTTTTTGAAATCAGAAAATTACCTGATTTATGGAATTAACCATTAATAAACCCAGATTATTCTTTCAAATTATTCCTAAAAATGAAGCATCTGGCCATTAACTAGTCTAGAATGTTATTTTCTGAGATTCACTCTTCAGTTTCCTATGTATGGCATGGTTGTGAAAACTGATTAGGAGCCTTGGCCACAGAAATTCAAACACTGTGAATTGGGTGGAACTCTTCAGTAAGGGTAACAATATAGACACTTTTAGTAATAAGACTAACTTGGAATGAATTTGGGGAAGTCTCTAGAAGAAAACTATATGACATATATTTATTAAACTAGTGTTAAGTACTTTAAAATAGACTGAGTATAGTTGAAGAATAGATTTGTTTTGAGTTTTAAATGCATATATGGACACCAAGAATGTCATGCTATTATGAAATGGATAAAAAAAAATTTCAACTGAAACCATGACCAAAAAGTAACTTTTCCATGAATATGAATTTAAAATGCACCTCTATTTATAGCAGCCAGCAGAGAGTGCAATTACAGACAGTATAGTCCAGAGTTAATTATTATGGGAAGACAAAATGTTGTAGAATTGTGCAGCCATTTCTTTTAATGAACACTTTTTCCCCCATTTTTTCAAAGAAGCTGCCCTCCTTAGTCACAGTAATGAGTACTTAAATTAAAAGGAGCTTTAAGTTGGTTAAAACAAACACCTACAAAGATAATAAAGAGTGAATAATGGACTGAAAATGAAGCACACAGCCAACAACATTTGAATATGGTGAATGAGCCACTTGGACCTCCCAGAAAAGATGAGGGAAACCTAGAATTTGGATGGATTAAAATACAGGCTTCTTGATTAATCATATATGATAAGAGTTTCCACCAATTTGTTAGAGAGACATAGGAACTATAAATCATAGAAATTGTGAAAACTATTAAATAACTATCTAGCAAGAAAAGAGAGAAAGAAATAACAATAACAAAAACCCCCAGCACACCCAGATAATTCACGGAAATTCTATTAAACTTAAAAGACTGATAATTCAAATGATAGCAAATGAAGGAAAATTTAAATAAATTCTGTGAAATTTAAACTGGATAAAGAACACATCAGCACTGAATAGATTAATCTCACTATAAATATTCATGAAAAATCCTGAGAAAGAGAATAAAAATAAACTGAATCCACTATCTACATTAGTAAACAATGCATCTTGACTAAATGGAAAAGGTCGTTGACAAAATCCAATGTCAATTTCTGATAAAAAAAAATGATTAGCAAAATACGAATTGTTGGACACTTACACACACACATACATATGCACATAATTATTTAATGGAGAAACACTAGCAATCCCACTAAGGTCATGAACAGGGGAACATTTTGACAATTTCTACTGCTATTGAATATTTTTTGGAAATATTAGCTGCTATGATTAAAGAGAAATCAATAAAAGCCATAATAACTGGAAAAAGAATACAATGAGTTATATTTATAGATGATAAAATAATATACCTAAAACTTCAGGACTAGCTCCTATACACAAAGAATAAATACTTTGGTAATACCATGATATAGTATACATCTACAAAAATGAATAAGAAAGCAACAGGTAGTCTCATTCATTGCCATCTTTCACTTTGGATGACAGTTTGAAGTTTCTTCTAAAGTTAAACATAAAAAACTCAGGAATCACATTCCTCGTTGTTTACCCAAGTAAACTATAAAATATGTCCACACAGAAGCCTATATACTAATGTTTGTTGCAGCCTTAGTTATAATAACAAAAAACACAAGCAGATGAAAAAAAAAATGGAAGGAACCAAGATGTCCTTCCATAGCTTCAATAGGGGAATAGATAAACAAAATGCAGTATATC
This sequence comes from Hyaena hyaena, assembly GCF_003009895.1. Taxonomy (NCBI): domain Eukaryota; kingdom Metazoa; phylum Chordata; class Mammalia; order Carnivora; family Hyaenidae; genus Hyaena; species Hyaena hyaena. The sequence continues at coordinate 21,093 of NW_024081848.1, forward strand.
CATACAATAGAATAATATTCAGCCATAAAAGGAATGGGTCATTGATTCATGCAGTAACATGTATGAAAAGTTATTTTGCTGGGAGAAAAAAATTAGACAACAGCCTACATCTTTTATGATTCCATTCACATGATGTTTCAGAAGAGACAAATTTGTAAGGACAGAAAATATCAGTGGCTGCCAGAGATTAGAGGAGCAGGGGAGTTGTCAACAAATCGAATGAAAAAGAGATTTTAAAGTGAAGGAACTATCTGTATGGGACAGGAGTACTGAATGTAATACCAACGAACTGTACATCATAAAAGAGCGAAATTTAATATACACCCACTAAAACAACAAACAGCAAATCAAACAGGATGTCAAAGGATCCCTGAATGGAATGCACTTTGACAAAAGAATATAACAATATTATAAATGTATGACATAACTTCACATCAGTAATTGGGGTAAAAAAGGAGCTGAAGCAATTAATTTTGTAAAATGGTGTTGTAACTTGATAATGTGAGTGTAAAAACTAAAGAAATTATACCTAAATACTGTACTCTAGATGGCAAATTTGTTTCTCACAGAGTTAGGGGTTAACAACTCTGAACTACATTACAAGCATATGAGGGTTAAACAAATATATAAATAAATGGTTGGAGCCAAGTTTCTAACTGTTAGAGAGAGAAGTTACAGTAAGTGAGAACACAGGCTGTAATAAAATTTGTGGTATTGGATTAGAGTCAAAAATATCACTATCTATGTATCTGTATCAAAGATATCTGTATCTAGCTTAATGGCTAGATACAGAAATGATAGTGTGTGTCTGTACATATATGGTTTAATATACACTGAGGGGACCTAGAAGCAATGACACCCAAGCAGTAACAAACAAACCTAAAGTCCTGATCTTGGTTCATAAAAACTATCCTCTCATAAAATTTCTCCAGTCCTTGGAGAAATGATTGACTCCAGGTAGGAACAGAAGAGTAAGATGTAAGCCTAGATTCTACTTTTATGTCAGAAGTTTGATACAACTTACTTCAGAGAGTAAGGAAATGCTTAAAATTGCAGAAGTAGCTTGAAAAACCTTCACTGGTTCAATGTGGGACAATTTTAGCATGGAAATAATTGTTATAATAATGGATTTTAACATGACAAATTAAAATGACAATATTAATCCACATGGGTAATTTTTAGAAAATAAATTAAATCACTAGGCAAGAATGAAAAACTCTTTATGGAAGGTAGGTTAACTAATTAATGTGGAAGGAATGGCAGATGAATACTTAAGCCATTGGCTAAATTTTACAGGGAAACGGGATATTCACACAGTCTCAGTATCACCTCACAGATTACATGTTAAATAGATTGGGAAAGATACCTTTGTATGTTAGGGCCCTTTTATCCCTAGCTGCTTTCAGAATTCTCTCCTTGTCCCTTTATTTTGTCAGTTTCACTATGATATGTTGTGCAGAAGATTGATTCAAGTTACGTCTGAGGGGAGTTCTCTGTGCCTCTTGAAGTTCAATGTCTGTTTCCTTCCCCAGATTGGGGAAATTCTCAGCTATAATTTGTTCAAGGACTCCTTCAGTGCCTTTCCCTCTTTTCCCCTCTTCTGGAATTCCTATGATAAGGATATTGTTACATTTGATTGTATCACTCAGCTCTTGAACTCTCCTTTCGTGCTCCTGGATCTGTTTATCTCTCTTTTTCTTGGCTTCCTCTTTTTCTAAAACTGTGTCTTCCAACTCACCTATTCTCCTCTCTGCCTCTTCAATCCATGTATTGGATGCCTCCATTTCATTGTGCACCTCATTTATAGCATTTTTTAAATTCATCACAACCATTTTAAGCTCCATAGTCATTGTAGCAATAGTTTCTCTGTCTTCCATGCCTTTTTCAAGCCCAGCAATTATGACTATTGTTCTAAATTCTTGTTCAGTTATTTTGCTTATATCTGTTTTGAGCAGTTCTTTAGCTGTCATTTCTTCCTGGAATTTCTTTGGATGAGAGTTCTTCCATTTCATCATTTTGGCAAGCTTTCTGTCTTTTGTTAGTTTTAAAAACTTGTTATGCACACTGAACCTGCGAGTACTGCTGTATTAAAGAAGGCTCTTTGACTGTCCAGGGCCTGTCTGTTTAGGAAGTGTTCTTTGAATGGTGTCTCTTGGTCTCTCTTGTTGAGATTTCTGTTATTTTATTTCCCTACTCGTAGTGGTATTTGGGTCTCTCCACCATGTGTACTTTGGCTTGTTTCTTGAGGTAGCCATGTGTTGTCTTCCAGTTTCTGTGGCCTGGAATCTCGGCACAGCCTAGCTGGGTCTTCTGACCATAATCATCTGAAGGCTTGATGGGGGAAGGACCTTCTTCCCATAGAATGTGGTCACTGGCAGGATTCAATCCTTCACACTTTGTTTGCCTGAAGGCCTCAGTTCCTTTGTGAGTAGCAGTAGCAGTCAGAGGTTTCCTTCAAGTGCCTTCTTTCCTGGGCTTCCCAAACACTTTAACTATTATCCATTTATCCTGAGGAATACAGATGGCTGAGGTCCAAGGGGCTCGATCACAGCGGCTTCCGTCCCCAGGGAGCTTGGGGTGTGCCACCCTCCAGGAATGTGGGAGCCCTCAGCAACCCAGAAGCTCAATCTCAACCCCTGTGTGGATGGGTTTTTATCAAGTTACCTTTATAATGGAGAAAGAGAGTGGATACCATCTTATCCAAGTGATTAAACTTAACATCACGAATAATGGGATAAAATTGACATTATGTAGCATTTTTGCCAACATTTAAAAAATCTCAATCTAATTAGAACGAAGCAGCTAAACACTCTAATTTGAGACTCATTCTGTAAAACGGCTGGCCTAGTTTCTCAAAAAAACCAAAAAACCCATAAATGTACTGAAAGCCAAAAAAGACTTAGCAATGGTTTCGGTTTAAAATAAACTAAGGAAACATGATAACTAAATCCAACACAATATCTGAATTTTCCAATAAAACTTCAAAGGACATTATTGAGAAAACTGAGATATTTTGAACAATGTTTTTATAATATAGTATGCTCTCAATACTAAATTACCTTGGGCATGATAATTGTATTGGGCTTAGGCTTATATAAAAGAATGGCATTGTTCTTAGGAGGCAAAGCTAAAATATTTAGAGGCAGAGGTGTCATAATGGTCCAGAAAAAAAGATTCCTTTCTCTTTCTATCATCTATCTATCAACAGAGACAGGAGCAGAAAAAGAGAGATAGAGACAGACCGAAATAAAGAAAGAAATATAGACCATATGTGACAAAATGTTAATAATTGATGAACCCAGGTGAAGATATATGAGTGTTTACTACATTATTTTTTCAACTTTGCTGTAGGTATGAAGTGTTTCAAAAACAAGTTTTGGAAAAATAATATATTAACATTTATTTCACTTTTTGTGTATTTTTGAGCAGTAAGGCTAATATTCTCTGAAAATCTTAGAAAGAAGCCTGATATATAGGGGCACCTGGTGGCTGAGTTGGTTAAGAGTCTGACACTTGATAATGGCCTAGGTTATGATCTCATGGTTCATGAGTTTGAGCCCAGCATCAGGCTCCATGCTGAGAGTATAGAGCCTGCTTGGAATTCTCTCTCTTCTTCTCTCTCTATCCCTCCCCTGCTCCCTAGCTCTCTCTTTCTCTCTCAAAACAAACAAACACCCTGATATATAAACAGACACAGCAAGTTACTGGATTGAAGCAGGTCTCCCAGGCAACCACCAACTTGTCCTTTCAATTCATGGTCTCTGAGGCAACTTTAAGTAAGGAACCCTATAACTTTAGACCCTTTTTAATTAAAGTGGCATTTAATTTTGTTATACCATTTAAAGTGGCAGAAAAATATGCAGACTTTGTAAAAGGATTTTCAATAAAATGCTTTAAAAATTGTTACATTTGGGGTTCCTTGGTGGCTCAGTCAGCTGAACGTCTGACTCAGGTCATGATTTCACAGTCCGTGGGTTCAAGTCCTGGATTGGGCTCTGTGCTGACAGCTCAGAGCCTGGAGCCTGCTTCTGATTCTGTGTCTCCCTCTCTCTCTACCCCTCCCTTGCTTGTGCTCTGTCTCTCTCTGCTTCTCAAAACTAAATAAACATTAAAAAAAGGTTTTTTTTTAAAGTTTACATTTGACACTTTAAGGGATGTTACTCCAACTGTGGGGAAATAATCACTTAAAAACAATACCACTTTAATTGGCCCCTGATATGTGATTGGCAACATTCTCATTACTTTTCATGAATAATCCATAAATCCAATCATAGCTCTGTAAAAACAAATTTTTATTTAATTTTCACAAAGAAACTCAATGATAGTTATATTGATAGTAAATGACAAAGCCAATATTCAACCAATATCTATTTCTTTCAAATCTTTTGCTCTTATCTATGCATACAAATAAAGAAATCCTAATTTTTCAAAAATTTTAGGATGCAAGTTATAAAATATGGTTTATCATTTGAAAAATAAGGCATACTAATAGAAGACAAAATTAAGTTAGGTTCTTTTCACTCTACCTACTAAATTTTGGGATTGCTCCTAAAAAGATCTGGTCTATTGAGGTATTGTCTATAAGTATAAAAAACTTGACAAAGTATTTGGAGAAGGGGTTCTACAGTCAGGTAGTTCCATAATTTGTCTTTAGTGGAGCTCATTTTTCAAAACTAAGATATTGGAACTAGACAAGTTTCACTTTACAATACTCATACTTCACTCTCATTTTCCAGATCATCACCACAGAATGTTCTATTGATCTTTGTTGATAAATTAAATTCAGTAGATACCACAGTGTGTATTATATTGGCATAATTAAGGTGTTCATAACTTATATCCTCACTCTATTTTAGTCTTTATTGTATATACTACTTTAATAAATATAAATTTCAAATAGGATGAAATAAATACTTCTTCTCTTACATACAGCATACTCACCCTCTCATATATGCACCTTGATTTCTAACAAACATAAGCTTCAGTAGTACTTAATCCTTTAGATTGCTGGTAATTGTTTATTTACTGCTTGTTTAGTCCACTGGGGAGAATCAATTTTAATATAAATAAAGTTGGTAAGTGTTATATGTATTTTATCCAAAGTTAAAGATCATTTCATTTCATATCCTAATGAACTCAGTATGGAAAAGTGGTTTCTAAACAACAAAGTGAGTGTAATACAACTATCCAAAGGAAGTGTTTACAAAAAATACATGCTGGTGGAACATCTAAAAAATATCGATCCTACAAAGCAAATGGAACAACACATTGATCTCAGAAGAAGAAAGGGGCAGTGAGAGCCATAAAAACAGTTGGAGAGGAGTCTTAGCAATAAAGAAGTGCACATCCTACTGACAGAATTGAAGGAAGGTTGAAATGTAAAAGTACAGAAATATTTTAAGGTGCAATCACAAGGTAGTCTTAGTTTGAAAGTATAAGGCAAGGTCATCAGTGAAAAAATAAAGTATGAAGGTTTTAAGGAAAGCGCTGAGGTGGAGAAAAAGTGCTCAGCCAGGTGGATTTTAGTTCTAGCTAAGTATCTAAATAGTGAGGATTTGAGAAATCACTAGGTACCATGGAGATTCAGTTTTCTTATATGTAAAATAAAGAGTAGTGACAGCCACACTCCAGTCATACGACTGCTGCAAAGACCTATCGGGGATCTTGTTAAGCAATACATGTTCTTGGATCTTTCTCCCAGAGGGATTCTGTTTTAGGCATCATCAGATTTGGAATGCATTGGATCAAATAGCTGTTAAGGTCTAAATAACCAGCATACTTCCCAAGATATATTTTATTAAAAAAAAAACCAGAATCATGGAAAATTTCAAGCCACACTGAGAACAGAATATGGTAAGCTTTTTCTTATTAGAAAATAGATAAAATAGAACTGTGGTGTTCCTGCATATTTTTGTGAATCTCTCCTATACATACACTTGTTATTTAATCTGTTAGCCTAGAAAGTATTCTTGAATCTTTCTTCTCTGTCATTCCACCTCCCTCATTAACACCCAACACCCACACAGAATTAGTGAGCAAGTCCTGCTAATTCTACCCACTTTTCTACCAAATCTTTCTTGCCCCCAATCCACAAAACTAATGCCCAGTTCATATACTCCTGATCTCTTGTCTGGACCAGGGTGATAATCCCCCACCCCTTTTCTATACCCCAGTCTCACATCTTGAACCCATACTACTGAAACAATACTTTTTCCAGTTACCACAAAATCTGCTTGAAATGTTTTAGGAGCTTCCAATTTCTATATGACAAATTTTCCCCACAGTTTTCCTCATGCTGCGGAGAGTGATCCATTGATATATCAGAGTTAATTTACTTGTTCAAAACCAGCATTGTAAGTGGAAAAAGATAGAATGGAATAAATTGAAAAGAATAGAGTACAATATATATAAAAGATCTGAGAATTTTGATGTAATATTTTGTAAAATGTTAAGTTTTTATGTAAGTTCTGTGAGTTTTATTTTTAAAGAGTTTGATAAACACTATGTAGATCATATAGAGCCTTTCATAATCTTGCATATGCTTTGTACCCTACAACCTCAAAGTTTCAGCCATTCTCTAGGTGAATGAATAAACTATACTCTTTTGCACCTAGGGGCAATCTCATAACATTCCCTTGATGAAATATTTCCTCTCACGCCTTGCTATCACCTTGAGAAACTATTACTCATTTTCAATATGCAGCTCAAATATATTCTGTTCTGGGAGTCTTTCCAGACATTCTCCTCCTTGAGATCTCTATTCCTCCCATCTCTTATTGGCTGTTTTGATCTGGTCTACAAGAGGTTGATGCAGAACTATTAGGTCCTCTTCTGTTCTACTTCCAACAGTGTTAGGTAGGTGACAGATTATTATTTTCCAATAACCTGAAACTAGTTAGGCTGCAAGCAAACTCTCCAACCAAGTTCCACAAGGACTTATTACACAGTAATACAAAAAAAATCCCGGCTTTCAATTTTGGGGGGATTGAAAAACCTTTTTAAGAAAGTTGTCTAAAGCAAATATGACAATATTCAAATCATATATAAAGGAGACCAAGACTCGCCTGATGGATTTGTTTGGAACCAAGCCTGGAGAGCAATGTTTCAGTGTACAGAGCATGTGCAAGGCTGGTTAGATTCTTAGAGTCAATTAATGCAGGTTAGAAGGGTGTCTCTAAAAATCTTTTGCCCAGATAATGTATTTCCAATATTGTTAATTACACCAGTGAGAACCCATTTCTAACAATCATTAGCTAAGAAGCATTAATTTTACAAATGAAGACCCATTATAGTTATGCAAAACCTCTTTTTTTTAAATCAAGTTAAGGATAGCAGAGACTTGTAGCTGTTTATGAAGAGTGACATTTCACATTAACATGTATCTGACTACCCCTGGAATTGAATTTCAGATCAGGGAATTCTTTAAACTGTAACTTAAACCATTATTTACCTGATATCACACTGTCTATGACTGAAGTATTTTAAAATAAATTATAGACATCATCACACAAAAAATAATTACTATAATATAGCTTGACTGTTGGGAAATTGTGGTAAAATGCAATAGTAATGATGAGTATGTAAGTCTAAAGTGTGTGTAGGGAGCATCTGTTCATTAGAATAGGTTACCACTAAAAAGAGCATGGCTTAAAATTCACACAGCAAACCAAACCAAACAACAACAACAACAACAGATTTCCCTGAAGAAATCAGTCTGTAGTCCATGTCATGACAAATTAAATAGTTCTTTCTTCTATGTTCCCAAAGCATTATGTACATTTGACTACTGTAGCTATTGTAATTGTTTGAATAGGGCGCCTTATCTTCACATTTGAATATGTTTTCCAGAGTATGTGTGTCAAAATATGAAAGTGACTCTGAATTTCTCACTTTCATGCACTGAATTAAGTTTCTAAGAAATTCTTCTCTGTGTCCTGGTAGACCCATAAGGCAGAAGAAGATTTTAATAAGAGGTCAGAGATGATGAAAAGAAGTGATTAGTGAAGAAATTTCCTTAAAGGAAGTTGTTACTATAATCACAGTTCACACTCTCCTTTTGGAGAAATGGAGGCAGTAGTATTCTACGGAAGTGCCAAGGTTAGGTGCCTAACTCATAATTAAGGGAAACCAGACAGTGGACTAGGACTTTTAGAGGATGAGGGAAGGTTGAACTAATTGCTTTGGTAGTAGAGTCAGAGAGTAAGAGCTGCTGTACTATATTGGGGAAATATTATGAAAATCAAAATATCCTCCCAGACCAGGATATCTCTCCATGAAAGTAGAAGATAAAGCAATTTTATTATTGAGTAAGCATTAAACCAGAATATGAAGCCCAACACAAGCAGTTCACTAAACACATTGCAAAGATAGAAAGAAATCTCACTCTATGTATAGCCAAGCCGATACAACCCATTTCATATATGTCTCAAGATAAATAACTAGTCCTCAAATAAGAGGACTTGATAGCATCATCTATCATACATAGTTCATCCTAGATTCACCTGATATAAAGGTAACCCTCTGTGTTAGCATACTGGCTTTATCCAAAGGAAAAGTAAACTTTTTATATCTTTATGACAGAAGGTAGTTTTGCGATGTGATGCTGACCAGTCCACCTAGGAGTTAGGCTCCTCGCCTGCCACTGAAGAAGAGATGTGTTGTCTTCCTTGATTCCTTTCAAGGAGATGACCTCCTTGTGCTCCAGAAAGGCACTTTTGGGTTTTAACACTGACAAGTGGCTTATTTAGCCTTTATAAAGAACTTACATACATCTCAAAGGGATAGAGAAAGATTTACACTTATAAGTTTTCTGAAGAAAATGCTCTGAAAGAAAAGGAAGGAGTCTTTTCCCTTTTGCCAATAGGGAAAACTATTTTTTCTTTCCTGTCCTTCTAGATTTCTATCTACACTTACAACTGGAATCAGCCTGCTTACCTAAAATCTGTTGGGACAAAGGATGAGTGAATGCTTCCTCTTGACCAGTTGTGGCCCAGAAAGAGAAATCCATATGTGGTTGGTGATCGCATGTCGTGTCCTATAGGATCATGTGGGAGAAGAGGGGGATCTGAGCAGAAAGATCTAAAAGTCTCACATTTGATGCCCAATGGTTGTGGAAGGAGCCCCTAAATTAGAAGTGCTTCTGCCCATCTCATGGAAGTGTTGGAAAGAAAGCCCTGAAAAAAATATATGAGGAATACAAAGAAAGAATTGGCTTCTCTTATCTACTAGGCCCACCCAGGGAAGCCAGTTAACTATATAAGGCCCAAGAGGGTGAAAATAGGCAGGAGCTGTCCTATCCCCTTATTCTTCCTTCCTAGGTTTTACAGCTGTCAAGCTCATTGACTGCTAAAGAATGGAGATGGAGTTTGAGGGAGAGAGTAGAAATCTCCCCCTCCCCTACTGTAAATGTCCAACCTGAGAAAGGCCTCAAAAGAGTGATTTCCTGCTTCTCAGATGTATGCATATGTGTATTTGTCTTTCTGATTATAAATTCGATCCATGTTCATTATATAGAAATTAAGAAAGGAGAGGAGTGCCATGATCTTGAGGTCAATGAGTTCAAGGCCTGCATAGGGCTATTGCTGACAGCTCAGAGCCTGGAGCCTGCTTCAGATTCTGGGTCTCTCTCTCTCTCTGCCCCTCACCCCCAGCACTCTGTCTCTATCTGTCTCTCAAAAATGAATAAACGTTAAAAAAATACAAAAAAGCGTAAAGAAAAAGATGGGAAAAGAAAGTTAGAAGTTATTTCTTATTCTTCCATAAAGAAACATTTACTGTATAAAATTAAATTTTAATTCTAGTATCTATAAAATTATATATTCTGCTATTCTTCATTAAGAATGCAGAATAATAGTTAAGGGTATATGCCTTGGACTTTCAAAACTGAGCCCAATCATTTAATAGTTGTATAATATTGGCAATTTATTTAACTTCTCTGTTCCCCAAATTTCTTACATATAAAATGAAGCTTAAAAAATGCACATAATTGACTTGTTCTGAAGATTAGTAACAGCAAATTACTGGAAAGCATTTATTAAGGAACCTGATATATAATACATGATCCACACTGAAACTAGCGTTACTAAAATCACAAGAATTTTCTGACATTCTTGAATACTTATGGACTATTGAAAATAAAAAGTGCTTGCTAAGAAGTGTATGCTCGTACCACACACACACACATGAATGATAATTATGTGAGATGATAGAGATGTTAACTAACCTTATTATAGTAATCATTTTGTAATATATATGTGTATCAAATCATCACATACCCTTTAAATTTATGTTATATGTCAGTTATATCTCAATAAAGCCGGAAAAAATACATTAAGAAGAAAAAAAAGTGTAAACTATCAACCCGAATATAGATTTACTATAATTTTCAAATTTTCTCATCTTAAAATTTCTGCTGTAACTTGTACACTGCTTAACATCCTTATGTATACATTTTGTGCTCATCTCTGATTATTTCCTTTGAATAATTTACAACAAATAGAATCACTATGAAAAAGGATAATAGAATTTGCAAAAAATTAAAACAATAATAGTGTTTTTCATCTCCTTCTTCCTCCATTTTGCATAAAACCTGCCAACAGTAGTAGCTAAAAATATAATAACACATGAATGAATGAGAAAATTGATAGAGAATGAATAAATGAGCTAGATATATAAATGAAGGATTGCCTCTTTCAAGACACTACTTTTTATACAATTCAGGTTTCTTTTCTTTGAAAGCCAAATAAAAAAATAAGAGTATTATAAAATTTGGATCCGACCTGATTTTATACAAAATTTTGCTAAGTCTTTTATGTTACACATAATACTTAGTAAACTATTCATATCATAACACTATAAAGTTCCCTTTTAAGGAATCTTTAACTTAGCAAGTTCATGCAACATTAAACCCTACTGTTGAGCTTTCTGGAATTGGCCTGGTAATTCTGTTTACAGAAAAGAATGGAGTTTTGGTTTTGTTTCATTATAGAATTAGCAGTCTCGTTAATGAATAGGAAACTGACCTTGCTGCACATGAATATAAACATTGTAAAACAAGAATGATGGCTTGGCCCAGAGGTTCCCAAACTTTTTTGCAGATTAGCATTACTTTGGGATTTTTAAAAAATTTCAAAGCTCAGGCCTTACCCCAGACCAATGAAATCATAATTTCTATCCCAGACCAATTAAGTCATAATCTCTGAGGATGAATTAGAGACATTTCATTTTTGGTATTTTATTTTTATTGAAGCCTTCAGCTGAATGCAGGCAACTTTGGGAAACAATGGCTTAGCATATGGCTCAAGTTTCTGGCTTACATTAGCAATAAGAGCAGGCACTCTGCAGGGATTTTAATATTCCACCAAGCACTGTTAAGGCTTTATTTGCATGTCTACTAAATCTGCTAAGGAAAAATTTATCTATAGAAAAACCAATGTACATATTTATTACACTTTTACAATCGCTCTACCAAGTGATAAGAATGTATTTATCTGTTATGGAAATAACCACATCTGAATAGACATGCAAATAGTATATTTACAACCATTTAGCTCCATGTTATAATATTATGTAAATAAGCCCCATGAATACAGCAAGCAGTCCAGTTTACAAAGTTCTTTAATATGATCTCAGATTACTTTTTTTAAAAAAAGAGAAACACGTATATTTCTCAAGACTTCAAATTATATTTTAATAAAGAAGAACTTAAGCTTCTTTATCAAATACCTTCTTTATGCAAATACCTATGCATTTCAATTTCTCACCAAATCTTAAATTAAAAACTACCATCATCAGAAGAAAATGACTCTCATATTTGCTAACTCTATAGATACATTCTTAGATTAACAGATCACAAGAAATCATAAAGAAAAGGCATCAACAATTATGTTTATTTGTCTACACAGGAAACATTTTCTGATAGCCATTCTCCTCTATTTTCTGGATGCAATTTCATTTCCCTACAGAATCTAACTAGAGGAAAGTGGTAAAAAGGGGAAAATAGGGCAATTCTGATGTGGGTGAAGTTTCTTTCTCTTGTTTGGCAGATGCTAAAGCTGACACCTCTGGGTGGATCTCAAAGGTGGTTAAAACTGACGACCTACTTTTAGGGTACTATTGTTGATTTTTCAGAGCCTCTCTGCTGGGTCTGCCTCTCCTCAGTTCCAGTGATCTAGGTGGAAGCCTTTGGTGACTCCTTTATAATCCATGGGCATGTTTTGTTTTTAAGTAGGCCTCATGCCCAGCACAAAGCCCAATGCAGGGCTTGAACTCACAACCCTGAGATCAAGACTTGAGCTGAGATGAAGAGTCAGACACTCAATGGACTGAGCCACCCAGGAGCCCCATATATAATCATCTTATGTTGAAGACGGCTGTCAATTACCAGGGGTTCTAAGACATTAGAGCCAAGATGGCCACACACTCATGCCCTCCAGATGGATGTGTTTGGTGCCTGAGAAACATGTCCCCAAAATTAGTAATCTCTAGGAATCTTGCCAGTGTCAACACATGATCCCATTCTCAACTTTCTCAGCACAAAAGCTAGTCAGCCAACCTTTCTCTTACTCTCTGAATCTCCAGAGTAGTCACATCTCTGGCTTTTGTTCCTTGATAATGAGGCAAGGAACAATTTCTGTAAAATATTTCACTTATAAAATTTGTGTAGGCAGAGAAGTGATTTTTATACACTCAGTTACCTTGAGTTTATTTTCTCATGCTTCATTCAAAATTGAGATGAATCTTTTTTTGCTTTTTTTTTTTCTTTAAATTTCCAGGAAACAAACTAATGGTTGCTGGTGGAGAGGTGGGAAGGAGGATGGGTGAAATAGATAAAGGGGCTTAATAGTATGCTTATTGTGATGAACACTGAGTAATGTATAGAATCGTTGAATCATTATATTGTGCACCTGAAACAAATACAATACTAAATATTAACTGTATTTCAATAAAGAAAAGAGAAAAACTAAGATGAGTTTCCTTCCTTCTAAGGTTATAGTTCTGTGTTTATGCACTTTCAACTAAATCCTTTATGAAACAAGGTATCAAAAAATGCAAACCTAAATACTTTACTACATGTAAATAATTAAATCTGGAGCTTTAAAGCCCAGTAAAACTTTCTGACCTGTGCTTTTGAGGTCAGGAAGATTGATATATAATAAGGAGCTGTAAGTAATTTAAAATAAAAAAGAGAATGTACAGAAGATAAAGGAAGTAGAGATGAAGAAATAGAACATTCTTAAAAGAAGTTAAAGGAACATTAGGATGGGAATGATATTTGAAGTAAACTTTGAGAAATATGGTTAATTTCATTGGTATAGTTCAACTCTCAGTGCTGGAAACACATTCTCCTCTCCTGCTGACACACTTCTGCTTAGAACCTACTTACTACTAATAGCTCCAGATAAATTAACACAAGAGTTAAAAACAAGTAATTAAACTGCCATTTTAAGATAGAACTCATGTGATGATTTATCTTTAACCATTCTCCTTAGAATATTTTTAATGGAAATACAATTATAATTAATGGAAAGCAAGGAAATAAATCTCCATTGTCAGTCACTTATATTGAAATCAATAACTACAACATCATGTCTTCCAAAAACTGTTCCTTCAGGTCTAATTTAATTGGCCACTTACCATTTCATAACATATATCTGACACTGCTATCATGATTGTCATAGTTCTTGATTCTTTAAAATGCTAAGTTTCAATATCTGTATATTAACTAGTAACTAAAATGTTTTGAAAGTTGACAAGCCAATGAATTTTTGTGTGCAAACCTGTAATGATAATAATGGCTAACATTTTCTGAGGGTTTACTGTAGGTTAGGCATGGTCTAAGTGATTTAACATGCCTGATCGATTTCCACTTTTATATAACCCTATGGAGGTAGTTATTATAATCATCTCCATCATTCAAATTAACAAATTAACAAGCATCATAATCTCTCTAACCTCCATGTTTTTGGAGGTTTTCCAGACTTCTTCCTGTGATTGATTTCAAGTTTCATAGCATTGTGATCTGAAAGCTTGCATGGTACGATCTCAATTCTTTTATATTTATTGAGGGTTGCTTTATGTCCCAGTATGTGATCTGTCTTGGAGAATGTGCCATGAACACTTGAGAAGAAAGTGAATTCCATGGCCTCAGGATGTAGAGTTCAAAATATATCTGTCAAATACATCTGGTCCAAATGTCATTTAAGTCTATTTTTCTTTAGTGATTTTCTGTCTAGTTGATCCGTCCATTGCTGTAAGTGGAGTATTAAAGTTCCCTGGTATTAGCACATTCTTATCCCAAAGATTGTTTTTTTGTTTGTGATTAATTGTTTTATGTATTTAGGTGCTTCCATATTCGGTGCATAGACATTTATAATTATTATCTCTTCCTGATGGATAGACCCTGTAATTATTATATAATGCCCTTCTTCATACCTTGTTACTGTCTTTACTTTAAAGTCCGGTTTGTCTGATATAAGTATAGTTACTCCAGCTTTCTTTTAACTTCCAGTAGCATGAAATACATTTCTCCATCACCTTACTTTTATTTATTTATTTATTTATTTATTTTTTAATATTTTTATTATTTCTAGGAGAGAGAGAAACAGCGTGAGCAGCGGAGGGTCAGAGAGAGAGGGAGTCACAGACTGAAGCAGGCTCCAGGCTCTGAGCTGGCAGACAGCACAGAGCCAGACGAAGGACAAAAAACAACAAACCGAGAGATCATGACCAAAGCGAAAGTCGGACGCTTAACCGACTAAGCCACCCAGGCGCCCCTCCATCACCTTACTTTTAATCTGAAGGTGTCTTCCAGTCTAAAATGAGTTTCTTGTAGACAGAAAATACATGGATTTTTTTTTTTTTTTTTTTATCCATTCTGCTACCCTATATCTTTTGACTGGAGCATTCAGCCCATTTACATTCAGTGTTATTATTGAAAAATATAAGTTTAGACTCATCGTGTGCTTTGTGGGATTCATGCTTGTTTTGGTGTCTCTGGTATCTTGCGTTCCTTGCAACATTTCCCTCAGAGAGTCCCCATCAGGATTTCTTGTAGGGCTGGTTTAGTGGTGACAAATTCTTTGAATTTTTGTTTATTTGGAAAGACTCTTATCTCTCCTTCTGGATGACAGGCTTGCTGGATAGAGGATTCTTGGCTGCATATTTTTTCTGTTCATCACATTGAAGATTTCCTGCTATTCCTTTCTGGCCTGCCAAATTTCAGTAGATAGGTCTGTAACCACTCTGATAGGTTTTCCTTTGTATGTTAGGGCCCTTTTATCCCTAGCTGCTCTCAGAAGTCTCTCTTTGTCCTTATGTTTTGTCAGTTTCAGTATGATATGTCGTGCAGAAGGTCAATTGAAGTTATGTCTAGGGGAGTTCTCTGTGCTTCTTGAATTTCAATGTCTTTTTCCTACCCCAGATTGGGGAAGTTCTCTGCTATAATTTGTTCCAGGACTCCTTCAGCACCTTTCCCTCTCTCTTCCTCTAGAATTCCTATGATATGGATATTGTTCCATTTGAATGTATCGCTGAGCTCTTGAACTCTCCTTTCATGTTCCTGGATCAAGTTATCTCTCTTTTTCTCAGCTTCCTCTTTTTCTATAATTGTGTCTTCTGAATCACTTATTCTCCTTTCTGTCTCTTCAATCCATGTATTGGATGCCTCCATTTTATTATGTATCTCATTTATAGCATTTTTTAATTCATCACAACTATTTTTAAGCTCCATAGTCTTTGTAGCAATACTTTCTCTGATGTCTTCCATGCCTTTTTCAAGTCCAGCGGTTAATTTTATAACTATTATTCTAAATTCTTGTTCAGTTATTTTGCTTATATCTGTTTTGAGCAGTTCTTTAGCTGTCCTTTCTTCCTGGAATTTCTTTGGAGGAGAGTTCTTCCATTTCATCATTTTGGCTAGCTTTCTGTCTTTTGTTAGTTTTAAAAGCTTGTTATGCACTCTTTCCCTGGGAGTACTGCTGTATTAAAGAAGGCTTTTTGACTGTCCAGGCCTGTCTGTTTAGGAAGTGTTCTTTGAATGGTGTCTCTTGGTTTCTCTTGTTGAGACTTTGGTTATTTTATTTTCCTACTCATAGTGGTATTTGGGACTCTCTACCATGTGTACTTTGGCTTGTTTATTGAGGTAGCCCATCCATGGTCTCCCTCACCACGTTCAGATTCACTGCCGCCGCAACCCTGGCACCACTACTTGCCATGGCCAAGGCCGAGAGAGGTGGAAAAAGACAAGTATCATAATTTCTCAAGGTCACAGACAATTAAGACCTAATTCTAGCCCTGGCAAGATAAGTTCAGTGCCATGTTCTTAACCACCACAACTAACTGCTGTGTCCTTTTTCCACCTATAATCCAAGCATCTTTTATCACTTATAGCATACATATTCCAGTCAAACTGGAATTTTTACCTAATTAAATGTTACACCTGTTACACCTGTATGGTATCATTGATCCTTACTATGAAATTAGACTTAGAAGAATTTTGTAGCCTTTTTAGAAATAGATTATCTATAATGTTGTTCCATAGACTATAAGTCCTTTTGTTAAAAAGAGAAATGGTAGTTATGTGTATATATATGTATGGTATTTATCTACCATATAGTTTCATTACATGTGCCAAGAAGTAAAAAATCTTTATAAAAAGGGTACCTGTTCTACTCAGTTAAAAGCATCCATAATAGCACCTGCACTCACAATAAGTGTATAAATACATGTTGAAGAAATGGATGGATAAATGAAAGAATGAATGAATGTCTTAAGTTGCATACAGTTCAGAAAATGTTTAATATATGAACATATATACCTGTGTTTATTTTTATGTGTTTTAATATTTTAACAATTATAGGTAATTTTCAATTTGTTTTTAATCACTCATGTAATGTAAAGATGCTCATTTGACTTTAAAGGAAATTAATGTGGACATAGTTCATAATTCCTTTCTTTAATCCTCAGAGGATAGATTTCCCACTGGCTAGGATGTCAACTATCATCAGGATAAAAGCTGTCCCTAATAGAAGAAAATAATCATGATGTATACTAATGTTAACATTAGTGGAAAATTATGTAAATAAAATAAATCAGCTGAAGAGCAGTGGGGAGGAGCATCTGGTGGCTCAATCAGTTAAGCATCCAACTTTGGCTCAAATCATGATCTTGCAATTCCTGGGTTCAAGTCCTGTGCTGGGCTCTGTGCTGACAGCTCAGAGCCTGGAACCTGTTTTGATTTCTGTGTCTCCCTTTTTTGCCCCTCCCCTCCTCATGCTCTCTCTCTCTCTCTCTCAAAAAATAAATACGCATTAAAAAAATTTAAAAAATTGGCAGTGGAGAGATAAGAAATTTTAGTGTCAAGCACTGCTGCTTTCTCTCATGGTTAGAATGCTCCCAGTTTATATGAAATCTATGATTGATTCTCTTTCACTTGGAAGAATTTTACTATACCCAAAGGGAGAACTGTAAGATTACTGCTCTTACTACAATCAAAACATCAGGAATGAAAATCCCACCCACTGGCACAATATATATTTTAATAATCTATAATACATCCAAATCAGTAAAACTGCTGTAAGTTGTCATTGATAACAGAGCTACTTTAAAATTTCATTTCAACACTGCTCATGGCCTAGAATTTCAAAGCATACAACCAAGGATCCCTGACTCCTGCATCGTTAAATACAGATTCAATTCCAGAAAGTCAATTCCTATTATTTTACAATTCTGAACATATTTTAGCTAGAATGTGACATTATTGGGTGTGGGTTTTATGGTTTCTTATCCCTCTCATATGTTCTGTAAAAGAAATGGTACATTACGATGATGACTACAAGGAACGGTTTTGGTATACATTTATAAATCACTAATAAAATTATTGTTGTACTGGTATGATGGTTCTGTTAAGATTTAAAATAGATTCATTTGTTTTTTGAGGGACAACCAAACAAATAACTATAAAAATAAGATGGAAGAAGCAGGAATAGGGTTTCATAGCAAGATTCAGAAAATCTGAAATATGAGTGATCTACCACAGCATTTAAAAAGAATCACTTAAAGGCCATATTGAACATCAAGAAACCAGTGTGCTTTAGGAATGCTGTTCTGGAGAAATACAATCTTAGGAAATGCTGTTTACATCATAATTTACTTGAATAAATACTGTTTCATTGTTTTCAGAATGGATCTGTCAAGTGTTATGTTAACAGAGCAAGTCAGTACCTATCAACATTTATTGATGCAAGTATTGTGAAATGATGAAACTACTTTTTTGTCAAAGAAGGATAATAGGGCAAAGACAAGAGTTTCTTATCAAGTAATTGTATTAGATTCACATAAGCCAGTAGCTGATTGCAGTATTTTAAATATGCTTTTTCAGTTGCTAAAGGTGTGAAAATAAGCCAGAGTGTGAAATATGCAAACTTTGGCCAGGATATTTGAGAAGTATGTATTCTGTTCTTATATTCACTTGCTGGTGTTGATACTATTGAATATTCTCTATACATGAATGATGCATTTAAGGGCTGGTGTCCTAACTCTATTTGGATTCCTTCTCCAATAAGCTAACACTTAACTTGAATCTGACAAAGTAAATCATTCCAAATTCAAATGCCCCTCTCCACTCAACAAAGGCACAGAGATGTAGTAGCAACTAATGTTCATTTTGAGAATAGAGCTGGGCACAGCTGTTCCAGTCAGACTTTAGTGCAAGAAAATAACATGAACTATACATAAAGGGACAGGCAAAATTTAACTATTATGTCTGAGAAATTCATATCTGGTTCAGAGCCTAAAATAACCACAGTACAAATTCTGGAAAGTGACATTTCAAGTTGCATCATCTAAAATGTCACAAGTATTTAAAATTATCAAGATCAGGAAAAAAGGAGACAAAATTTTGGGAATATAAAAACTCCATTGAGGAGAGATAAATAGTACACAAATAATACTCAAAGATTCTTTTCTCTAAAGGATCCCTTGGGGCACCTGAGTGGCTCAGTCGGTTAAGTGTCTGACTTCAGCTCAGGTCATGATCTCAGGGTTTGTGGGATCAAGCCCCGTGTTGGGCTCTGTGCTGACAGCTAGCTCAGAGCCTGAAGCCTGATTCAGATTCTGTGTTTCCCTCTCTCTCTGACCCTCCCCTGTTCATGCTGTCTCTCTCTCTCAGAAATAAATAAAAAGCATTAAAAATTTTTTAAATAAATAAAATAAAGGATCCCTTTCCAGCTTCAGTAAGTAAACAAAATATGGTTCCACATGTTTCAGATGGATCAGCATTGACACACAAGAATTCAACAAACCCAATCTACCTGCTGAGCCAATGGACTGATGTGTATAGGCATCAGCTCTCACTTACAGACAGTAAGATATATGTATATAAGAAAATGTTAAACCATGTACCTTCATAAGTGAATCAGAATGAGAATTCGTTATGTTGACTTTCTCATGTTAACTGATTTTTAAGAATTCCTATATCTAGCATTTAGAAAGTGAGTCATTTCTCTCTGTCAAGAGCATATAAAACAGCCTTACTTACTCATGGAATTATGTAGGAGAGAGGTGAAGAAACACCAGATGACTCCAATTATCACAACTACCATTTCCTTTTTAATAATATAGAACTTCCTGAATGAAGCATATATTAAATATTTAACCACAACAAATAATACATAATCAAATCTTACCAAATGAAATAGTGTTTACTTAGCAATCTCAGTGATCTACTAAAATTTAAGATTAGGGAAGAACCTCTTAAATAGCCAAATTGGTATCTCTAAGTTTGCTTCATATAGAGCATTTTACTCCTTCTTATACATAAAAGATTGAAACTAGTGTCTCCAAATTAACAGTAAATTAGAAAGCTCTAATCTAAAAGCTTCCTAATAGTAGATTAAGGAAAAAAAAGGACAAATTACACTTTGAAAACTAAGAATAAAGACACAAAAATCAAATAACAAATTAATTAATTAAAAAGCAATAGCCCTTTGTGGTACACTGATATTCTGGCTACCTACCTCAATAGTCCTTGAGAACATCTTTATATAAAGAAAAGTATATTAGAGGCATCTGGGTGGCTCAGTGGGTTAAGCATCTGACTTTTGGTTTCTGCTCAGGTCATAATCTCATGGATTTGTGAGACCAAGCCCCTTGTGGGGCTTTGCTCTGCCAGATGGTGCCTGCTTGGGATTCTTTCTCTCCCTCTCTCTCTGCCCCTCCCCAGAGTGTGTGGGCATGGACATGTGCTCTCTCTCTCAAAACATAAAAATAAACTTGAAAAAAATAAAGAAGAGCATATTAGATGTCAGATTGAAGATTAATTACTAATCTATACATTTATTTATTTAACAATCTCTTCCCGAGATATTATTTGACAAGCACTGTGGAAAAGGCCAGAACAATACAGTCACTAAACCCAGATATACTTAACATAAATCCTTGAAGAATCAACAGTTGAGTAAGAAATTACAATGGATTTCTGCTACTCCTGAAAAAACAGAAGTCAAACTCTATAATTGGTGGTTTAGAGAGTAGGCTCTCAGGATGAGGAAAGGTTCTTCATCATTGACTCTAATTTAACTTCTTAAATTTTATCCCTCAAGTTTCTCACTTTTCTATTACTGTTGGTACTAATTTGTGATCCACACAAAAGGCTTTCAGAATATACAGCTCTGGCTCAAATAGGTACAAAAAGCCCCCTCACTTTGTCTTTTTGTTAGAGTAGGCAGTTACTTAGGTTCTATCAGGGTACCTAGAGATAGGTAAGGAGGAAGTCATGGACAGTTATCAGGAAGGACAAAGGCCTGTCCTGACAGCACTCCACAAGAAATGGGATCCAACCAGACCGCCCCAAGATGGCAGATGCCATGACCGGAGACCCCTGACCAAATTAGTAAGTAGAAGCTTGTAAACTCTGCTTCACACTGCAAGTAATAAATATCCCACCCTCTAGTTAACAACTACCAGTAAAAAATAGAAACCTAACCCCCCAGGGTGTGCAGCGAGTGCTCTCTCTCCCCTATTTCCATATCTCTAGTGTATTTTTGCCTTAATAAACTTTCCTGCTTGTGTCACTTGTCCATTGTTGTGTGTGTCTGTCCTTGAATTCACTCTCGTGACAAGACCAAGAACCTTCAGCCACTCCTTTGGGTCTGGCTGGGTCTAGGCCTCAGGGCCCGGGGTCTCTCTCCAGTTCATCCAACAACATCTTGGTAGAGCTGAAACAAACTGGAGTTTTAAAAAGCCTTTTCTAAACATTAATGGATGACTACTTGGAAAAAAAAATGGTGAATACACAAAAATGGTTAGTCCTAAAGACATATCCTATGGCAGAACTTTAGTCAGGTGCAGTGAGGAGCTATAAATCAGACCTTCCCCTGTCCCCTCCTCAGGTTTGATCATTTGGTAGAATGGCTCACAAAGATCAGGAAAATATTTACATACATTTACTGGTTTATCTTAATGGATAATAAACATGATAACTTAGTATAAGATATACATATGCTACAATATGATTGAAATATAGGATAATGAAGATGATAACCATTGAAGAGGTACTGAGGGTGAGGTCTGGAAGGATCCTCAAGCACAGGAGGTTCTGTTTTGTGGAACTGAGGTGTGTCAACCTCCCAGCATTTGAATACATTCACCAAGGAAGAAGTTCGTTAAATCTCTTCATTTTCAGGAGTTTTTATAAAGTTTAATATACAGCCCTTCCCCCTTCCCAGAACCTGCTGTTCAGGTAAAAAATTCCAACCCTGTAATCTCTTGGTATTTCTGGTGGCCAGCCCCATCCTGAGGCTATCTACAGGCCCATCCTCAGTCATTATTAGCATAAAAACTTATATACTCAAAGAGGTTTCTTATAAATAATAAAACACTCTGGTTCACTAGGGAAGTTCCAAGTGTTTTGGGAACAGAGTTGCCTGGGAATGAGAGACAAAGAAGAAATACATTTCTTATTACACCACAGACTCTTATCACCATCTCAAATACTAAATTAAACCCAAAAGAGATCAAGCACGAGCTAAAACTACAAAACATTTAGAAGAAAATATAGCAAAAAACATTTGTGACTTTGTATTAGGCAAAGCTATTTTAGCACCATCTATAATAGAAAATAATAAATTGGACTCCATAAAAATTACGGACATTTGAAAAACAAACACTATCACCCTTCCCCAAAATGAAAAGGTTAGACCCAGAGTAGGAGAAAATATTTTCAGACCATAATGTTATAAGAGGTTTTTATCCAGGATATAAAACAATTCTTACATATCAATAATAATAAGACAAGCATCCCAGATTAAATATTTTTATAATAGAATTTACATCAAAGAAGATAAAAGAAAGGCTAATGAGCATAGTAAAAAAAAAAAGTGAAACACTAGTCATTAGGGAAATGTAAATCAAAGCTAGAGTGAGACTCCATATCATCCACTAGAACTGAAGAAATGAATTAGACAACTGCTGTTGAAGTTGTGGTAAATAGAAACTCCTACATTGCTGGTGGAAATTCCAGCCATTTTGGAAAACATTTTATTTGCTTCAAAAAACTTAAACATAAACTTAACATATGATAAAAAAAATCTAACTCCTAATAATCTATCAGAGAGAAATAAAAATATATGTCCATACAAAGATATGTACATGAATACTTATAGCAGCATTATTCATAATAAATTCAAGCTGGAAACAATTCAAATGTCCAGCATTCGATGAATGGATAGGCAAAATGTGGTAAGATAATGAGATACTATTAAGCAATTAAAAAGGAGTAACTTACTGACATATGCTACAATATGAATGAAACTTAAAACCATTATGCTAAGTGAAAGAAGCCAGAAGCAAGACTTGATTATTTTATGACTCCATATATATGGAATGTCCAGAAAAGGCAATACACAGAAAAGAAATCAGTGGTTGTCTGACACTAGAGATGTGAACAGGGATTGGCCACAATTGGTCAGAAGAGATATTCTGGGAGTGATGCTACAGTTCTAAAACTAGACTGCGGTAATCGTTGTACAACTTTGTTACTAAAATCATTGACAGGTACATGTAAAATGAGTAAATATTTTATGGTATATAATTTATACTTCAAAAAACTGTTTAAAAAGACATATTCCTGATCTTCCATAATTAATTTTTTCTCAGAGTTTGAAGGCACCATGTTAATCCAATTACCATCTGGATTGTTTTACTTCATAGTTTTTGTTCAATCTCCACATGGAAATAACCACTATACAAGTTCCTAGGCAGAAGCAATCTGCTAGTAATATGCAACAATAATTACCAAGGGAATAAGAGCTGTGCTTTTGTTTTTTCTTTTTCTCAAAGTTTTACTTAGAGGCCTTCTTAGTTTGGGTTGACATTCTGAAACACATGCTATTTCTTCAGTTGATGGACACCACAAATAATTTCACTTCCAGAGATCCAAACCACATTATACAAGAACTGTCTTTTCCCTCAGCTTAAGCCCCAAATATGAAAATATGAGTTATATCTATCTGGTAGAAGAGTGATTCTCCTCTTCAAAAGGATATAGATTTATAAATTAACAGTTATAATCAAATAGACTGGAAATGTGTTGTGGGATTTCAGAGGAGGGAGCTGAGGCTTGCCTATCAGTGGACAATCATACAGAGTCATGAAAATCAAATGGGTGTTGCCTAGCCTGGGGTAGTAGAAAAGAGCATTCTAAGCAAAATAGGTAAGTAGATAGCATGAATAAAAGTTTAGTGGAGTTGCTTCCTTTTTTAAAAACAAGATGTTCAATAAACATTTACTGTAATGAAATGCATTTAGTGAATGAGATATCTAATGTAGGTAGAGTATGAGGCATCATTGAAAGACTAATATGAAATAACAATTGATAGGGGCGCCTGGGTGGTTTAGTCGGTTAGGCGTCCGACTTTCGCTTAGGTCATGATCTCGCAGTTCGTGAGTTCGAGCCCCCCGTTGGGCTCTGTGCTGACTGCCGGCTCAGAGCCTGGAGCCTGTTTCGGAGCCTGTATCTCCATCTCTCTCTGACCCTCGCCTGCTCACACTGTCTCTCTCTCTCTCCTAGAAATAAATAAAAAACATTAAAAAAAAAACAACAATTGATAGACTTGAGTTAGACTCTTAAGGGTCTTGTATATATATATATTTTTTAAATATTTTTATTTATTTCTAGGAGAGAGAGACAGCATGAGCAGGGGAGGGTCAGAGAGAGAGGGAGACACAGACTCAGAAACAGGCTCCAGGCTCCGAGCTGGCAGTCAGCACAGAGCCCGACGCGGGGCTCGAACCCACGAACCGCGAGATCATGACCCAAGCGAAAGTCGGATGCTCAACCGACTAAGCCACCCAGGCGCCCCTTAAGGGTCTTGTATATCTTAAGGAATATGGACTTTAGTTTTTAGTCAATGCTAAAAAAAAATAAGAGTTTTAAATATCTTGTTGTAAAAAATGGCAGTTGATTTCCTGTTATAGAAAGCTCACTTTAGGGGTTCTGTAGGGAAATTTTGGCATGGGGAGAAACATGGCAATCTAAAAGGCTAGGAGGCTGCTGGTACAGAGTGTTGCACGCACTTCATATTATTATGGCCTACGTTAAACACACAGTTTATGAAGAGGAGTAGAGATAAAAGCCACTATTTAAATTTTTTTTTTTTACATTGATTTGTTTTTGAGATACAGAGAGAGACAGAGCACAAATGGAAGAGGGGGAGACACAGAAGCCGAAGCAGGCTCCAAGCTCTGAGCCATCAGCACAGAGCCTGATGTGGGGCTTGAACTCACCAACTATGAGATCATGACCTGAGCTGAAATTAAGAGTCGGATGCTCAAGTGACTGAACCATCCCAGGTGTCCCCAGAATGCATTATTTAAGAAAGAAAAATTACCTATAATATATTTGAAATATTTCTATAGTATTTTTATAATAATTTTTCATTAAAGGACTAGCTTTTCTATTCTTAAATTTTCATACCTATTAGAAAAAATCCTTATTATTTACTTGGAATTCAAAACAGGAAACTAAGCAGGATTTACACATACAAACACATGATATGTACACAAAATGGAAATGATAGATAAATCTAGGAAAACAGAGAAATAAAAGTAAAGAAATATGCAAGAGTTAAATAATAACTGATAAGTATTTTTAAACAGGTTGACTTTGCAAAGATACTGAATCTGTGTGTTTCTGGACAACATTATAATTAACATTCAGTAATTATTATGTTTCAACATGATTTGATTTATTATATATCTGTCTTCCAGGAGCTTACAGAATATTGCTAGAGGCCAGGAAGAAAGGGGTCATGTAGAGATAAAGCCAGTCCCATCTCATGCAAGCCATTTTAACAGTCAGTAATTTCCCAGGGTGGCCATAGACTGTTGGTCTGCTTGTGAATTTTTAGCAACTTACACTGCTTCTAAATTAAATGATGGCAGCAGGAGCATTCATATGATTTGGATTATTGCTTCCTGCAAGATGAACTGATTATGTTCTATCAATAAGAGATCTTTCCTTGTGGCTCTCTTTAGAAAGTATCATAAAGCTAATCTAGTTGAAGTTGAATGTTGGAATACCATATATGCCTAAATAGAATCTCTTTTATTGGCCACAGAACATCTATCTGCTCTGGCCTTTTCCCATTTTTTGACCAAAGCTATAGCTTCACCAGTCATCTCTCTTATAAAGCCACAGCACTAGTCAAAATGTAATAAAACCAGAGAAGATGGATGATTCAATGATTCATCTAGTCTATGTTATTAGGAAATGTTCAGAGTACATATCTCCAGAACAATCTGTTCCTTGAAGCAAGAGTCAATGTTTATTCCCTCCCCCCACTCTCCCCACCCCCCAGCTGGCATGCTCAGCACCTAGCACATGCATGGTATATGGAAAGCCCTTCTTGGAACAATGAATGACAGGTCACCATATCATTTATATATAAAAGCATATCATATATTTTATGCAAACAAAGTCAGTTATTTATACAAAATTTCAATGTACTATTTTGTTACTATCTCCATAAATATTTAAATATAGCTTTGTACTACAATATGTAGATAGAAAGTGGGAACTAGAGGTCATATTTCTCTTTTATCAGCTGCCAGTTTTTAGCTGAGGAGCAAGTTCTACAAATAAACATGATTTATTGATATGGTTGGGTTAGTTTCTTAAAGTGAGAAACAAAATAGGCCTTTTTTTCCCATAGAACTGAAATACCCCAAAACATAAAATATTCCTTCTGATGTGGTTTACAAAGAGGCTTTAATGATTACCTTCCAATGAGATTTCTAAATTTATGCTGAAACAGGTTATCAATAAGTTCTCTGATGTACCTTGACTGTGAGTGTAGTGTCATGGATAGTTATTTTAGTAAAAATTAGAGTCCAGGTTTAATTTCTAGATACCATCTCACTATGCATTTATGCTATAAATTGCTTGCTCCCATTTCAGCTTTCTTTTGATTTCTTTTTTACTTTTTTCCCCACATATATGTCTTAGTTTCTGTAAGAAATTTGTATTAGATATTTTCTTGTCTGAGATGGCATATTTCTTTATTTTGTTTGAAGTTCAAAGCAGTTGTGGCTTTGGGATTTGGATTATAAGCAAATGAATTTTTCTTAACTTCTGGTTAAAAAAAAAAAAAAAAAAAGTCCATGCAGGAGGGAAGCTCAGAACAAGAATATGGCTGTGAGTGCTGTGGTCTTTGTTTTTTATTGACTAGTTCATTATGTATGAGGACATGTCCCACTTTTGTTAACCAGTCTGCTTACTCTTGCCAAATATCACATGCTTAATAGGCCTTTGAAATTATAAACAATCTAAAGCTCTGTTGAGATTTGTGACTGTCATCCTTCTGGTTAGGATTGCACATAGATCACGCAGCAGAAGCAAAGATGCATCCATAATAGCTGTCAGCTAGAATGGTCATTAAGTGCTGTCGGCAGTCAAGATTCCTGTGCCAGATGGCGCCTCAGGAACACTAGACAGAGCATGTGAAGCTGCCAAGATTCGCACCGTGCCCTTTGAACTTAGAGCTGGTGCAAAATAAACTAAAGCAAAAGGATCCGAGAGATTAAAACTCTCAGGAGCAGATTTTTAGTCCTAGTATCTTTTTTTTTTATAAATAAAGAAATGTATATTGGTTATTGATATTATATTATACAAAATATCAGTTTTCTAAAATATATTTCTCATTATGATACTGTACTTCAAATGATTTTTTTCTTTTTTTTGTCATGTTGAGAAGATATTTCAACCAATGGTTGATTGATTTTTTTAAAATTAATTTTCCCCTTTCTTTTTTTTTTTTTTTTTTTCCCCTTTCTTTTATATCCTTATATCTGGAAATTGTATTAGGCATGAATTTGCCTAATCACATAATAAAGCATGAATCACTTATTACATATCTTATTTTCATGCTTTTGAGACTCCATATTTATTACACTAGATTGTCCTACATATTGGGGCCTCTTTCTTAAATATTTATGTGAATCAGAGTAGAGAATGTTCTTTTGCATACTAGAAGCACACTGTTTTAATCTTTATCCTTTTGAAAAACATTTTAAAATTAGATAGAAAAAAATTAATTTTCTCTTTTTTAAAAAGAACTCAGTTTAGTTTTGTCTACCTATGAATTCCTCCAAATACATTTTTACATTATTTTGTCTTTATAAATAGCCTATTTGAATAGTGATACTATACTATACTATACTATTACCATTACACTACTCTAAGTGTTACACTAATTTTGTGATATTGGAAGGAAACAAAGAAGTTTGCTAAGTGCAGACATAACTTTTTTACAACTTGTATTTAGATTGTAGTCTCCCTGGAAATTAATTTCTCTTTTTGAAGATGAACACATATTTAATTTATCAGATGCACTTGTTGAACATTTCTGTTGTCTAAAGCTTACAAAAATAAAAATTTCATAAAGGAAATCCAACTAGGAGGACTTCACCTACTCCACTCTGCCATCACCACTCTTCCCCAATAAAGACACAATGCAAGATGCTGATGCACTGGCCTTACAAAATACCTGCTGATCCTTGAGGGGATGTTACTTCAGACTTAGGAATGCTTAGGATTTCTGATGGGGCACTTGGGAAGGTGGTGGGCTGTGGATTCATGGAGGAATATACTGTTTTGGAGAGCTGTGGTGATTTGGAGGGATGCTTAATAACACTAACTGGGAGGGGTGATAAAACCTCAGGGCCGAGGAGATAGGCTAGAGGAGGAACTCAAGGGAGACTATTTACCTGTCCAGGGTCAAAATACCTACCAGCAATACCTTTGTGTTGTAAAGGAAATTCCAAGATAATGAACGGTTGTTGACAAAATTAATAAATTAATTAATGAATATTAACTTGTCCTCCAATCTCTTTCTCATATTGATACAAAACCTCTTTTTTTTTTTTTTTAAATTTTTTTTTTAATGTTTTATTTATTTCTAGGAGAGAGAGAGAGACAGCGTGAGCAGGGGAGGGTCAGAGAGAGAGGGAGACACAGAATCCGAAGCAGGCTCCAGGCTCTGAGCTGGCAGTCAGCACAGAGCCTGATGCGGGGCTCGAACCCACAAATCGCGAGATCATGACCTAAGCGAAAGTCGGACGCTTAAGCGACTAAGCCACCCAGGCGCCCCCAAAACCTCTTTATCTAAGTTTTACATGGGTGTTAATCATGGAAACACTGAAGGGATAGCACAGGAAGGTGAGGGAACAACAGTCTCATTTCGCTCATTAGCTCTAATGTAGTGGGCTCTTACTTGAAGTTTCTGATAGTCACTAATAGTAGGGAAGAAAACCCAGGAGGGAATGAGCTGAGTTCCCAGGCTTTCCACAGAAAGAAAACACAGGTAACATATTTTTCATCACACAGCAAATATTTTTAGACGTGCTATGTTCCAACTACTCTGAGGACTGGGGATACAGCAGAAATCAAGGTTCACAAAAAAAGGTGTTCTCATGGAATTAATATAGCGCAGTAAGGAAGACTGAAAATAAACAAAATTAATAAGTAAAATATATAATGATCACTTGAAAACAGACATTGAGAAAAATAAAACAGGGGAAAGGAGTAAGAAATGCTAAGACAGTAAAAGGAAATGAGGTCAGAGGTGAACAGGCTGCTGATTAGCTGGCAAATAACAGTGGCTTTTATTCTGAGCAAGTTATAAACCCACTGGAAAGTCCTGAGTAGGAAACTATGTTGATCTGAATTTTATTTTAAAATTATCGTTCTGACTGCTTGGCTAAAAATAAACAGTAGGGGGCATGAGTGGAATCAGAAAATTGGTCAGAAGCACTTCGAATCTAAGCAAGAGTTGGAGGCTTCGACCAGGCTGGGAGAAGAAACAGTGGGGAGAAGTCATGAGATTTTGAATGTTCTGAAAGTAGAGCTGACAGAATTTGGTGAAATATTGTATATGAGGTATATAAATAAAAAGCTTTAAGCTAGAGGACTGGAATTGCAATTAACTGATGGGGGGGAAAGTTTGAAAACCAACTGATTAGTCTGGAGAGAGTAGAAATCGGAAGAGTGGTTTTGGATAAGTTATATTTTAGCTTCCTCTTAGATACAAAGTAGAGATTTCGTACAGATGGTTTGGGTATCTGAGTCTGATATGGTAAGAGAGGTCTTAGATAGAAACAAGTTGTACTCATGTAGAAGAAGTAATCATGTAGAAGTTATCATCGGAGTAGTAATCATGTAGAAAGTGTTTAAAGCCTTGAGACATGATAAAATCACCAAAGGAGTAGCGGTAGATAGAAATGAAGGCTAATGAATGAACCACTGACATTTTATGATATGCGTTTGGAGAATGGAGTAGGTCTAGCAAAAGAAGGTGAGAAGGAAAACAAGTAAGGTAGGGGAAAGATGAGATTGAGGTATCAAGGAAACCAAGTGAATGAGCATTCCTTGTTTTCAGTAGTGTTGATGGACAGGTAAGATGAAAACTGAGAATTTACCATCAGTGACAGCAGAATGGAGAACACCACTGCCCCTGTTAAGATTGTTGTTAGCAGAGTGGCTTCAAAGAGAATAGGTGGAAAGCAATTAGAAAT
The DNA here is from genome assembly GCF_003009895.1 of Hyaena hyaena. Lineage (NCBI taxonomy): Eukaryota > Metazoa > Chordata > Mammalia > Carnivora > Hyaenidae > Hyaena > Hyaena hyaena. Next base: position 51,162 of record NW_024081848.1, read on the forward strand.
AAGGATTATAAACAACTGCTCTGAAGAATTTTGCTATGAGGTAGTACCTGGAAGGAAGTGGGGCTAAAAATACTTCCAGTTTTTTTATGTTTTTTAGAAATTTTTATTATTTTAAGACAGGAGAAATAATACATCTCTATGCTGATAAAAAAAGGATTCATTTGCTAATTGTTCAGTGGAACTGTAATAATTTTGTACTAATAGCAAAGTTGTTAGCAGAGTGGCTTCAAAGAGAATAGGCGGAAAGCAATTAGAAATAACGATTATAAACAACTGCTCTGAAGAATTTTGCTATGAGGTAGTACCTGGAAGGAAGTGGGGCTAAAAATACTTGCAGTTTTTTTGTTTTTTTTCAAATTTTTATTATTTTAAGACAGGAGAAATAATACATCTCTATGCTGATAAAATGATCCAGTATGGAAGAAAAAATAGATGATGTACAGAGTAGTGTAAAGGGGATTGTTGAATAGTGATTAGTATAGGATAGATAAGTTAGGATCTAGTGCAAAAGTGTGAGTTTAGTAAACAATGGAATTGGAAGCCTATATATTTAAACTGCTATTTGATCCCTGAAAAGAAAAGGGAGAAATTTATTTAAGATTTTTTATTAAAAATTCTTTAAAATTTATTTGTTTCCATTTAAGTTTTATTTAGCATACACTGTAATATTAATTTCAGGTTTTCAATATAGTGACTCAACACTATACATCACCCAGTGCTCATTACAAGTGCACTCCTTAATTCCCATCACCTAGGTAACCCATCTCCCCACCCACCTCCTTTCTGGTAACCGTCAGTTGTTTCTCTATAGTTAAAAGCCTGTTTCTTTGTTTGCCTGTCTCTCTCTTTCTGGCAAGGGAGATATTAAATATCTTAACTAGACTAGTATTTTATTTGGTACTTTGCATTTCTAGTCATTGGAGGCATTTTATTGCATTTCCTTTTTTGTGCTATTTCATCAGATTTGATATTAGACTAATGGGACAACACACTCAGATACTGAGGCAAATTTTTAATAACACTGACATGGGAAGTAGAAGTGTCTAGATGGGGAGTCAAGTTTCCATTGTGCCCAATATTGGCAGGTTTTCAGTCAAGAAGTTGAGGACATAAGGGATTTCCAGAAAGCACAGTTAAGACAGTCCAAAAAGTGGCTAACAGTGGGAAAAATCAGAAAGAGGAGCCACAGAGAAGCATTGATGATTGGGTATTAGATTATATATTTGGAGGAGAGGTTGGCATTTTGGTAGGTGATGAATGATAATAGACTAGAAAAGGATTCAGTTGCTAATTGTTCAGTGGAACTGTAATAATTTTGTACTAATAGCAAAGTCTGACAATTATTGTATATTATAGTGTTGTTCAAATTTGCCTCCCATGATGTCAGCTCTTCACAATCACTTTCTGATTTCAGAAGGAATAGCTTAGAGAGCAAAACCTAATGAGTCTGCCTTGGTTCCAAAGGACAGAAGGCTGAGTTCTCCAGTTAATGTATGTGACTCCTCTTCTATAGTTTTCTCTGGTAAGTCAAAACCAAATATTACACATTTATTCAATCCATATTCTGAAGATCTTTCACCTGTGAACTCTCCTAACAGAGTTAGGAAAAACAGCAACTGATGTCATTGCTGTTTGCTTGTATATTTACTGTATTTTTTCTCTTTTCATCTTTATAGCCCCATATCAAGTATTAGGATGAGCCATGGAAGTGAGCAAGAAAGAAATAAAATAGATTTTCTGTAAATTGAGTTATCCCTCTAAATCAGCCTCAGTAATTACCCTAGGGCAATTAATTTAGTATTTAATTATTTAATACTTATTTAATTTCAAGATCAAGTTTTGGGCAATATAGCTTTGGAACAAAAAGAACTTAGATTAACTTTCAATTCTGCCTTTTATACTACTGTACATTACAGAAGCCTTAGAGACTCAGTGTCATCATCTGTTAAAGAAGGTTATTTTCTATCTTGCAGATTTTTTTCTCAGCAATTAATTACTCAATACATTTAATATACCTGACAAGAAACTCAACCCAGAGTAACCTCTGATTAAATATTTGGTTACCTTTCTCACTTCTTAAGCAGCAGTCAGTGGTCATGGGTACCATAGGCGTTCCATCATGGATGGGGCTAACTGTTGCCATGCCCACACTATTTTAGAGTGGTCAATTATTTTGATAAGAGACAGGCTATTATGTACCCAGTTATTTAAATTCTCTGTATTTGTAAAATTTGGAAGGCAGACAATACTATGGAAAGGAAAATAATTATCTTTACATTTTCATCACAGTTCAAAAATTTCCCTAAAGCCATTGCTCATTTCCTTGAAAAAGAACATACTATTATGCCTATTCTTTTAAAGATATTCTGAAGCCTAGAGATTCTCTTTCAGTGAGCACAATCCAACTTGTTAATTATGTGCTTCTTGTTCTCGCAGTTATTTTTAATATTTTCCTAACATCTGACTATTCAAATATATTTCACTTTTGGTATAGTTATTAGAAGAAAATAATTTGAGATTATGATCACAGATATATATGAACTAGGAACTGAAAGGCATGACAAATATAATTGGCAAGACATTTGTCTCACCTTTTCACAAATTGAAAAAGCTATGGTTGCTGCTCCTGAATTGACTTAGTTCAATATTAAAATCAGAGAAAGTAACCAAGTCAGGTTTCCTTTTCATTATGCAATGCTCAATGATGTTTTACAAATCTGAAAGCTTTACCTTTTTGTTCATTTGCTATATGAATTAAACATTAACAAGAATAAAATGAGCTTAAAGTCTAGAAAAAGGTCAATATAGTCTCCAGGGAAAACTGAAGGTTATCATTTTATCTTATATTTCTATAGCCCTCTAATTCACCACTTAAGCAATGCAGACGGAATATTGACACAGCCACGTAGGAAGAAGTCAAGAGGAGTTCTACTTAATCTCTTAATATGAATTTCCTCAATCCTAACCTTACTGTTAAGATCTAGGCCCTTTTGGGGTGCCTGGGTGGCTCAGTTGGTTAAGCAGCCAACTTTGGCTCAGGTCATGATCTCGTGGTTCTTGAGTTCGAGTCCCCGCATTGGGCTCTGTGCTGACAACTCGGAGCCTGGAGCCTGTTTTGGATTCTGTGTCTCTGTTTCTCTCTGCCCCTCCCTGCTCATGCTTTGTCTCTCTGCCTCTCAAAAAAATAAATAAATGTTAAAAAAAAAAGGATTTAGGCCTTTTCATAGCACTTTTTATGAAGTGTTTTTTAAGTTCTATGTATTTTTTGAGCTGATAATTCCATTATGTTGTACTCATTGATGAACATTTTAACCACAATTACAAATAACTAAGATTGTAGCTTCACTTTCACATTCATAAATTGTACTAGATTGACTGTCACATTTCCAAAGTCCAGGTTTGAAAGATGAACATAAAATTAATCTTATCAGTAATGGCGGAAATTAAGCTACCAGGGCAGTGAAATTATTTATTTTTCTCAAAAAAAAAAAAAAAAACAAACAAAAAAAACACCAAAACAGGTCTAGAGAAATCAGCTGAGAAAAAGTAATGTTTGAAAACTTGAAGACAAGTTTACAATATTATTAGGTTAATTAATTGTTTCAGTATTTGAATTTTAAAGCCAATAGTATAAAAGGATGCCTCATAGGTTTGAAAATGGCTTGTGCTTTCATTTTACTCAGAATTGGCTCCAAAACAAAGCTGCTAAAATGTTTAACATTTCAGGCTTTTATCTATTCAAAAATATTTGTAAAATGGACTCACAGGAGATGGATATCTTCTCTATCAGCATTATGTAGGGATTTTTTTTTTCCTACTAAACATGATAGTAAGCATGGACTGTAATAACTAGGTCATTACATTTTGGGCCAATTAAAAATATTAGTAGTTAATACTTTTTCTTTGATACTTTCCTAATTCATTGAAACATTCAGAATATTAAAAAATAAATTAATTAAAGATACTATTGGTTAACTAGATAATTTAATGAGAAGTTTACAACAGTACAGTATTTTCAACTTTTCCATCAAAGGTCATGTCTCCCATAGGTCATTGATAAGAAAATAACCTTAGTAGTAAGGAAATGATATGTCAAATTACTTCAACCAAGTAGCTATTTGAGAAGACAAATACACTGAATAAAATGTCTTAAAATGTACAGCTAAAGAGACATTTTAGTACAGAGACTATAGAATTTAATCCACAGAGTGGTAGAAAATTTTGATTAAAAGGAAGAAATAGGTTATATAGTAAAATTATACTTAGGAATTACAAAGGGACAAAGATTACTGCTAATAGATTATAGTCTCTGTGTTTCCAAACATATTACATTAAATAATGACAAAAGAAGAAAATTAGACCCAGACCCTTTCATACATACTGAACTGTTGATTTTAAAAGTAATTAATGTCAAGAAACCTGCTCAATGTCTTGAATGTGAAGTTAAACAACAGTAATTAGATTGGATTTAAAGCTTTCAACCAGAGGGAAATGTATTTCTGAAGAAAAATATTATACAAACTGAAATTAAAAAACAATTAGGTAAGCCAAAACATGAGACACTTTTCACATCCATAATAGATTTTTTTGTTGTTATATATTTCATATCTTGCTGGTTTACTCAATGATGCAATTTTGAATCAACTGACTGATGTAGATATAATCTCATGATGTTTAGTAGTCATAATTTACAGTAGAAGAATGATTAAAGGAATAAGTGTAAATAAACCAATATTAAGGGAGCAATTCTGGTTCTATATCAGAGTTTGAGTCAACTAAATTTCCATTTCCATTCAGCTAAAATTCCACTGACTGTAAAATATTCTAATAAAAGGCAAGAAAAAAGAAAGCCAAGAGAGTACTAGAAAATATAAAAGTGTACATTCATAAGAATTCAAATATTGGGCATTTTCTTTAAGATAAAAAGCAAATGATATGAAATCCTTAGGGAGAAAAGCAAAGGGAATCACATCCACTGAACCCAAGATCAGCAACTTCACTCTTCCCTGCTGTAAACACAGAGTTGGTTTATGGCTTGACTGTAGGTCTAGCTTTATCTCTGGCAAACCTTGGGCTTCTGATTTTTTTATTCTTGGCTAAAATAAATGCAATGGAATTTATGATGTGCTCTTTAAGATTGGAAATTCTCCTGGTGATGCTAGGGAATGGTCTGCAACTGGGCTAACTCATTTGATAAGCCTTGTTTAATTCTTTAAAAGGCTTTAAATACTGTGTTCCTTTTCAGGAATTCTCCCAATGGCATGATTCCTCACAAGGAACTTGAGTTCAAGTCAGAGAGGCAGTGTGGTCCTGGGTGTGGGTAGGTTACATTATAGAATGTCTCTTGGAACTCCATGCCTTCCTGCACTCTTTTTCTTGCTGCATTTGATCCTTTGTGTTTTAAATAAAAGTCTTATGTGAATATACTCTATAGAGTCTGGTGAGTACTTTCCAACAAGGAAAATAATCAAGCTGCACAATGGAAAAACTGTAAGTTTTAAAACTTAACTGTTGCCTGGATCTCACTCCCAAGATTCTGTTTAATTAGTTTGACATATAGTCTGGATCTCAGGAGGTTTAGAAGTTCTGGTGACTCTACTATGATGTTTATTGCTGAGAATCAGTGGCCTGAACAAAGAACAGAAGTATTCATCAAGGGAAACTTCAGGAAGATAAATAGAGATAATTAATAAAGAATAGCATTTGGTGCAGCTGGAACATCAGACTTTTCCCTGCCCTTGATCCATGAAAGGTGAAAATCTTAAGCCTCCAGGTCAGGTCAGAGGGCAACTCCATACAGTGTTTTCTTATATTTGTTTGTTTGTTTTTCACAGATTACACCATCTGAAAAAAATCTTGCTCTTGAATATTACCAGTGGATGAATAATCACTAGGTAACACAGAAAACTGTATGTCTAGAATCTGTTTTAGAATGTTTGATCCATAAAAGATGCTATTTTAGATGGAAAAGAGTCCATACTCTAGCAGGCTTCATGAAGGAACTGCACAGCAACTCAGCACTTTTGTATTAAATGAAATTAAAGAAATAGGTTATACTATTTTCTCATTATAATTAATGTGCCCAATAAAGAGGCTCTTATCTAAAGAGCCTAATGATTAATTTTGCCAAATTAGATTGGTCTCACATGGAAGGAACTGAAAAATTGGACTCGGACCTACCTGAGACCACAGCAGAATACAAGGGTATTTTTATTTTTTGGTATGCATTTTTTTCCTGTCCACATGAATTTAGATAGGAGTTTGCCAAGTAGATTATTACAAATTTCTAATATTTATCTGTTTTACAGGAATTAGAAGCACATATTATTTGGAGCATATTTATCAGCTTTCAAAAACTGAAAACATAATTTCTCAGGTACTTTTCATGGCATAAAAATGACAAAATACAAAGATGTATCTACTTTACATTTAGAGAACTCTACCGAATAATAAATATTTCTTTAAAAAATATTTCACAGAGCTTTGCTGTTATGGACTGAATGTTTGCATCCCTCCAAATTCATATGTTGAAACATACCAATGGGATGATATTAGTATTAGGAGGTGGGGCCTTTGGGAAGTAATTAGGATTAGATGAGGTCATGATAGTGTAGCCCTCATGAATGGGATTAGGGTCCTTATAAAAGTCAAGAAAAAGCTTGCTTCTCATTCCTCTCTGTCATATGAGAGAACCATGAGAAAATAGCCTTCTGGGAAGTGGACTTTCATGAGAACCCAACCATGCTACAACCTTGATCTCAGATTTCAGCCTCTAGAGCTGTGAGAAATAAATTACTGTTGTTTATAGGCCATCCAGACTAAGGTAATTTGTTATAACAACCCAAATTGAGTTAAGACAATTGCTAATTGTCCCTTTGTTCCCCTACTTTTTTTCAGTATAGGTAATAGCTGTATTCTTTTAAAAACATTGATTTTGTTTCCTTTTACTTTATGAAGCAAGAATATGTTGAATAAGCACAGTTTAGATAATTAGTTCTTAGGGAGAAGCAAAAAGAAAGACAATAAATTGTACATACAGGAAAACATGTCTATCTCTTTTATACATTTTTTTACCTTAAAATCATATATTTTAAAAAAGTAAAAATAAAAAAATATTTAAAATACAAAATTATGTTTTTATTTCTGTAGCAGGAATAGTAAATAAATAGATTTCATTAGGAGAAAATCATACTTTTCAAGAATAGAAATTCTTAGTCTAATTTGTTTACCTGTAAATACTTTTCAGCTAGAGATAAAACTTCACTATCAATAGCTCTTGCCTAATTTTCCCAAGGTATATGTTTGGGGAGAATGTTTATAAATATATGTACCTACAAAGGAAATACCATATGCATTATATGAGTACATTTTGGTATCTACAGCCTATAGCAAAGTCTTAGTCTATATCCATAATGAACAATTAAATCAGGAATTGATTTTTGTCACTGCCTCTTGGATGACATTTATGATTTGCTACTGCTTATTGTTGCACTTTCAAGTGGACATATCTCACCTTTCTAATTAGACTTTAAAATCCGTAAGAACATGAAAGGTCTTATTCACTTTTCACTTCCCATAAATACCTAGAACATTAATTAATGCATGTAGTATGCCAAGCTAATTAATGCATGTAGTATGAAGCTGCCTTCATAGTAGCTGGAGTCTAGCCAAAAGTTCACAGAATTTTAGTCTTGGAAAAAACCTCAAGAGGCATTCTTGCTCATATGCCACAGAGAGGTGATATTTTAAATATGAAATAACAATTATGGCACAGGCCAGATCTTATCAGAGTTGAACACTAAACCAATCAATGCCAGCCATACTTAAGTGATATGGCCATATTGCAGCACACTAACTAGGTATCACCCCTGAAAATATACAAGTTCATAGAAAAATAAGAGAATCAGGGGGAATCAATTTTGAAGACTGTATTAGTTTTCTAGGCCTGTTGTAACAAATAATCACGTACCAGACAGCATAAACAACAGAAATTTGTTCTTTCACAGTTCTGCAGCCACGAGTCCACAGTTAAGGTGTTGACAGTGTTAATAGCCTCTGGAGGCTCTGACAGACAATCCTTTCCATGCCTCTCTTCTAATTTTCAGTGGCCACCAGGAACCTTTGGCATTCCTTGGTTTGGGGCTTAATTATTCCTATCTATGCCTCTGTCTTTAGGCGGTATTCTCCTCTGATATGTCATATTTCCCTCTTTTATTCTCTTATAAGTACATTTGTCATTGGATTTAGGTTCCACCCTATGTCCACAATGATTTCATCTTAAGATCTTTAACTTTATACATTGGCAAATAAGGTTACATTCAACAGTACTGGGAGTTAAAGCTTGAATATACCTTTGTGGGTGGGGACACAATTCAACCCACTACAGAAACCAAATATATTCCAAGTGTTTTTGTGTACAGCGACATACTAATTTCTAACATTGTGTCATAAGAAACACTCTCCCTGTTTTCCCTATGAGACTATTAAAGCTTGAAGAAATCAAGTGTCCATCAAAAGAGTAATTTAAAATTCTAGAACTTAACTCATGGTTAAATGTTCAAGCTTCTGTCCTAAACCAAACACAGGATCAGAGCCAAAAATAACAGACTCGATCAGGCAAATCTCGTGGTAAGTAGGAAAAAGACAGACAAATACAGGTATTCTTTTCTTTTCTTTTCTTTTTTTTTCAATTTTCTGTTTTCTATTTCTATTCTATTTTTTCTATTGATCTCAAAGGTACATTGAATTTGCTTATATATTTAGAAAATCTGTTACAAGCAGGTATATGCTTTCTTTTTATTCTTGGAGTAGAAGCAAAGAGAACATGACTTGAAATAACCTACAACTAGGCCCTGACAAAAGAGGGAGGTCAGTGAGAAGCCTGGCTGAGAAAAATGAAGAGAAGTGTGATGACAGAACAGCTCAGTGTGAGCCTTTCAGGGCCACAGAACTGTCCTCCAACACATTTGCATGGTCCTCATCCACATTTTCAGGGATTCTTTCATTATTCCTAAGCCCTTCTGACTTTATATTTCATTAATGTGTCTCATTAATGTTTCTGAGTCTCTTATGCCATTGTCCAGTTTCTTCCCATCTTTTACCTTTTTGGTAGTGTAAGCAAGATGTGTGGGTTTATATTAATATATTTAAGTGTACTGTAAGCACTAAACTTTCAACTGGCACACCAGACGTAAATAAAGTACTCTAGTTTTTAGGATATCTGTATTACTTTTAAAACATAAAAGGCTCAAACATTTTCTAAAAGCTATAAATACCTGAAATAAGCTTTGAAAACAGAATTGAACCCTTTGAAAGTCAAATTCATATGATATAGAAGAATTATTTTATTCTTAAATATTTATTTTTGAGAGAGAATGCAAGCAGGGGAGGGGCAGAGAGAGAGGGGGACAGAGGATTCAAAGTGGGCTCTGTGCTGACAGCAGAGAGCCTGATGTGGAGCTCAAAATCAGGAACCAGGACCAGGAATCATGACCTGAGCTCATGATCTGAAGCTGAAGTCAGCTGTTCAACTCACTGAACCACCCAGTTGTTCCTAGAAGAATAATATTAGAAGACTTCCAGGTTAGTGTGCACTTTGTCTGCAGAAATATTGTTTAATTTACAAAAAATAAACTAATTGGGAGTTGGGGCAAGATGGTGGAGAAGTAGGGAACTCAGTACATTGCACTCGCCCCCATATCTCGCACAGAGAAGGCCTGAAGCCATAGGAACCCTTACAGAATCCAGGAGTTTGGGAGGAAAAGGAGACAGAGTCCACTGAGAAAACCTTCTAACATGAGTGCGAACTGGGGAAGATAAAATTGGGCCGGGACCAGAGACACAGAGGGATGGGGCCATTCCTCTGCAGGGAGTTTAGAGGGGAAAGAGAGTGGCCGAAACTGCTCAAGACACTGTCCCTGTCGCTGAGGAATAGAAAAACCTCTGCTTGGGACACAGAGGGACCTGGTTTCCTGCTCTCCAGCTGACCCTAGGTGGGACGCACTCGTCTCAGGCTATCCCCGGGGAAACTGCTCCCTGCGCACCAACTTGACTTGGAGGGGATGCGCGGTGGCCGTGCCTTTGTGCTTCTGGCTCGGCTGGATCCCTAGAGGGGAGGCGAAGGGCTTAAAACTGGGAGATTTGCCCCTGAGTTCGTGTTTCGGGCGACGAGACACAGAGGGACCCGGTTTCCTGCTCTTCAGCTGACCCTGGGTGGGATGCACTTATCCCAGGCAACCCCCAGATAAAACTGTTCCTCACTCGCCAACCCAACCTGGAGGAGACGGGAGCAGCGGCTTCTGTCTCAATCCCAAGGGGGAAGGCAAGAGGCTTGGGACTGCCCCAAGGGGATCACCTGCGAGTTTCTGTCTCTGGCAATTTCAGTGGGGCGCACAGACTGGGATCTGGGAATGAGGTCTGGCCTGGGATATAGAGCATGGCCTACCTTGGCTGTGCCCCCGGCATAGGGAGTTTACACCCAAAAAAGTGAGTTGCAGCGATTGGTTCAAGAAGGGACTGGAGCGCCGCCACTCTTCTCCCCACAACCGCCAAGGCAGAACTCCTGCAGGGCACATTGGATCAAACCATGCCCATCACTGCTAGAGGGCTGCCTTCTTCCCTTTTTTTTTTTTTACCGACGCACTGCCCTGATTAATTCTGGTCACTGGCGTGCTTAAACCGTCACATTTAATCCATTCTCTAGATGTAAATTCTACACCTACCTACTTTTCATCTCTTTCTCTCTGGAGTAATCAGACTACATAGTTTCTTTGGATAACACCATCGTCATTTCTTTCTCCTCTTCTCCAACCATACTCCACTCTTTCGCTCTTTGAAAAAAGCTTCTTATTCCTTCTGCCTGCTCATTTAATTTCCAATTTTGCCTCATCCCCGCCCTGTCATTTCTCTCTTTCTCTTTGCTCTTCAACCAGCACTGCATACACCCGACTATTTATTTGTAGCTGGGAAATCTGGTTATATGCTTTAAATTGTTCTTTGTCTATTGGGTTTCTTCTTTTTTCCTTTTCTTTTTTATGTATTTTTATTTTGTACTATTCGCCTTCCCTCCTCCCTCTTTTCTCTTTACTTTTTCGTTTTCCCTTTCAGTTTGCATGTTTGTTGGATTTGTCTGTGCATTTGTGTGCCTTTGTTCCCTGTGTGTTTGTCTGTTTTCTTCTCCAGGGCTACCTCAAGAAACAAGCCAAAGGACACATGGTGGAGAGTCTCAAATACCACTACGAGTAGGAAAATAAAATAACCAAGGTCTCAACAAGAGAGACCAAGAAATACCATTCAAAGAATACTTTCTGAATGGATAGGCCCTGGACAGTCAAAGAGCCTTCTTGGGTAAAGCAGTGTTCACAGATGCAGAGAGCATAACAAGCTTTTAAAACTAACAAGAGATAGAAAGCTAGCCAAAATGATGAAACAAAAGGGCTCTCCTCCAAAGAAATTCCAGGAAGAAAAGACAGCTAAAGAACTGTTCAAAACAGATATAAGCAACATAACTGAACAAGAATTTAGAACAATAGTCATAAAATTAATCGCTGGGCTTGAAAAAGGCATGGAAGACATCAGAGAAAGTATTGCTACAAAGACTATGGAGCTTAAAAATAGTTGTGATGAATTAAAAAAATGCTATAAATGAGGTGCATAATAAAATGTAGGCATCCAATGGACAGATTGAAGAGGCAGAGAGGAGAATAGGTGAATTAGAAGACACAATTATAGAAAAAGAAGAAACTGAGAAAAAAAGAGACAAACTGATCCAGGAACAAGAAAGAAGAGTTCAAGAGCTCAGCAATACAATCAAACAGAACAATATCCATATCATAGGATTCCCCGAAGAGGAAGAGAGAGGGAAAAGTGCTCAAGGAGTCCTGATACAAATTATAGCAGAGAACTTCCCCAACCTGGGGAGGGAAGTAGACATTGAAATTCAAGAGGCACAGAGAACTCCTCTCAGACATAATTTGAATCGATCTTCTGTACGACATATCATAGTGAAAGTGGCAAAATATAAGGACAAAGAGAGAATTGTGAAAGCAGCTAGGGATAAAAGGGCCCTAACATACAAAGGGAAACCAATCAGAGTGGTGACAGACCTATCTACTGAAACTTGGCAGGCCAGAAAGGAATGGCAGGAAATCTTCAATGTGATGAACAGAAAAAATATGCAGCCAAGAATCATATATCCAGCAAGCCTGTCAATCAAAATAGAAGGAGAGATAAAAGTCTTTCCAAATAAACAAAAATTGAAAGAATTTGTCACCACTAAACCAGCTCAAGAAATCCTGAGGGGGACTCTCTGAGGATGCAAGGAACGCAAGATGCTAGAGACACGCCACAAGCATGAATCCCACAAATGACACAATGACTCTAAACCCATATATTTCAATAATAACACTGAATGTAAATGGACTAAATGCCCCAATCAAAAGACATAGTGTAGCAGAAAGGATAAAAAAACAAAATCCATCTGTATGCTGTCTACAAGAAACTCATTTTAGTTTTATAGTTTCAGGTCTCACATTTAGATCTTTAATCTATTTTGAGTAGACTATAGATGCTGGAGAGGATGTGGAGAAACGGGTACCTTCCTACACTGTTGGTGGGAATGTAAACTGGTGCAGCCCCTTTGGAAAACAGTGTGGAGGTTCCTCAAATAATTAACAATAGAACTCCCCTATGACCCAGCAATAGCACTGCTAGGAATTTACCTAAGGGATATAGGAGTACTGATGCACAGGAGCACATGTACCCCAATGTTCATAGCAGCACTCTCAACAATAGCCAAAACATGGAAAGAGCCTAAGTGTCCATCAATGGACAAATGGATCAAGGTGTGGTTTATCTATACAATGGAATACTACATGGCAATGAGAAACAATGAAATCTGGCCATGTGTAGCAACATGGATGGAACTTGAGGGTGTCATGCTGAGTGAAATAAGTCAGGCAGAGAAGGACAAATACCATATGCTTGCACGTATAGGAGGATTAGGAGGAACTTAATGGAGGACCATGGGGGAGAAGAAAAGGGGAAATAGTGGGGGAGAGGGGGAGAGGCAAAACATGAGAGGCTCTTGAATGCTGAGAACAAACTGAGGACTGATGGGTATGGGGGGGAGAGGGGAAATGGGCATGGAGGAGGGCACTTGTGGGGATGAGCACTGGGTGTTATATGGAAACCAACTTGACAATAAACTATTTGTAAAAATAAATAAATAAAATAAAATGCTCTAAATATCTTGAAAAAAAAAAACTAATTGCAAAAACTTCTGAAACTTGAGATTCTTCAGAGTTTTTGAGATCCTATTAGGAAATTGGTTATAAAATGGGAAAACAGATGAGTGTCAATATAAATAATTTTGTCATAAGCTTTGAATTTTTTAACTACAGATCATTTTTAGAGTTAAGTATATTTTCTTTTTTAAAACAAAATCTTCTATAGTACAGTATTTATGTTAGAAAAATATATCAAAAACATGTATGTATATTTTCAAGATACTCTCTTTTTGTAACTTGAAAGAGACTAAGTTATGAAACTTTAGCAATCCTGACTGAGATCAAGGTAGAAAAGAAATGTATTGGATGATAAATTACTGTCCCAACAGTTAAGCCTCAGAAAATGTATTCAGATGCATTTCAACATTACACACACTGCTGTTATGTCTGCTGTATCTAAATAGAACTATAGTAGGTAACAATAAGGACAGTCAGGCATACCTAGTTTTGTACTGGAGGAACAGATCCTAAGCTCCTTTTTCAACTATAGCTTATAACCACAACATTTTTTCCCTCAAATGATTGTCAGAATCAGGCACCTAAGTCAGACAGAAATAGTATTCTCACAAGTATTACATCTGAAATGATATATCTCTTATTTTTAATCTCCCAATTATACCCCACTACAGCATACACAAACTCAGACATGAGCTTGTGTACATGCTCACCACATACACACACATATACACATGATGTAATTATTTAGAAGTGATGGGTGGTTGAGTTTTAGTTCATTGTGGTCATCTGATCTCTATTCATTTTCCTACTTCCTCTTCCCCCTACCTGTTCTTCCTCTTTCTCCCTTTATTTTTTCTCCTTCTTTTGTTTATGACACTAAACCTAGATAAGAAACACTAACAGTGCGTTCAAGACATATTTCTATTCATGCTTCCATTGAATGCTAGATTTGAGAGAATTAAAGCATGAGTAAACTTTTAACCTAAAGAAAATATTCTTGTATCTGATATTAATGCATCTGGTTTCCCTTTAAAATTGCTTAGAACAAGAGACATTAATAGGAGTTAATGTTTGATAAATAATGTCTATTATAAGGCTGGTGTTTATTTTCTTTACTCCATATTAAATGACAAATTAGTTATTACATGATAATATAGAGTTTGGCTATTATGTATTTTATGAAGACCAAGACTTGGAGAATATTGGAAATAATTTCAAAATTTGAATATTGGTCTTACATGGCAGTTGCTAATAAGACAGCTTCCACAAATAGACTAGAACTCTTAATGAGAAAGAAGAAGTAGGAGAAAACAGTGAATTCCCATATAGAAGGTCCTTAAGAAGAGTACAAAATAGACTTTGTAGATAAGCAGTGCAATTCTTCTTGTCCTAAAGCATCTGTTTTAAATATTTTTAATGTTTATTTATTTTTGTGAGACGAAGAGGGAGTGTATATGCATATGAGTCGGGGAGGAGCAGAGAAAGGGAGACAGAGGATTCAAAGGGGGCTCTGTATTGAGATCAGAGAGCCCAATGTGGGGCTTGAACTCATGCAAGAACCATGAGATCATGACCTGAGATGAAGGCAGGAGCCTAACTGACTGAGCCACCCAGGTGCCCCCCTAAAGTATCTTTTATTGAAATAATTTAACTGTCAGTGCTCTTTTGGGATAGGATTAAGATTGTTACTTGGGGTTAAGTGCCAGGGTGTAAAATAAATTAATATGACAACAAACTCACAGTCCCAACCACTGTTCAAAACTGCAACAAGTCATTTTAGAACCAATTCAACATAGCAAAGTCTAATTGAATCCACATTCAGTAGTAACATGAGCTAACTCAAGAACTTCCAGAGCAAAAGAACCAATCATGAAATAACCCTTATTAACTGAATCACACAGAGGGAGAACAACCTATCAGGCTGGAAACATAACAACACAATTATTGCAAAATTACCACCTAGACTTACAGATCTAGACCAGTTGAATAATCATTTTAAACATAATCTAAAATGTTAATATTATGCCTCATTGTTTATTGATTCTCTTACAGCTGAAGGGTCATAACAAATGAGAGAAAAATGGCGACTCTGTTTTAAAATATCAATGCAGACATTTTCATTTAATAAAAAAAATAAGACATTTGTTATCGAATACAAATTAGGTGAATGAATACAATGATAGTTAAGCCTCTTTTCCCCTACAGCTTGCAGTAAATCCTTTGCTTTCCAGGTTGGCAAAGCATCGTTTTGTTCCTGGATAAATTTCAGTCCTCACTTGTATTTATGCCAAGTTCATAATCTTCGTTTATATCATGATGCTAAACAGAAGATGATGTCCCAGAGATATATATTATTTTCATTAAATGAATTAAAACTGCCATGCATAAACATAGAAAACAATCAATATTACCGAAAGAAAAAAGGTGAGGTAAACAATCAGAGAAGCCATTCAGTTTTGCATTTTTAGAAAGCTCTTCAGAATTCCTTTATAAGCCAGCAGATAAAGTCATAATAAATTAAAACTACTCTTCTTAATATTCACTTTATCTCCTAAATTTCACTTTGCCTGGAACAAATCTTGAATGTATCTTTCAATATTATATTAAAGAATGACAAAAGAAGCTTCAATTTCTGGGACTTCTGTGACTTATATCTAAAAAATAAAATGTTAGGTATATATCTATTCTCCCTGGTTAATGTTTTCTGAAAAACAATCTATAAATTGTGTCCACAGTTCAAACTTGAGAGATGTAAGCTGGATAAGAAATGTTCAGAGACTGACAAGGAATTTACTTCATTTTCACATATTATATACACTTTTCAGTTAGTTAATTATTTTATGTGAAGTATTTCATGTAGTATAAAAGTAGGAAGAAACTGATACTAAGCCTGTTATGTCATACTTTACAAACCACATGATTTCAACAATTGCTTTTATGTAAATTGAACATTCAAGTGGTAGTTTTTTAATTCTTTCAAATGCTTTCTAGGTTGTCTGAGTGGCTTGTCCTGTAGTAGTTTTGTTATTCCTTTCATCTTTTTGTTCAGCAATCATCAAATGCCTGCTTAGGTGATAAGAACACATGGGAAGAGAATGTGAATAAAAAACGGTCCATGACTTCAAGGAGTTTACATTAGTGGAGAAGACAAAGGAACCACAATATGACAAACACATAATATGGGAGTGTGAAGACATCAAAAGAGAAAAGCCAGAACTCAGATTTCTGAATCATTGAACATTATCCTTAATAAGCCACTTATTATTTATTTAGGGTCTCAAAAAACATATGGACTAAGTATGTGGTTAATAAATAGAAAACTAGACTGTTTCTACCTGAGGCTTTGGCCTGCAATCTCTGTTTAAACCCAGGTATGACTGGATGACACAGAAACTTCTCCTAAAGACAGTGAGCTGAGATTCAAAATAGGCAAGATGCTTTCTTTTGCCATTTCTTTCTAAATATACACCTGTGCTTTAGTTCTTCATATTTCACCACCATGTTGGTGAAAAAAGATTTGTTCAAGAAGAGCTTAAAATCCCTAAAGAAAATGCAACTGCAAGAATAGAGCCAGAAAGTTTTTTTTCCCTTCTTGCCTTGCACAGAACTGGTCTTTGGCTTTTGTCCTAGACACCACAGCTCTGAAGAAGGAGGATCAGTCTCAGTGCTTCCCACTTCTGAGATGGCATAGAAGGAAGGATCTCAGTAGGCAGACAAGAGTAATGCTAGATCTTCCCAAGCCTTCCCAACTGTTCTAGGTTTCAAGGAAAAACAAGTCTCCTGTGAGGCTAAAGCACACACAAATGTCAGGCCACAGTATGTGAATAAGTGAAGGGTATACTCCTATTTGGGGGTAGAACAAGGGAGGACTGGGACAAAGGTGAGCTTCCCTACAGGCTAATAGATTTAATAGAGATATATACAGAGTACTATCATGGTTTGATTGGGAAGGGGGAGGTTGATGTAATTTTCCTGGGAACGTTAGTTAAAGCTTCATCTCAATGGAGAAACTCCAGAAGATGCATCCCAGGTGCACCCAGTGATATCCTGAATCAGATCTGAGAATCTGAGCAAACAGACCTGCCAACTAGAGACATCCCTTTGAATCTATTTAGTTAGTATTATACTTTTACCCTAGTAATAGTTGTTCTATTGCTTCCACATGTTCCTTTTTGGGAAACTAGTTTATAAACCAAAATTAAAAACCACAATAACTTCATCTAGATGACATTGATTTGGGGTGCTGCCTTTTTCTTGAACACTTAATTTGCATTTTATTATGATACCCCTTGAAAACAGTGGTGAGTGTAGACGTAGGGAGAAGGATATCCAAAATACTCAAAACTGCTTGGACATTACTGTGGCTAAGATGGTGAGACCCTTAGATACACTTGTCTCAATTCTGCCCTCTGATCTTGCCACCTGAACATTTCTGCATCCTAATTTGAAATGAGGGATAGATTGAATCAGGAAAGCTTTGTTCATACTTTGGGTGTTACAGATTTGGAACTTGGGAAAATTCTGTCATTCTTCTGTCAAGGTCAGTTTTCTGCTGTGATTATCTCTCACAAAGTTGTCATGATTATCAAATAAAAGAAACTTAAATGAAAATTTATATCAACATAAGCTAGTTTATTATTAATAGAATAGAAGTCAAGATATTATCAATTTCTTCCTAAGCTCATTTTTGGAATTAGGTATATAAAGGTAATGGAAATTTTGTAAGTATAATGAAAGATGTTACTAAGCAGAGGATTTGGATATAGGTGGATGAGATTATAAATATATTAAGACTTCTTCACTAAAATATTAAATGTAATCCTGTACTTTACTTCTAAAAAATGAAAGTAAGAGGGAAAACAAAGAATACCAGTAATAAGTAGATTTTGACAATATTTAATGAAAAGTATACATTTCCATAGGGTAAATCTTGGCTTTGAATTTAATTGTATTTTGTTCACAGATTTTTTTCAAAATGTAAAATATATTAAAGAATAGAACTATTTTAAAGTATACTATGAATGTTTATCACAAATGGAGCAAAGAGCTGCAGACATGCAGTAGTCACAAAAGTATATGAATGCATCAAAGTATTAATTGAATATATTTCTGTTCTTACATATAATAAAAATAATACTGTCTTTTCAGTCCTATTTCCATTTTAAAGAGGAAAATATCCATCAGTTAAATAAAAATCAAATAATAATTTAAATAGAATCACTCACTTAAGTGTAACCTCTAATTTAAGTCCCATGAAAAATATAGAGAAAATATACCCAGAATTTAGTTATGATGCATATATGTGAGACTTACTTGCTGCATAAGTAATTCTACTTTTTCATAAAATATAACTCATTATATTACTCTCCCTTACTGTCTTTCAGTTAAGTTTACTCTGAAGTATTAAAATATCTTATATATGACAACTCATAATAAATTTCTGAGTTTATGAAGTCATTTGATGGTCTGTCCATCCAGAACATAGAGATTAGGAAGTACAAATATATCCAAACACCAATTCTAGTTTTGATATATATAATATCAAAGTATTAGTAAATAACATGACAGGTGTCTAAATAAACTATCTATGAATATTTAAGTTGTCCATTCTAAGCATTTTCTGATGTGGCATCTCTCACATATATATGTGTGTATATACATATATATATATATATTTATTTATATAAATATTTATATATATTTCACATATATGCATTATATATAATCTTATTATATATGATTATACTTAATAAATATGCCATAAATATAAATAATAGTAAATAAACATATTGTCCTTATCTTCCTCAGATATCATTGAAAATCAAAAGAAAAAGATGGAGTACACTAAGAATAAATCTTATAAAATAATCCGAATTATAAAAGTGATAGCCAAAGTACTACTTTTAGCTTTAAAATTTTTTTTAATGTTTTATTTATTTTTATTTATTTTAATGTTTTATTTATTTTGTGCTAGCTGTTAGCACAGAGCCCGATGCGGGGCTCGAACCCAGGAACCATGATATCATGACCTGAGCCAAAGTCGGACGCTTAACCTACTGAGCCAGCCAGGGTCCCTACTTTTAACTTATAAAAGGTATTCTATTCTATTTTCATCCACTAAAAAATCATAATTTATCATATTATGAACAAATCACTGGTCATCCTGTGGGATTTGGAATTATACCTCCCATTACTAATCGATGAAGTATATCCAAGTTTACAGCCAGCTGGCATAGGTGGCTTTTTCTATAGAGAAATTACAGGAATCTCTGCATGACATTCAGCCCAGATCTCTGTTTCCCTTAAAGCAAGAGCAATATGAAACTGGTCTTGAACCTGGTCAGAACCAAATCCAATACTATCAACTGCTGATACAGTTGGAAAGTTATAAGGCATAGATCCCTGGATCATATTTTCCAATTTCTGGATATACATTGCCAAGACAGAATGTTGTCACTACTTAGAGATATAAAGCTGAGAATGCCACATGATTTCTCCAAAGCAGAGCTGAGGCAAGAAGAATTTTCCTAAGAATCTCCCATCAAAGCAGCAGATTTTCAGACATAGATATCTTTGGCCCGGGATTCCAGCACAAAAACCGTGAATTAATTCTAAGAAATACCAATTGTCACAAGTTTCTTCTTTGAGTTAGTATTGTATTTTAAACTTTCTCTTAGTTTAATAGATTGCTAATTTTTGGAGAGCTTGGTTGGCTCAGTTGGTTGGGCATCTGACTTTGGCTGGGGTCATGATCTCGCGGTTCAAGCCCCGCGTCAGGCTCTGTACTAAATAGTACCAGGCCTGGAGCCTGCTTCCTATTCTGTGTCTCTCTCTTCCCTTGTCCTGCTCATGCTCTGTTTCTCTTTCTCTCTCAGAGAGTAAATGAACATTAAAAAAAAATTTAGATTGCTAATTTTCAAGGACAAAAAGTTAAGTTTTTTTCCCTTTAATTCTAACTCCCTGGTTTCCAAAGTTGATCTTTAATGTTTTGACAACATCTGACTGATAAAAGGGATAAAATAGAGCAGTTTTATTTTAAGAAAAGAAAATGGAGACCTAGTCCCTGTGCGACTTTCTGGGTCATCCAGAAGTAAGAATTCAGATAGAATTAGGCTTTGGGGTGTGTATACACACACACACACACACACACATATACATGTATTCTTAATACAACTAAGAACAATAGTTGGAGGGCTAAGCAGAGAATTTCACGGGATATTAATGATTCTACTTATTTTCCATTACAGTCCTATGTGCTATCCTTTCCAGAGTCTGAAATACTTTCACATGGCTGTTATCCCAAAGGGTATCTGAAATCACTACAGAGAACTAAAGATTATATAAGAAACTGATGAATGCACTCTAGACTCATTCATCTCTTATGATCACAAACCTTGCTAGTTCTTCAGACTCAGAAACCTGAGCTTGTGGTGAAGGTCTGGAGCCTAAATATGTTAACCTTCTTGCCACTATGGGGCTAAAGGAAGGACTGAGAAAGATCTTCAAAGCCAAAGGAAGTTTAGTTGTAACCTGTATAGTTCCAACTATCCCGCTCTCCAACCCCAATATCTCACTGAAACCAAATTGTCCAAGCAATGTTTGCTAAAACATGACCCCAGTCCTGCTTTCTGTCCAGTGATCCATGCAAGCTGTTTCCCCATACCTTCTGAGAAAGTGAATAGTGCCTAACTAATTCTTGGAACAAACTGAATTTAAATGACTTTCCTCAATCTATCTTATCAAATTTTTGAGCCATTTGCTCCCTTCAGAACACTGATCTTAGGACATAACATTAGCAACATTTTATCTTTAGTTTTTTAAATTTTTGTTTATTTTTGAGAGAGAAGGTGAGAGGGAGAGGGGCAAAGAGAGAGGGAGATGGAGGATCTGAAGCAGGTTCTGCGCTGACAGCAGACAGCCAATGCAGGGCTCGAACTCATGAACCGAGCCATGAGATCATGACCTGAGCTGAAGTCCAATGTTCAATGGACTGAGTCACCCAGGTGCTCCCCCGTCCCATTTAGAACATTTTAATGGAGACTTGAGCTAATGGCTTTGTTGTGCTTCTTTTTCTCTTTCATTAACTATTAGATACATGGGAAAGGTAAAGAGGTATATATGACTTTTCTAAGAATAGAAAATACTGATAGAGACAGCTTAATGAACTTGAGTCATTATTGTTGCTTAAGGCAGCTTGAATGGGAAATATCAAAGCTGCCACTGGAAATGCATTAGAATTCATAGAATACTCTAGTTTTTCACTATCCAGCAAGATAACCACTAGCCACATGTGGAGTACAACTAAGGGACAACATTAAAACATTTTTTTTACTTTTAATATATATTGAGGCAATATAATTTTTTCCTATTAAACATAGCCCTATTGTACTGTTAGAACTATATCTCAGCTTAACTACTGAATTACATAAACTATTGCATATAATGCAAGCACCTGTCATTTCTAGTATCTCATTACTACTTTCATAAAACAATTATATGTTCAAATACTGTATAATAGGTAAACGTTTCTATTTCAACTGTTTTTTAAATGTGTTACTATAGCTATTAAAGATTTAAAGTAGTTTTAGTGGTTTTCATTACATATAAATTGGTTAATATATAAGTAGTACTACTTTGACTTTGTCAGTATTGATGTCAGCAAAATGAAATGATACTTAACCTGAATATGATTTTGGATAATAGTCTATGAAACTTGCTTTATGAATGAAAGTTCTATGAGATGGATGATGGATGAAGCAAACCAATGTTTTAGTTCTCCAAATCCTTACTATGGCTCAAGTTATTATGGGTTCCTGGTTAACAAATTAGTGAGAAAAACAATTATGGAAGAGAAATAGTATGTGAAATGTTGGTAACAGTAAACAAAAGTGAGAAAAACTCCCCTCTTTAGGTGCTTGTTTTTATCCAAATTTTTAAAAAGTTTATTTAAAGGGAGAGAGTAAGAACACAAGCAGGGGAGGGGCAGAGAGGGAGAGAGAATCCCAAGCAGGCTCCACACTGTTAGTGCCCAACGTGGGGCTCAGTCTCATGAACCATGAGATCATGACCTGAGCTGAATCTGGCCTGAGCCAAAAACAAGAGTCAGATGCTTAACCAAGTGAGCTACCCAGGAATACCACCCTTAACCAAAATTTAAAGACAGTATATATTCAAAGGTGGGACATGGCTGTACAGTGTCATAATGATAGATTTAGTCCTGAAAGTGGTTGATATTCATTCAATATTTTTTGTTGGTGCCTGCTGTATGCCAGGCATTGTAAAAAGATTCCAAAAGAAGTAAGAATAAGAAATGACACCAACTTTCACATATTTTACAGATAAATAGAGAAGATACATAAACCTGTAATTGCAAATATTGTGCAAATGGATCTGTAATGGGTGTTTGCACAAGTCATGCTTGCTGAGAAAAAGAGCAAATGGCCATTTCTACTGGCAGTGGGGACTGCTGGTCAACTAGGAATCACACAAAATAATACATCCTTCATGTGTGGATCCTTTGTCCAGTTTCTAGTGAGTTCTCATAGATCTTTGTGCCTATTAGTACTGAAAGAACTCAACAAGCTCAATCAGTGACTCAAATAAGAGATTATTTTAGAAGCTAAACCTCAGTTATATCGAAGTCATTATATAACATCAAAAACATTTGCAAATTATCAAAATGATTTGTCATACTGCCTTTTTGAAAAATTGAAGTTTTAAAAATTTTTTTATGTTTATTTTATTTTTGAAAGAGAGAGACAGAGCATGAGTGGGGGAGGGGCAGAGAGAGAGAGAGAGAGAGAGAGGGAGACAGAATCTAAAGCAGGTTCCAGTCTCTGAGCTATCAGTACAGAGCCCGATATTGGGCTCGAACCCACAAACCGTGAGATCATGACCCGAGCCACAGTTGGACGGTTAACCAATTGAGCCACCCAGGTGCCCCCAAAACTGAACATTTTAAATTAAATGGCCATGCTATTTCTAATTGAAAAACTTCCGTCTCTCTTCACCTTCATATTATTTTTTTTAGTTTTTTTCGTGATGTTCTTTTAACCATTCTTTGACACCTTCCAAAAGAAAGAAAATTTTACATTCTGTCTAGGTCATTGGTTTTCAATAGTGATGAAAATAATTTAACCTTAGTAATAGATGATTCAAAACCTTTTTAAGCTTTATCTATTTTTCCAAATAAAGTTATTGTGTATTTTAGACACCAAGAACTCATGTACCTGCAACCAATATGATTTAGAAAAAAAATAGAAATTCGTTATGGATACAAAGAAGACCAAATCTGAGCAAGACTGAGATATTCAGATCTCAAATGGAGTGCAATTAGCATTATTAGTAAGCACTAGGGTTCACATGATGATACAGGTCAAGTGAAAACTATCACTGAGTAAAATAAGAGGTCTCTTAATATGTGAACATGATTCAATGATGTGTGAAAAATCAGTGAACAAAACATATTTTGTCCTTTAAAAAGTCAGGTCACCTGGGTGGCACAGTCAGTTGGGCATCCAACTTTGGCTCAGGTCATGATCTCACAGCTCATGGTTTTGAGCCCCACATCAGGCTCTGTGCCAACAGCCTGCTTTGGATTCTATGTCTCCCTCTTTCTGACCCTACTCCACTCATGTTCTGTCTCTCAAAAATAAATAAATATTAAACAATTTAAAAATAAAAAGTAAAAGAGGTACAAATGAAATAAAACTTTTACTACTTTTGTCTAGCTAAACAATACATACAGTTATTGGCATCTTTTCCCCAAACACCATTCATCTAGAGCTTGCACACATGCATCCACAGACACATACTATCACGCAACTACACACATTTATCTTTCTTTCTCCAACTGAAAGTTATCTTTGGCCACTTGATTATGGTCAAGTTAAGACCAAAGATGTTTTCCAGAACTTTCTTTATCTGAGTGCTAATTGAACATTTGTTTATTTTTAAATATCATGCAACACATCTTTATTAACAAGATATTCTGTGCCCATTTCTACATTTGACAATATTGGGTTATAAAAATATGTATATCATTGCTATCCTTCCTTTTCCCTTTTTTTTTTTTTTAATTTTAATGTTTATTTTCTTTTGAGAAAAAGACAAAGCATGAGCAGGGGAAGAGCAGAGAGAGAGGGAAACACAGTATTCAAAGCAGGCTCCAGGCTCAAAGCTGTCAGCACAGAGCCTGATTTGGGGCTCTAACTCACGAATCGTGATGTAAGCCAAAGTGAGACGCTTAACTGACTGAGTCACCTGGGTGCCCCTCCCTCACTTTCTTCATTTCTTCACTTGTTTCCTTTTTTCCTCCTTTCTTTCACTCTCATCCTCCTTCTGAGTATGTAGTGGTACAGAGAAGCATAAATTCCCATCTGGAAATACTTTCTTGGTTTATTTATTTTTTTAAGATGCCCTTATCTTTTTGGGTTTGTAAATACAATGATTTGGTAACTTAACTCATTCTTAGACAAATCGTTTGAATTTGGCCATTAATATTTGAAAATAGCAAACTGAGGTATAAAGTTACACATACTGATAAGTTGTTAATGAAAAAATTAAGATAAAGTATATACTATGAAGTCACATTTTTAAATTTATGAAGCATTTTTAAACCCAATGGGTGATTTAAAAAAAACTGTATTATAATACTGAATCTAAGATTATATTTTAATGTTAGATATTTTAAAGCATATATATGCCAATGCTTACTTGGAAAATTAAGAACTCACGGAAATAGCTAATAATGTCCTCAAAGAACATTTACCGGAAAATGTGTGACCAATTTATTTTTTCAGGAAAGGTTGTTTCCCCTGAGGTACTATTTCAGTTTTCTATTTCTCCATAACAAATAACCACACACTTCAAGGCCTGAAACAACACCCACTTATTATGTCAATGTTTTCCTTTGTTAAGAGTCCAGGCATGAGTTAACTGTGTCCTCTGCTCAGTCTCACCAGGTTGAAAGCAAGGTGTGATTTCATCTGAAGTTCAGGGTCATTCCTCTTCCAAGCTCACTGTTGTTTATAGTATTCACTTTCTTGTGAACAGAAAGTGAGCCCCTCAGCTCTTAGAGTCTGCCCCCTTTATATCATAATGCCCCTTCTTCAACATGGCAATTTGCTTCTCCAAGGCCAACAGGAAATCTCTTTTCAGATTTCTAAGACAGTTTTATATAATGTAATGCCTCAAAGGAGTAACAATCCAATCACCTTTGCCATATTCCATTGAAACGCCCAGAGTTCGAGAGACCCCAAAAACAGACCACCAGAGACCAGAGTCAAAGCCAATCGGCAAGGGTCGTTTATTTGCAGGTTCGAACC
The DNA here is from genome assembly GCF_003009895.1 of Hyaena hyaena. Lineage (NCBI taxonomy): Eukaryota > Metazoa > Chordata > Mammalia > Carnivora > Hyaenidae > Hyaena > Hyaena hyaena. The sequence goes on from NW_024081848.1 coordinate 76,732, forward strand.
CGGACCTCCGTGCACTCATCGCCGGTGACGCTGAGAGGCCCCGAACAAAGTCTTTGCAGCCTTTTTATAGACAGGAGTAAATAAGTCGTGGGGAGGGACAGGGGATCTCTATGGTTACAGGTTTGTCATTGGTTGATATTTAAATGTGAACATATACCACATTTGATTGGTTCCCGCCATCAGGTTTTTGGCGGGATCCAATTACAACATTTAGGATACCTTTGAATTTAGCCAATCATAGAGGGAGTCTAGGGTCTTGTTCGGCGACTAACAGGTTAACTTCTCTCTCCCTAGGCCCCTCCTTCAGTAAGGCGGAGGGTGGTTGCTGGCCTTTCCTGACTGGGTGTTGCCAAGGTAGTGCGGTGGAGTGATGTGGTGGGCAGTTTCTTCGGCCTTGGGCAGTGTGCAGCTGCCTGATAGCTCCGGGGAAGCTGAAACTCAAGCCTTAAGCAATGGTACAGAAGCAGAAGGAGCGAGTTAGGTTTTAGTTTCCCGTAGTGCAAGCACTTGTACAGAAGCAGGAAAGCTGGTTGAGTTTTTGGTTTAGTTTGTCTAGGCCCCTCACTCCAAGGAGCCGGCACCGATGCAAGTACAAAAGGGTCTTTATTACAAGCTTGAGCAGGGGCTCACCCAGCCTGCTGGTGTCATGGCAGCAAGGTGAAGCCAAGAACAATAGCGAACAGGGTTTTTAAGGAGTAAGGGATGGGGGTGTTACAGTACATGTAGCATCATCACATAAGCACCAATTACAATTACAGCTTCGACCATTCGGTGTCTGTGAGGCGTTCATTACTTTTGGTGGGACCCAATCATGACTTTTGAGAATCCTTTGAAAATGACCAATTGTGAGGTGAGTTCAAAGGGCCCACATGGGGTTCAGACAAGCAGTGAGAAATTGGCTAGTTTGTATCTGCAGTTTCCAGCTTTGACTCAGACCATAGGAATGTTTCTATTTTTTTTCTTTTTGATTAGCTGAACTGAGGGTGGTCTGAGGATGGCTTTAGCCTTGAACAGTCTGAGGCTTTTCCTGGGACTGGGACTGGGGCTACGTGCAGCCCGAGGTTTCTCTTAATGGAGGACTTAATTTTTGGTTCTTCACCATTCGCTAGAAGAAAGTAAGGTTTACCTGAATCCAAGGGAAGTGATTATACCAAGATTTGAATCTTTGGTATACCAAGATTATACCAAGAGGGAGGAATGTTTGGGGCGATTTTAGAATTCTCCCCACCACAGGTATTCTACTATGATATTCACAGTTTCTTCATCATAATCTTCAGTTTCAGTTAGAATGCTTTAAATAGCAAGAAAAACTATGTATCTAATTATGGCTTTAGAATCAGAGCTTACTTTCTAACATCATGCTGGAAATTGACTGTTGACTGATGATATCATTTGAAACACAAAGTTTTTAATTTTGATGAAATCAAATTATATTTCCTTTTGTTGCTCCTGCTTTTAGTGTCATATGAAGCTTTTGCCAAATTTAAGGTTATAAAGGTTTACCTCTATGTTTTCTTCTAAAGGTGTTATGGTTTTAGCCTGTATATTTAGGTCTTTGACCCATTTTGAGTTAATTTTTTTATATCATGTGAAATAAAAATCCACTTTTATTCTTTTGCATATTTCTATCCATTTGTTCCAACATGTTTGGTTTATTCTTTTCTTTGCTGTGTTATGGAAAGTTCTACCAGGAAAGAGCTAAAGTGATTGTGGGGCTTACCTTTTATGTTTACCTTCTCTCAAGGATAAATGCCTTTAACAGCTTGTCATCCAACACATGAGAAGTGGCAATTCATGTATTCTGTCCAGTTTATAGTTCTTAATCATGGGAGAAAATCTCTAAAGAAAGATACTTGGTCATGACTTATTCAGACCATTTTAAACATCGATACCTACAAAATTTGTTTCCCTAGAGTTTGGTCAAATAGGTGACCAAAGTGACCAAAGGTGAGGTAGTTTACATAAAGAATATTAAGATGTTTTTAGGAGGAAGATATGACATGTACCACAATTAGGACTTTGTGATATTGGGAAGGTTTAGATGTCAGACGATATATTGTCAAATGTGTGTACCTCCAATGCCAAATGTTGAGGGGACTCAACAAAATCTAGGTGGTGTTCTCACCATCTCAGGGATCACTGATGAGACTTTAGAATGAGCATCAAAGATAAAGCTTGATTATGTTATTTTAAAAAATTTAATGTTTATTTTTGAAAGAAACAGAGCACAAGTTAGGGAGGGGCGTAGAGCAAGGCAGAGACACAGAAATTAAATCAGGCTCCGGGATCTGAGCTGTCAGCACAGAGCCTGACACATGGCTCAAACTCATGAACTGTGAGATCATGACCTGAGCTGAGGTCGGACGCTTATTATACTGAGCCACCTAGGTGCCTCTTAAAATTTGTTTTTTAAAGAAATTATCTATTTATTACCATTTTAATATTTAGACAGATAGATATAGATATAGATAGATATAATTTATTGTCAAGTTGGCTAAGATATAGTGTGTACTATATTTCTAGAACATATGGTTTCAAGAGTAGATTCCCATGATTCATCACTTACATACAACACCCAGTACTCACCCCAACAAATGCTCTCCTCAATGCGGGGGCATTTCCTCTCATCCATTTCCTCTCTCTCCTGCCCCCCCATCATCAGCCCTCAGTTTGTTCTATGTATTTAAGAGCCTCTTATGGTTTGGCTCCCTCTCTGTTTGAAACTATTATTTCCCCTTCCCCTCCCACATTATATTCTGTTAAGTTTCTCAAGTTCCACATATGAGTATAAACATATGGTATCTGTCTTTCTCTGATTAACTTATTTCACTTAACATAATACACGCTTTTTCATCCACATTGTTGCAAATGGCAGGATTTCATTCTGCTGCGAGCCGCACGGGCCTCGCTGGATGAAAGGCACAGCGAGGAAATGGCAGCATTTGCACAGCTCCTGAGATGAGAAACCAAAACTGATATCTCCTTCTGCTACTACTGGCTCATGTTGAAAATGAGCCTGTGGGTATTGACCAGGCCTCACAATATTCCAGATCAGACCGATATTCCCTGCACAGATTGCTCATAAGGAAAAGCATATTCCTGCCTTTTCAAAACAGACTTCAGATGAAAGCATTGTGGATGATTGTCAAAAGGCTCTTCCTATGGGCCTTGAAGATCCAAGACATACATAATAAAGGGAGATAAAAACAAAAGAGTTACAATTGAGTCTGGCCCTGAGACAAAGAGCCTAATTTAGAGTTAAGGACAGATATCCATCTCCACCCAATTGTTTCTGCTTGGAGCACCGGCCCCCCACGGCATTTGTGAGTGACTTATTCTGGCATTTAATATGCTGATTTCTCCTTGTGAAGGAACCTATTGAGGAACTTCTTTTGTGATTATGGGAGCAAAGGTGTTTCCTGAAAGACCTGTTTTTCTTAATACTTATTAAACAAGCTATTGACCCCTGCTCACAAAGAAGTAACTTCACCCTTTTTATGCTAAAAACATTGTCTTGTATGCTAAAGATACCTTCCTTCACCATAGGATAAGCATCTAAATCACCTACCTCAATCACTATTGATAAAGGTTATGCAAGAGTGTTCTACAAATCTATGTTCTGGGAAATTCTTACATATCAAAGAAGTTTGTCATCAGAAATCATTGTGTAAGGCAAATGCCATTTCTGTGCCGTCCCTCAAACACTTAATTATAAAATAAAGTTGAGCCCCAGTAAGAGCAGAGTTGCCTGCCTGGTGATCAGAAAGAATCTCGGAGCTCTCTCACTCTCTCCCTCGCCAACACCCTCCATCCTTCAGGGGACCCTGGACCTGGCCGGAGCCGGCTTCCAACATCATTTTCATTGCCAAGTAGTATTCCATTGTATGTATAAACAACATCTTCTTTATCCATTCATCAGTTGATGGACATTTGGGCTCTTTCCATGATTTGGCTATTGTTGAAAGTGTTACTACAAACATTGGGGCACAAGTGCCCCTATGAATCAGCACTGTTGTATCCTTTGGGTAAATTCCTAGTACTGCTTTTGCTGGATTGTAGGGTAGTTCTATTTTAAATTTTTTGAGGAATCTCCACTCTGTTTTCCAGAGTGGCTGCACCAGTTTGCATTCCCAACAGAAGTGCAAGAGGGTTTCCATTTCTCCACATCCTTGCCAACATCTGTTGTTTTCTGAGTTGTTAATTTTAGCCACTCTGACCAGTAGGAGGTGATATTTCAATGTGGTTTTGATTTGTATTTCCCTGATGATGAGCATCTTTTCCCAGATGTTGATCGTCTTTTCATGTATCTTTTGGCCATGTGGATGTCTTCTTTGGAAAAGTGTCTTCTGCCCATTCTTTCACTAGATTATTTGTTTTTTGGATATTGATTTTGGTAAATTCTTTATAGATTTTGGATACAAATCTTTTATGCAATATGTCATTTGCAAGTACCTTCTCCCATTCTGTCAGTTGCCTTTTAATTTTGTTGACTGTTTCCCTTGCAGTGGAGAAGTTCAATCTTGATGAAGTTTCAATAGTTCATTTTTGTTTTTATTTCCCTCGCCTTCAGAGGCAGGTTGAGCAAGAAATTGCTGCAGCTGAGGTCAAAGAGGTTGTTTCCTGCTTTCTTCTCTAGGATTTTGATGGTTTCCTGTTTCACATTTAGGTCTTTCATCCATTTTGAGTTTATTTTTGTGTATTGTGTAAGAAAGTGGTCCAGTTTCATTTTTCTGCATATGCTGTCCAATTCTCCCATCACTATTTGTTAAAGAGACTGTCTTTTTTCCATTGGATACTGTTTCCTGCTTTATCAAAGATTAATTGCTCATATATTTGTGGGTCCAATTCTGGGTTCTCTATTCTATTCCATTGTTCTATGTCTTTTTTTGTATCATTCTGTCTCAATGATAACAGCTTTGTAGTACTAGCTGAAGTCTGAGATTGTGATGTCTCCCACTTTTTTTTTTCCAACATTACTTTGGCTATTCAGGGTCTTTTTTGGTTTCATACAAATTTTAGAATTGTTTATTTTAGCTCTGAGAATGCCAGTGCAATTTTGATTGGGATTACATTGAATGTGTAGATTGCTTTGAGTAGTATCAGTATTTTAACAATATTTGTTCTTCTAATTCTTGATCATGGAGTGCTTTTCCATTTCTTTGTGTCTTCTTCAATTTCTTTCATAAGTATTCTATAGGTTTCAGTATACATCTTTGGTTAGGTTTATTCCTAAGTATTTTATGGTTCTTGGTGCAATTGTAAATGGGATTAGTTTCATAATTTCTCTTTTTGTTGTTTCATTATTGGTGTATAGAAATGCAACCAATTTCTGTACATTGATATTGTATCCTGCAACTTTGCTGAATTCATGTATCAGTTGTAGTAGCTTTATGGTGGAGTCTTTTGGGTTTTCCAAGTAGAGTATCATGTCATCTGCAAAAAGTGAAACTTTAACTTTTCTGAAAATTTTGATGCCTTTTATTTCATATTGTTGTCTGATTGTTGAGGTTAGGAGTTCCAATACTATGTTAAACAACAGTGGTGAGCATGGACATCCCTGTCATGTTCCTGATATTAGGGGCAAAACTCTCGGTTTTTCCCCATTGAGGATGATATTAGCTGTGGGCTTTTAATATATGACTTTTATGATGTTGAGGTATGTTCCTTCTATCTTGATTTTCTAGAGGGTTTTTATTAAGAAACGATGCTATATTTTTGTCAAATAATTTTTCTGCATTTATAGACAGGATCATATGGTTCTTATCCTTTCTTCTATTAATGTGATATATCACATAGATTGATTAGTGAATATTGAACAATTCCTGCAGCCCAGGAATGAATCCCACTTGATCATGGTGAATAATTCTTTTTATATGCTGTTGAATTCAATTTGCTAGTATCTTGTTGAGAATTTTTGCATCCTAACATGGATCAAGGATATTGGCCTGTAATGCTGCTTTTTAGTGGGGTCTCTGGTTTGGGAATCAATGTGTCTGGAAGCTCTCCTTCCATTTCTATTTTTCTGGAACAGCTTGAGAGGGATAGGTATTAACTCTGCTTTAAATGTCTAGTAGAATTCCCCTGCGAAGCCATCTGGCTCAGGACTCTGGAGATTTTTGATAACTGATCAATTTCCTCACTAGTTATGGATCTGTTCAAATTTTCAATTTCTTCCCATTTGAGTTTTGGTAGTGTGTGGGTTATCTAGGAACTTGTCCATTTCATCCAGGTTGTCCTGTCTGTTGGCATATAATTTTTCATAGTATTTTCTAACAATTGTATTTCTGTGATGTTGGTTGTGATCTTTCCTCCTTCATTTGTGATTTTATCTATTTGGGTTTTCTCTCTTTTCTTTTTGAGAAGTCTGGCTAAGGGTTTATCAGTTTTGTTTATTTTTTCGAGAAACAAGCTGTTCGATTCATTGATCTGTTCTACTGTTATTTTGGATTCTATATTGTTTATTTCTGCTCTAATTATTATTTCTCTTCTTCTGCTGGCTGGAGTATCTTTAATGTTCTGTTTCTAGCTCCTTCAGGTGTGAGGTTAGGTTTTGTATTTGGAACTTTTCTTGTTTCTTGAGATAGGCCTGAATTACAATGTATTTTCCCCTTATGACTACTATTGCTGCATCCCAAATGGTTTGGACTCTTGTCTTTTCATTTTCATTTGTTCCATATATTTTAAAAAATTTCTTCTTTAATGTTCTGGTTTACCCATCCATTCTTTAGTAGGATGTTCTTTAACTTACATGAATTTGGAGGATTTCCAAATTTTTTGTGTGCTTGATTTCAAGTTTCATACCATTGTGATCTGAAAATACTCATTGTATGATCTCATTTCTTAAAAATTATTGAAGGGTGTTTTGTGACCCAGTATGTGATCTATCTTGGAGAATGTTTCATGTGCACTTGAGATGAATGTGTATTCTGCTGCTTTTGGATGAGAAGGTCTGAATATATCTGTCAAGTCCATTTGGTCCAATCATTAAGGCCATTGTGTCTTTATTGATTTCCTGCCTAGATGATCTGTTCATTGCTGTAAGTGGAGTATTAAAGTCCCCTGCAATTAACGTATTCTTATCATTAAGATTGCTTATATTTGTGATTGATTTATATATTGGGTGTATGCAGTTACAAGGCACAGAGGGGTGTAGTTTGGTTAGGTGGGTCCCACCTCCACTGTGGGCCTCTTGTCTGTTCCCTGAAGCCCACTTTGTTGGTGATGGGAAAAAAATGGCAACGCCCCAATCTCTCCCTCTGTCCCAGACTGGGTGTCACAAGCCACACTGTGAGGTCCCCCTTCAGTGCCAGACAGGTGTGAGTGGGTGGGTTTTATTCCTCCCTAGTCTCCTGCACCTCCATGCCCTCCACTGGGATTCAAACCCCAGTGTCTTAAAGGATCCTGATCCGTGCACCCCAGTTCAGGGGAAGCACCACTCCACCAGCCAGTTGACAAAGGGTTTCTGACTGGTGGGTGCCTGCAGGGTCTTTTGTCCTTGGAGGCTCTTTGCCTTATTCCCACAGAACTTAAGGAAGAAGACTGCTCTCTCCAACTGTGCCTCTTAACTCCTGGCTAAGAAGCCCAGGACTGGCTACCCTCCTCTCCAGGTGTGGGTAAAGGGTGGCAGGTCCCAGTCCATTGAAAGCCTCACAGCTCTGGATCATATTAGCAATTGGTTCTTTCTCCTTTTTTTCCATTCCCCAGTCTGTGTTTTTTTCTCTTGTCCAAATTTAACCCTACACTTCCACAGCTTCTCCTTCTCTTCCTTTTGTCTTTCCATAGAAGGGGATCTCTCCCCACTCTGCCTATGCTGCCCGTTTTATCTTTCTCAGTTCACTGTCATACACCCATGACCCTCTAAGTTGTCCCCGGGGGCCCCTGGAAATGTTTCTGTCACTCTAGCCCAGATTCCTGGAATTTCAAGACTTTTGACCTTAATGCTGCTATGTTTGAGGAATGAGGGAACTTCTGGTCCCCCTAATTCTCTACCATGCTGACTCATCCCCAAAATTTGCTTTTAATGTTTATTTATTTTTGAGACACACACACATACACACACACCCCCCTACACACACCCACACACACACAGAGTGAGAGTGGGGGAGGGGCAGAGAGAAAGAGGTGAGACACAGAATCTGAAGCCGTCTGAGTTGTCATCACAGAGTCCGATGAGTGGTTTGAACCCATGAACTGTGAGATCATGGCCTGAAGTCGAATGCTCGGCTGAGCCAAACAGGTGCCCTGAAGATAAAACTAGATTTTTAAATAGAGAGGTGCTTAAGAAGAAGCTGGTCCATTTAGGTGAACAAGAAAAAACATTTTTTTTTAAAAGGGAATGGTGCAAAAACCAATACTGAAAACTAGGAAATTATATTCTTGAACAACCTTAAGGGAGAAATGACTAGATAATTAGCTTCATAATTGAGTTTTCATTTTTGTTTGTTTGTTTATAGTTCCTCCTCAGGTACAAATTGGTGTGAGAAACATAAAGGAGCTAATTGCAAGAAGGTTTTTTAAGACAATTGGGGTGAATTTTTATGAAAAAGGGAAATGAAAACATGGAGTAAATGAAACTAGAACTAATGGGGGGTCGTTTTGGGTGCACATCCTAGTAGAGCAGAGAAATAAACACTGAGAGTACGTTAAGCAGAGTTTCAGAGACACCAAGGAGTTCTTTTCCTCCTCCCTGAGGATAGATCTATACAGTTGGGCTACCTGAGTTAAATCAGACCCCAGAATGATAATGGAAATGCATTTTAACCTTTAAGTCTTAATTTCAAAATGCATTCACTGTGGGTAACTGTAGCACCTACATGTAGGATTTTTGTTAGAAGCAAATGAAATCTATATAAAGTACTTTATATAAAGTACTTTGTTAGAATTAAATGAAAGCCACACAGCTCAATAACTACTAAGTGCATTTAACAGAATGTATGTGTTAATTGTAGCAAAACTGATTTGATTACGGAAATGTATTGATAAATTGTCAGGACAGAAAACCAGAATATTATGATTTCATTCATTCCCATGCAACTAGTCTATTTTTCAGAAATTGAATAAAATATGTTAATAAGAAGAAATATGATAGTGAAAGCCTAACCAATGGAAAACTTCACACCAAAAGATTTTTTTTTTTTTTTTTTTACCAGCTAGGGTTATCATTATCCCAAAATATATCACTAGGTAATGTTTTTGCCTTTTGAAAAGAATTAAATATAATTAAAATAGCCTTTAAACACTACATATAAAATAGTAATGGATATATATTGAAAAGCTAGAAGAAAAGTGGGGTAATTACCTTCAGTGATAAATAGTTTACTCCAAGAAAAACAATACAGAGAACAAACTAAGGGTTGCTGGAGGTGACATGGGTGGGAAGACGGGTTAAATGGGTGAGGAGGAGGGGCTAAATGGGTGATGGGCATTAAGGAGGGCATGTGTTGTGTTGAGCACTGGGTGTTTTATATATATATATGTGATGAATCACTAAATTCTACTCCTGAAATCATCATTACACTGTATGTTAACTAACTTGGATTTAAATACAATTTAAAAACTATAATAAAATAAATCTTTTTTTAAAAAGAAGTTTAAACTTCTTTTGAAACACAAGACACTTCTGAAATTTCTGTGAGTTTGATATTACAAGAATGACAAAGATAATTTACCCTCACTATGATCTTCCATCAGTGTAAACCATTTTTAATGGTATAGGAAACACTATATAACTGTGTCTATCGTATCTGAAAACATGATGAATGTGCTGGTATACTATATACTGTATGTAATATTATACAATTTTTAAAGTATGATTTTAGATTACAGACCATCTTTCTGGAGGGAAAAAGAAAAAAATATTAAACTAAGATATTTTTATGCTAAAGCAAGTAAGAGGCCATAACATGCTAAAAGATAAATAACTGGACTAATTTTACTCACTGGCCAAGAACTAAGAAACAACCTAAGAGAAACACATAGTATCAAATGTAAGAGAAAGAAAATAGTACCTAGATGAATACTGAAACATTTTATAGGTGGCAAGAAATTATATTATTTCAGAGCACTGGATAATTATTTACAAAGTTTATATTATGAGGAACATATTTGCTTTCTAGGCTTGGTTCAAATGCAAGGCAATAAAGATAACTGTTAGTTAACATCTGGCAATGTAAGCTGGCCATTTGTGTCTTGAGGAAAAGCAGGTTTGGTGTGTGTGTGTGTGTGTGTGTGTGTGTGTTTGATATTTATTTTGAGAGAGAAAGCACGTGTGCACATGAGTGAATGCAAGCAGGGGAGGAGCATAGAGAGAGAAGGGAGAGAATCCTAAGTAGGCTTTGTGCTATCAGTGTATAGCCTGACATGGATATCCATATCTCTGACCTCAGTTGAAATCAAGAGTTGGAGGCTTAACCAACTGAGCCACCCAGTCACCCCAAAAGAGAGATAGGTTAATAGAAATTTCTACTGAGTTATTTTTTCTGATTTTATTCCTGAACTTGAATAGTTAATGGTACTATTTGTGCACTATGGCACAGAGAAAAGAAAATAATGAAGATGTGGGATGCATTGTGGCTATAATCATATATACACAGATCTAACTAACTGTACTAGTAATGACTATTTTATGTGTATATATGTATATACATGTGTATCTATGTATGTGTGTATATTTATATTTTAAATGTGTGTATATATACACATGTGTATTTATATATTAAATATATACAAAATATATACATATATACACATATATTAAGAATATACATATATATATTTTTAAATTGCTTATGCCATACGTCTAAATATATGCTGAAATAATTGCAGAATCATAGAAATTCTTGTTAGCCAAGCATTCTAGATTACCTTCATTTAATTGGAAAAGAAAATTAAGCAAAATCTTGAAACTAAATATAATATCCTCATGGCACAAAATATTATTTGACATATGACATTATAAATCTACTCTTATAGTAAAGCTGTGATACATCAAAATGGAGCCATTCGATAGTCCTCTGCAGTAAACAATTTAATCTATCAATGACATTTTGGAAATAAACTATTGTATAATAAAAAACAAATGGATTTTCTACTTTCTATTTTTTCTTCACTAGAATTATTTTTACTTTCCTTTATGGCTGCCGCATCCTTGGTATTCAATTAGGATTGACACACAATTTACACATACTTATTGAGCATCTAGTATTCATTTGCTTGTTGATTCACAAGGTTAGATTGCTGCTGAGTTCCAGAAAATGATATTAGAGAATGTGTTGATGAAGAAGGCAGGGAGCTGGACTGTCTTTTCTTTTGGCTTTGTGCTAATTGTTCACATAAAGAAAATAAAACAGAGAAATATTTACAAACTAAACTTCGTGTTAATAAGAAAAGAGGGGGATGAAGCAGGAGGGGAAAATGAACTAATAATGTTAAGTGGACTGGTTAGCGAAGAATGAAGACTTAAAGTAAGAGGAATTAAAAGTCTGTGACACAGAGGGAACACAGCATTCATGTTAGAGGATCAGTATCTACAGAGAGCTCGAAATGGAAAAGAACGTGTCTTTTTTTTTTTTAATGTTTTTTATTTATTTTTGAGAGAGAGAGAGAGACAGTGAAAGCAGGAGAGGGTCAGAGAGAGGGAGACACAGAATCAGAAACAGGCTCCAGGCTCTGAGCTAGCTGTCAGCACAGAGCGTGACGCGGGGTTCGAACCCACAAACCTTGAGATCATTACCCGCGCCACAGTCGGACGCTTAATCAACTGAGCCACTGAGGCACCCCAAGAACATGTCTGTTTAATTAACTGAAAGAACAATGGTGTGATAAGAATGTAATGAGAAAAGTGAGACCTGGTATACAACACAATTAGAATGTCAGGAAGAAGATACATTAAGGATTTGGAAGCCATTGGAATGACTTTTTGGATTTTTTTTTTTTAATCTCCCTGAGTGCATTGAGAAGGCACTGAAGCTGTTTCAGGGGATGAGTAGAGATATGATTTATTTTATGTTAAGAAAAACTTTTTGGAGGAGCGCCTGAGTGGTTCAGTCAGTTAAGCATCCAACTTTGGCTCAGGTCATGATCTCACAGTTCATAAATTCAAGCCCACATTGGGCTCTGTGTTGACAGCTCAGAGCCTGGAATCGGCTTTGGATTCTGTCTTGCTCTCCTTGCCCTTCCCCCAATTACTCTCTGTCTCTGTTTCTCTCAAAAATAAACATTAAAAAATAGGGTTTTTTTTTTTTTTGCTATTATGTGAAAAATTGGAATTAGGCAAGGAAAATCTAAAAGATATTATAAAGGACAAATTAAGGAAGGTTTTAATCATTACTCTTCAATCAAAGGTATACCACCTAAACTTTTCCAGCAATGTAACAGACTGAAAACATTTGTGTTTTAAGATGATAACTTGATCAGTAGTTGAACATAGTTGAGATCATCAATCAGGACAGAGACTATTTAAGCTTGAACACACTAGAAGAATGACAAACATAATAAATTTGAGAAAGCAGGTAATAAAATGGTAATTGTAAGGCACAGATAAATGAAAAGATACTCCATGCACACAGAATGGAGGAATTAATATTGTTAAAATGTCCATACTACTGAAAGCCATCTATACATACAATGCAATCCCTATCAAAATCCCAATGCTATTTCTCACAGAAACAGAAAAACAATGCTAAAATTTGTATGAGATGACAAAAGACCTTTACTAGCCAAAAGAATCTTGAGAAAGAATAAAACTGGACATCAAAATAAAAGGCACACAAAAACAAATCGTCAACAATACAAAAGGGTAACCTATTGAGTAGGAGAGGACATTTGCAAATGACATATCTGATAAGGAGTTAATATCCAAAATATATAAAGAATTTATTCAACTCAACACTAAAAACCAAACACTCCAAATAAAAAATGGGCAGAGGACCTGATCAGACACTTCCCTAAAGAAGACATACAGATAGAAGTTGAAAAGACAGGCAAATGAAAAAATGCTCAACACCAATCATTATCAGGGAAATGAAAATCAGAATGACAATGAGATATTGCTTTATAGTTGTTAGAATGGCTAAACTCAAAAAGAAATAACAAGTGATGGTAAGGATGTGGAGAAAAAAAAAAACTTGTGTATTTGCACTGTTGGTGGGAATGTAAATAGGTATAGCCACTGTGGAAAACAGTATGGAGTTTCTTCAAAATATTAAAAATAGAAATACCATAAGATTCAACAATTCCAATGTTGGATATTTACCCAAAGAAAACACCACACCAATTCAAAAAGATATATACACTCCTATGTTTATTGCAGCATTATTTAAAATAGCCAAGATATCGCAAAAAAAAAAAAAAATAGCCAAGATATGGAAGCAACGTAAGTGTCCATCAATAGACCAGTGGATGAGTAAATAGTATATGTGTGTGTGTGTGTGTGTGTGTGGGTACAATGAGATATTATACACTCATTAAAAACGATGAGATCATGCCAGTTGAGATAATATGGATGAATCTAGAGGATATAAAGCTAAGTAAAATAAGTCAAACTGAGAAAGACAAACACTATATGGTTTCATTTATCAGTGAAACCTAAAAAACAAACAAATGAATACACAATCAAAAAGCAGAGTTACAAATGAACATGGGGGGAAAAGAGAGGCAAAAATTAGTCTTAACTATAGAGAACAACTGATGGTTATGGAGGGACTGTGAGTGGTTGGGCTATGAGTTAAACACGTGATGGATATTAAGGATATTTTTGTGATGAGCATCAAGTGTTGTATGTAAGTGATGAATCACTAAATTATAGAACTGAAACTAATATTGCATGGTATTTCAACTAGTTTGAGTTAAAAAAAACTTGGAAAAAGAAGAAAAAAGCAGACTCAGATCTATAAATACACAAAATAAATTTATGATTGCCAGAGGGGAGGGGTGTGAGGTGTTAGGAAAATCAGTGAAGTAGGAGATATAAGTTTCCCATTATGGAATGAATAAATCAAGAGAATAGTCACAGTTTAAGAAATATTGTCAATGATACTGTAATAGTATTGTATGGGGACAGATGGTAGTTATACTTGCAGTGAATATAGCATAATTTATAAACTTACTGAATCATTAGGTTGTACACCTAAAACTAATGTAACACTGTGTGTTGACTATACTAAGACAAAAACAAAAACAGAAAACTGGAGGCATCATGTGTACTGATTTCAAACTATGTTACAAAGCTATAGTAATGAAAACATAATGTATCACCATATGTTTTATTATAATATCTAATATTATAATTTGTTATGACATAGAGAGGGTTTTAACCCCCCCCCGCCTGCCTCCAAAGCCCATAAGAATAATAAATTGGGGTCAGAAAGAGGAATTCTAAAACATGGGGCACTGGGAGTGGGGCATCTCTTAGTGATGGTGAGAGTTCAGTGGTGGTGACATCAGCAACAGCTGACATAAAACCAAGAATGAAAAGGAAACCTAATTCACTAATGAAAACTCAAAATTAGTCTTTTTTCTAACTTATAACATAGGTGTAACATATGTTCAAATATAAAATTGGAAAAAAAATCACTTATGATACACGACAAGTGTCTTGATGACAATAATTGTGGATTTATTTTATATGATGTCAATTAAATGGATAGTAGCTAATAACTAAAATTATCCTCAAAGACAGCTTTTTAAAAATCTATGGATGCTATAGGGAAGCTCTTTTTCTTAGAAGCTTTCATTTGGGGTGCATTCTTTGTGGGTTGATATTGGCATCACAGAGAATAATCAGGCATGGTTATATGATATTTGTTGGCAAAACTTCATGTTAAGACTGTGGTATGGATCACTTGCCTGATTCTTGCCATTTTGGTATTGGTATTGTTTTATAACATAGATTAAGAAGACAAAAGAGATCAACCATATAGCTGGTGTTAGTCACCAGTATTACAAATTAACACACTTCTTTCTGGTGAGTTAATAAAAACACAGAAATTTGCACATGTGACCTAGTTACTTACGACTACAAAAATGTAAACCATTTTGGAAAATCTTAAGTTTCAATAATTTAAAATCTCCATTTATTCCTTTGAAAAAATACTTGAGCCACTAACTATTTTCTGACACCTGTACTAGACTGGATGTATAGATATGTTTAAGGGAAAGATACTGCTCATAATGATCCTAAAGAATGACACGCACATTATACTTACATTCATGTGCACACTGGCCCCAAATATTACATAAGGTTCAAACCTTACCCCCTAATATGAGAGTTTTACAGTTAGCTCTCTTATAAAATTTGAAATAAATTAACTAAAATGACATATGAAATGGAAAAAAGAAAAAAGAAAAGCCACTCTTAAAATAGAAAAAAGATATAAGCTTGCATCAACTGAAATATCTAGGTTTGCAAGCTATGACCTCCTGTTGACCTCTTTCACATATCTGTTTCCATATGTTTGGAAACCAAAGCCAGCCAACAGCATCACTAGTTTTTTAGTGCCCTTTTGAAATTATTGTATATATTTCTGGGAAAATTATTTTTGAGAAAGCATCTGGGGCCTGCAATCTTCATTGGCTTTTGCACAGAACACTGACCAGCAGAATGCCATCATCATCTTTAGGTTAGGGTGCTTCTTCAAGTTTTAAAGACTATTTGAATGCCATTTCCAATACCATGAACATGACACACTCTCTTAAGGGGTCAACTAACATATGATTTTTAAAAATACATTAAATTATCACAGTTTATTTTTAGTATTGCTGGAATTGTTATGATTATAATTAATGTCATCACACTAATTAAACTAGGGTAAAAACATCATTTTGTTCTAAATGTTGCTAGACTGAGGAAAATATATATATAATTCATGATGAGGCAGTTCAATTAACCTTTTGCACATGCTATGCCTTGGTATAAGCAGCTTATTTATGCCATCTGCTTCACTTGCAGGATTTAATTCACTGGTGATATTACTGTCAAAGAGAAGGGATTTCAATAAGCTAGACAGTGCTAGATTTACTTAGGATTTGATACTAATTAAATGACCATGGGTGTGTGGCTATATATGTATGTAATTTATAAGGGGGGATCATTATATGAATATTAAGGCACAATTTTTATTTATGAGGACATACACATTTTAGATGCCTCAGAGTAAATTTTCTCTTCAAATCTGTTAAATGAGTCTTCTCGTACTTTTGGTTCCCTTATGATTTGCAACTATTTCATAAAGTAACCCTCCAGCTACAAGCTAGGGATCTGAATTGATGGGATATAGGAAGAAACACACACGAAAGCAGTCCACTGAAAACTAAGATTTCTTTTTATTTCCTGTTTAAATGAAAAAGTAAAGGTAGTTTGTATTCTAGCTTACACATGGATTCTTCTGGCAAGCTGCTGGTTACCCTGGTTTGAGAAGTCCCTAGTATCAAAATCTTTGAAGTGCTTAATAAAGACACCTCAGAAGCAATGCTTAGCACAATGCCATATAATAAATTGTGACTGGTGGATAACAGAGTTTAGTTGTGGTTGTGTTGGTACATATTATGTTACTAAAACTATTCTGCTTGTCCAAAGGAAACCAAAATCAATGTAAAAACACCGTGAAAATGAGGAAAATAAATTGTATCTTACGGGCCTGTCCGCCTTGTTTTAGAATGACTCAGCTTCCTCCAGCATCTTCCCATTCCAACCTCTGCCTTTCAGCCCCTGCCCAGACCTACACCTGCTTCATGACCCAGAGCTCATGAAGTGACAATCACTGTCAGGTATTGCAAGGCCTGCTTTCTAGAGTTAAGTCCATAATGTTATTCACTAACGTGTTAAAATTTTAATAGCGAGCATTCCATGCTTTAGAGCAGAAGATATCTGGGCATATCCAGATTTCTGACAAATCCTTAGATTTCCTATTTCCTCTATAGGTATTGCCAATTTAATTAGCAAGCCCTCTGAGTCTATTTATCTGCTATTATGACTGTCTCGAGAGCTCTTTCTATATGTATAATATGATAATTATAAGTCAAAGGCCCTTGAATTAATGACAGAATATTATCCAGATTGAATTAGGAAACATTGTACCTGGTTAGACTCTGCAGAAAAACAAAACAAACACTATTAAGTAGTCTTCTGCCTCTTGAAAATGTGGATATTTAAAGTCTCATTTGATCAGTCAGTACTGGCAATGATAGCCTGAATATATCCTAACAAATGCTTCATTTGTTCTTTCCCCCCGACCAAATATCAATTTCCTTTCACACTGCATCTTTATTAGATTATCTTTCTTATAGGTTGATGTAGATGAATTCATTTGTCTGGCCAAATGCATCAGGAGGATTTTCTCAGACATGTTGATGCTGAGCACATTACATTTTCTCATCCTGTTATCCTGACATGTTTGGAGATATTTTTTCCTCATCTATTTTGTATTCAGTTAATGCTTTTATTTAAAGTGATGCTTACTGCCAACAACGGGTAATACATATATGTACTGAAATAGAAGGTACAAGATTTTCCAAATTTTAATGTCCAAACCAGACTCTCAAATGATATAAACAGTTATCACTGTAAAAATATAAAATAATTAGATTTTCACTAAATCTTTAGACATCTAAAGAGTATGTTCCTGGAGAGTTAATATGTTTGTATTATTTATTTTAATATCTTAGAACTTAGAAGGTAAATTGACCACAGTGTCAATTAAATCATTACTGATTTCATTTTTACTTTAAGCAATCAATTACTTTAAGCAATGTCATCATCCCAGCGCGCCTGGATGGCTCAGTCAGTTAAGCGTCTGACTTCGGCTCAGGTCATGATCTCGTGTTTTGTGGGTTCAAGCCCCGCATCAGGCTCTGTGCTGAGAGCTAACTCAGAGTCTGGAGCGTGCTTCGGATTCTGTAACTCTCTCTTTCTCTGACCCTCCCCAGCTCACGCTCTTTCCCTCTCTCTCTCAGAAATAAATAAAACATTAAAAAAATTAAAAAAAAAGAAATGTCATCATCTGTAAAAGTCATAATGTCTGGATGTGGTTCCACTTATTTATATTATGGAAGGAATGCAAAGTAACATTCATCTGAACTCATGTTAATCCTCTAGCTTTATTGTGCCTTTTAGAATAATTTAATAAGTGACTGGAAGATTTTTAGTTTGCATTAGAGAGCATAGGCTTTCTTGTTGACTTTAGAGATATATTTATTAATAAAATTAAATTGTGTATTTACTGGACCTCAGGGGACTTTATGAGTATAAAATAAATAAACAAATGTGGCTCATGAGGCTATCATGACCCAGATGATACGTTTCCTGCACTCTACAGCATACATTTTGCAAATGTTCCAAAGCGCCTGGTGCCTGTGGCAGTAAATGTACTAAGCCATCAGCTGGTAAATGACTTTGGAAATTAGTTGGAGGTTAATTCTCTGCCTCATTGGCCCCCCAAAGTGGACAAACTGTAATTGATTTTGATAGCTTTCACAAAGCACTTTTTTTCTTGTGAATAATGAAGGTGTACTCACAGAGACTTCCTCTGGTTATAGGAACAATTAAATGGATATCAATGAGATGTCATTAAGAGTTTATGTTTCTGTGCTTAATAAACTCTCCCTATCTTTAGCAGTTTCCTTGCTTTTAAAATACTACAAATTCTTAACTGCCGAATGGTTCATTTTTTCTGTCAAGTATTTTTCATTTAATTCAAAAATTTTGAATTAGAACTAATATTCTATTTCTGCACATACAGTTACAGAGAGAAGCAGCTAAAGCCACGTACATCCATTTGTACCCGTAACTTCATGGAGGAAAGAATTCAGAGTGATCCTCTGGGAAAGTGATATCTTCATGTTCATCTTGAGTAAAGGAGGTAAAATTGATCAAATACATATTCAATCACTGTCATAGATCTTGTTCAATAGTCATATCGAAAAATTAAGTCAATGTTTTTCCATGTAAGTGGATTTCTCTAATCTTTTACTCATGAATCTATTAATCTTTATCTTTTGCACAATCTAGAACTATATTTTGCATAATTTACACCTATTAAAATCTAAATTGGGATATCAGATAGGATATTCTTCAAATAGTATACCACGCTAATATGTCCATTATCCAATACGATGTCTCCCAAAAAGCACTTAGTAAAAATAAACCTATTTTCTTCACTATGGTACAAATAATAAAAAAAGAAAGATCTGCTAATTAGTAAGATTCTTCTATATATTCATGGGATTAAAATGCAGATTAGTGAATTACTGTCTCTATCTTCAGTTAAATTTACAATTCACTGAAAAATTGTAAAATCTGGAGTATTCAGATAAACTTTTTTTATCTTGGTGAGTAAAATGTTATAGTTAGTTTTTTATATTTATATTTCAATATAATAATTTGGTGGGAATGGAGGAGACCATGTAATACAAATTAAACAATGAGATTTTTTTTTTTTTTGAGAGAGGGTGAGTGAATGGTTCAAGAGCAATGGAGGAGTAGAGGGAGAGGGAGAGACAATATTAAGTAGGCTCCATGCCTAACACATAGCCTAACACATAGCCTAACACAGGGTTCCATCTCAAGAACAGTGACATAAGGATCTGAGCTAAAATCAAGAGTCGGATGCTTAACCAACTGAGTTACCCAGGCACCCCCTTGAGGAGATATATTTAATTGATTCAATGACCCATCCTAAACATGCAAGTCTACCTTGCCCAGGAGATTTAGTACAATTTTCTTTTTTGCTTTCAATGCCTTTTGTTTTTAGCCTCAGTCTTTCACTTGATGAGGAACTGTTTATGTGATATAAAGAGATCATCAAAGCCAAACCAATCTGTGAGAAATTCAAGGCGTATTTCTCAGACCATCAATTTCCTTATTGGTAACAATGGAAGGAAAATAATTATCTTTTATCATTAGCATGAGATTAAGTGAGATAATGGCCATAATGCACCTAGGACAGTGCCAAGACTTCAAGCGTATGTATTAGTCAGCTCAAACTGCTTTAATTAAATACCATGGACTTAAACAACATAAATTTATTTCTCACAGTTCTGGAGGTTGGAATCCCAAGATATGCTAGCTGGTGGTTCCCAGTGAGAAATTACTTCCTGGCTTACAGATGGCTGCTTTCTCATGATTTTCTTATATAGAACCAAAAAAGACCCCAAATAGCCAAAGAAATCTTAAAAAATAAGAATTCATGGTATCACAATACCAGATTTCAAGATATATTACAAAACTGTAGTAATCAAAACAGTATGGGATTGGCACAACCATAGGCACACAGATGAACAGAACAGAATAGAAAGCCCAGAACTAAACCCACAATTATATGGTCAATTAATCTTCAGCAAAGAAGGCATATGCAATGGCAGAATGACGGGCTTTTCAACAAATAGTGTTGGGAAAACTGGACAATGACATGCAAAAGAATAAAACTAGAGCACTCTCTCACACCATGGACAAATATAAACTCAAACTGGGTTAAAGATTAATTGATGTGAGCCTCAAAACCACAGAAATCCTAGAAGAGAGCACATTTCTCTGACATTGGATGTGGGAGCATTTTTCTAGATATGGCTCTGAGGCAAGGGAAACAAAATAAAATAACTTATTAGAACTACATCAGATAAAAAGCTTCTGCACAGCAAAGGAAATAATCAACAAAACTAAAAGACTACTTATGAAGTGGAAAAAGATATTCATAAATGACATATCCAATAAAGGGTTAGCCAAAACATATCAAGAACTTACACAAGTCAACACCAAAATACCAATTACAAATAGGCAGAAGACATGAACAGACATTCCTCTAGATGGCTAAGAGACACATGAAAAGACATTCAGCATCACTCACCATCAGGGAAATTCAAATCAAAATCACAGTGAGATATCACCTCATACCTATCATAATGGTTAAAATCAAAAACACAAGAAACAAGTGTTGGCAAAGATGTGGAGAAAAAGGAGCTCTTGTGTATTGTTGGTAGGAATAACAAACCAGTACAGCCACTGTGGAAAATGGTATGGAGGTTCCTGAAAACTTAAAAAAAAATAGAATTACCATATGATCCAGTAATTTCACTCCTGGATATTTACCCAAAGAATACAAAAAACACTAATTTAAAACACTATACCCTATGTTTACTGCAGCATTATTTACAGTAGCCAAATTATGGAAGCAACCCAAATGTCCATTGATAGATGAATGGATAAAGATGTGGTATACCACACACACACACACACACACACACACACACACACACTGGAATATTATTCAGCCATAAAAAAGAATGAAACCCTGGTATTTGCAACACTATGGATGGATCTAGGGGGTATAAAGTTAGGGAAATAAGTCAGTCAAAGATAAATACTATATGATTTCACTAATATGTGGAATTTAAGAAACAAAGCAAATGAGAGAGAGAAAAAGAGACAGACAGAGAGAGAGAGAGAGAAAGAGAGAGAGAGAGAGAGAGAGAGAGAAACTGAAAGACAGATTCTTAGCTATACAGAACAAACTGAGGGTTACCAGAGAGGAGGGGAGGGTAGAATGGGTGAAAAGGTGAAGGAATAAAAGCATACTCATCATGATGAGCACTGAGTAATGTATTCAGTTGTTGAATCACTACGCTGTATACGCTGAAACTAATATAACACTATATGTAGGGGTACCTGTGTGGGAGGAGACATATAAATTTATAGTTGGGTTGGAAGCCCAAGATATGAGTTGGGCATCCAACTCCAGCTCAGATCATCATCTAACAGTCTGGGAGTTAGAGCTCCACATCGGGCTCTGTGCTGACAGCTCAGAGCCTGGAGTCTGCTTCCGATTCTGTGTCCTCCTCTCTCTCTGCCCCTCCCCTGCTCATGCTCTCTTTCAAAAATAAATATTAAAAAAATAAACAAACAAAAAATATTGGGATTAATATTTAGAAAAAAAGAAAAAAAACAATTTAGAAAAAAAGAAAAAATAAATTAATAAAAGCCTAAAAAAAAAAACGTTAAAGTACTTCTTGGTACAAGCTCTACTTTCACTTCAGTTGGAGAGATGGAGATTGTGTGATATATTTTAGATCCTCTTTCTAAAAGTCCCACCAACTGAGTTGGCCTGATTAAATTCCATGTCCTCTATGGGTTTCTCTGTGAGGAAGCAAAGAGGACTTTTTCTTTCTTTATGCTCTTAACTCTCTGAACTGTGTTTGACATGGTCAAACACAGTGTCCTTAGAAGCCAGATAGAGCCACTAATAGGACTATTTGGCATAATAGCTGGGGGGTAATTGCTCTCCAGTTCTACAGATTTACTAGGAGACTATTATTGCTCTATTAGAGCTCTTTTAGAGCCAGCTGTTTAAGCAATGAAATTTTCTCAAAATAGGCCTTTACTGACAATTTTCCTCTTTATAATTGGTGCTATTGCCTCTATGAGCTCGGTTTTCCTTTTTCTTTTTAGGTGGCTGATGGCTCTCAGAGTTCTTTCAGAGATGATGCAAAGGATTGGGAATAGTTATCTCCCTCCCTTGACGATTTCAAAATAACTAATAATATTTTCACAAATAAATTATAAGCCAAATGCAAATTCTTCATAAAGCACAGTAAGTGAAATATTTAAACTTTTAGACAGATTTAACAGCTGTTTAGCTCTAGTAGAAGACCAAAGAAATGATTGGAAGATATGTTAATAGAACATATTCAAACTAATACAAAGACAGAAAGAAAAACCAAAAAATTGTGTCTGTGCGTATCTGTGTATGCGAGAGACAGTGGAGGGGGAAGAGAAAAATGGGGGTGGAGGAGAAGGAAAGAAAGCCAGAGAGAGAGAAAGAGAGAGAGAGAGAGAGAGAATGAGTTGGGAAATGGTGTCAAGAAGAGAAAGATAGTGCACAGAAAAATATATTCATATAGGGAAGAGCTCAAAATTATCCAAGCTGATGAAAGATATTAACCCTCAGTTTTCAGAAGCTCTACAAATCCATCCATGAAAATACAACAAGAAGTATATCTAGAAATTATAATCAAATGACACAGAAAAAAAAATGTAAAACCAGCCAGAGAAAAGAGGCATATTTCCCTTAGGGGAAAAACAATGATTCTGAGATGTGCCATGTCAACAGAAGTAGTGGAAGCCAGAAAATAATGAAATGCTATGTAATGTTCAGATCAATTAATTCCAATTGTAAACTATACAACTATGTCCTCCTAAAAGGAAGGGGAAGTAAAACAATGTCAGGCATTAAAAACTGACAAAATTCAACAGAATCACATACATATTATAAAATGCATGAGGACAAGTCCTTCAGACAGAAGGTAGGCTCACAAAAATATTGAAAAAATGAAAAGCCAAAGAAAAGCCAATGTGTGAATAGACATAAATATTGACCTATGAAACATTACATTACATTTCAATACATATATAGAAATTAAATGTGTGTTAAAAATAATACAAATTGTGAGAGAAGAGGATAGTGAGGTAAGGTGATCTAAGTTACTGCATTATTTGAGAAGTGGTAATAAGTCAAGGAGGCATTTTATCATCTCTTAAGTTAGTACTAAATAAATAGTGAAAAGAACATGTAAGTAATGGCTTGGTGTAGGGTAGGGGGAGAAACAGAAAAACAAAAATATTGATTACTCTAAATAAAGTAAGTTAATAGAAAAAGAATGCAAACTATATAAATTTAGTAGAAAATAAAAAAAATTCTATATAGAAATTCAAAGACTTTTAATCTAAGTAGATTAAACACTCCAATTAAAAGATGAGCATTGTGAGATTGCGAAAAAGAAAACACATTTATATTCTGCTAAGGATCCACTTAAAATATAAGACATTAGTAAAAGCATTTGATAAAATTAGAGACATATTCATGCTACCTAAAATGAAAACGCACAAACAGCACAAAGACATAAGTTTTGGAAAGAAAAAAGCATTTTTTTTTTTTTTTGCAGATAACATGATTATTTGTGTTAAATGCCCCCAATATCTAGAGATGGATATTATGATTATGAATTTAGGCACTTACTGGAAACAAGAATAACATTCATAGTTAATTATATTTCTATAACTTAGAAATAAACAAATAGAAAATTAAATAAATGAAACTCTATTGTGTAGAACAATCAAAAACATCAAATTTCTATGAGAAAATCTGATGAAAGAACTCTACTATTTTTAAAGCATTATCAAGATGTGTTAAGTTCCCAAATAAATTGAAAAATGTTTTTCCTTACACACTGGAAGAGTTGGTATTGTCTGTTCAACACAAACCCAATAAAAAATCTAGCTGTTTTATTTTCTCTGACAAAATTGAAAAGTTAATACTACATGTAATACTAAAGGCAATCAGGCACAGAGGTCAAAGTAGAAGACTTAAACTAAAAGATTTTAAAGATTATTATAAAGCTAATAATAGAGAATAATACTCTGGTGTGGATACAAGATTAGACAAATGGGAAATTGGTAGTGATTCTAGCATTCAGATGAAGGCCACACGTATATTGTCACCTGATGTGAAAAATATGGCTCTACACTGCAGTGAGGAAAGGATGGTCCTTTCAGTGAATGATGCAAAGACAATTAGATATGAAAAAAAAATCAGTTTTGACTCCTACCACATTTAGTACAAAACAATAAATTTAAGATGAGTATAGATTTAAATTTGAAAGTAAAACAGTAAAGCTTTTAGAAGGAAACGTTATTTTTGTGATCTTAGAGTGGACTAAGGTTTCTTAAATTCAACACAAAACTTGGTAACTCATAAAGATTTTACAACTAGATTTCATTAAAGTTAACAACTTTTGTTCATCAAAAGACAGCATTAAAAGATGGGAAATGAAAATCACTGAGTGAGAAGATATATTTACAATGTGCACTTTGGACAAAGTACACATGAGGAGACTATATAAGAACTTTTCCATACCAGTTACAAAAACAAGACAAAATATTTGAACAGACATGACATTAAAAGACTATCAAAATGATCAATACATGTATAAAAGGCCCTTGAACTCATTAGTAACAAGGGAAATGCAAATTAAAGCCATAAAATGTTATTACTAAAAACTCATAAAGAATGGCTTAGAGAGAGAGAGAAAATGTCAAAATAACAATTTTTGTGTTGGGTTTAAGGAAATGTCAAGGTTATGGAGTAAATGGAACTCATTGCAGTTCTTGGATAAATGTACATCGCCACAAGTTTGGAAAATTGTTTGTCAATATTTACTACAGTTGAGCTGTATGCATGCCCCTTTATTCATGCTCCATGACCCAGCAGTTCCCTCTTTGGGATACACTCAACAAAACTGTGTGAATAAGTTAACCAAAATAAAGGTATAAAAAATGTTCACAGGAATGCCATTAATTGGAGTATACAAAGGGAAACAATCTAGATGTACATCAAGTGAAAAATTAATAAATTACAATATGTGCTTGCCACAAAATAATGTGCAAGAAAAATGAATGAACAACTGCTATGTACAACCACATTATAGATGTAGTTTTGTGCACAAGAGTTCAGATACAAAACAATTCACTCTGTGTAATTCAATTTATATAATGTTACAAAATGCAGGATATCCCTGGGAAAATATATGGTTAGAAATTAAGGAGGGGAATGGTGGGAGTTTATTGGGTACTGATAATATTTTGTTTCCTTAATCAGAGTACTGTTTACATAGGCATGTCCATTTCGTGAACATTCAGTGAGCCGCACATTTGTATTTACCAACAAGAGAAAAATATTAGTAAACTATAGGTATTTTATTAATTTAATAAAAAAATAACAAGGTCTAGAAAAGGGTGTTTATATCATTTTATCTATCTTTATAAATTAATAGAATAACTGAAAATTCATAAATCTTCCTTTTCCAGGTACGTACCCTTTATGGAGACTGCTGCTATTACCTCTCTTACATACCCACACCTTTTATTTCAATAACAGTTCCTTAAATTGTTATCACTCTTTCATAATTTCCTTAGAGTCAATATAGTGGGTGGTGGCCTGTGTTCAGTTCACCATTTATTAGGTATTAAACCACTTTTAATTTTGATTCAAAGATTTTATGCAAAGCAAAAAATAGAGTGTGCCTTTTCTATGCATTATGTTTTCTGTGTTCTTAGATCTATGTTTTAAACTGATTTTGCTTTATTTCAACTTTTTCTTCTGACTCACATTAATATTTTCAATACAGTATATAAATCAAAAGGTATTGAATGTTTAGTAGCTGCTAATTGTTACTACTTTGAATTTATTTTTTATTTATGTAAACTATTTAAAATATAACACTTGGAAATCATACATAAAATCAATTTAAAAAAATTTAATGTTTATTTATTTTTGAGACAGAGAGAGACAGAGTATGAGCGGGAGAGGGTCAGAGAGAGAGGGAGACACAGAATCGGAAACAGGATCCAGGCTCTGAGCTGTCAGCACAGAGCCCGACGCGGGGCTCGAACCCACTGACCGCAAGATCATGACCTGAGCCGAAGTCGGCTGCCCAACCGACTGAGCCACCCAGGAGCCCCCATAAAATCAATTTTTAATATGTATTAATTTGGAATATATTTGTTTAATGCATAATTAATCACAAAAATATTAGCAACATCATCTCAAAACCAGTATTAAACTTCACAAAAAACTAGCTTGTTAGCTTTTAGTGTCCTATCTTAGATTCTACCACATTAGATATTTAATAAAAGAAAGAAGAAAAGATAAAGGGCCTGGATCATTCTAGTAAAAAGATTGTATAACTTTAAGAGGATTTCCAAGTCTTCCCCTATTACGGACAGACTGAAGGCTTATTTTGAACTCAGTCCTTATTTCCTTCTAGACAATATGAATAAGAGTAGTTTCTTAGCGTAACAGAATGTCTGATTTTGATGAAGTACAGTGTGTGACAATTAGGCAGTCAAAAATTATGTATGAATTAATTAATGAATAAAATAAAATGGTGAATATTTGCAAAAAATAGTGAATATTTTCATTAAGCTGTGTATTCACTAACCTTAATATATATACACACGAATTTAATTACCAGATTCACAAAACAACCTTTATCCAAGGAGCTCAAAGGCAGAATTACAATATTGTATATTCTTTGCTAGTGATGTTATAAATTGAAGTCAGCATTATCATATCTATTTTATGGACATGGAAAAAGGGAAGACACAAATAGATAAGTCACTGCTCACTGTCAGGATAGTCAGTGGGAAAAACCATGTGGAGGAGACAGTATTTCCCATTATCTTTATTTGTCTATGTATACAAATTACATTCAATTTATAAAGAAGATCCTTTAGCGAAAACTTTTCTAATGAGTTAGTTTATATTACCAACATAACCTGTGGGTCACCATGTATAGATATTGCTACACTATATTAAAACAAATGAATCAGGGGCGCCTGGGTGGCTCAGTCGGTTAAGCGTCCGACTTTCGCTTAGATCATGATCTCGCGGTTCCTGGGTTCGAGCCCCGCGTCAGGCTCTGTGCTGACAGCTAGTTCAGAGCCTGGAGCCTGCTTCAGATTCTGTGTCTCCCTCTCTCTCTGACCCTCCCCTGCTCATGCTGTCTCGCTTTCTCTCTCTCAAAAATAAATAAAATATTAAAAAAAACCCAAATGAATCAAATTTCCTATCAGCATAATGTTGAAGAGCATAAGACCCATGCAATATTCTCACTCACTCCTAAAATATTTTTTGGTACTTCACACTTGTCATCTCTTTGTGCTCTTTGTTCCAGTCTTCCTCTTGGACTTCTCATGGCTCTGAAGCCACTTGCGGTAGTACACTGCCATAGCCATATTTATTGCCACTGACCACCTGCCTCCACCCTTATGTCCAATGTTATTGTTAAAAAAGGAACTGTGGTCCCTGAAATTGTGGATCTTGATCAGTACTGTTATATGTAGAAGTTTTACGTGAAAGCTATCTTTTCCTGCTTTCCTCACACTTTGTCGAAAGAGGTGGTGCTTACATTTCATAGACTCCTTAATGAAAATTCTCTTTTCTAGCCTATATTTCTCAAGAGGCCACAGTCCGTACTTGAAACCAACCCTCATACTTCTCTTCCAGGTATGCCTCAAAGAGATGCAGTCCCTGATTTTATTCAGTAAAATCTCTCTTCCAGCCAAAAGCTCTCAGTCCATTCTGTTCACTATGTTGTGACACCAGCCTAACATGTTGGAGTCTGAGATAAAACTCAAATGTACTGTCATTTACACAAAACCTCAATTGAAAGGAAAGTCTGTGCAAAGGGATTATGAAGGAGCTTAATAAAAGACAAATTCTCATGAGTGTTTTTATGTTTTGTGATTGGAAGGTATAATGTTTCCCTGAAATTAAGCTTTTAACTGAAAGTGAAGAAGCCTCTGGGCCTCATCTCTATTTCCATAATAGGCTGACTTACTTAATCTACCCTTTTATTAGGTTCTTTAAATAAGAGGCTGTTTTTTTGCTTCCCCTGGATGCAATAAACTCTCTAAAAATAAGCTCAGGATCAGAATTATTTTTCTTTTTTTAACCTTCCTTTACTTTTGATATGTTACCTTGAATAAACAGTCAGTATTTAAGAGACAGCTCAAAATACTTCTTAATTGTGCTTTTATGACTTCTTTCCTCAAATAATCCAAGACAGTCCATAAATCCCATAGTAATATAAAAATGTTTTTTATACATGACTCTGTAATTTAGCATTAAAACATTTGTGCTTCTAATTAAATGGTTGAATAAAATATTTTAGATGAATCAACATATATGTGAATTCTCATTGGATATTATCTTTACATATTTAGCCATTGGAAATACAACAGTAGCCAATATAAATTTTTTGTTTGTTCAAAGAATGTTTTGTTTACTTACTGTGTATTTGGAATTCAGATGAGAATTTTTAGAAAACAGAAGAATTCTTACAATGTCTTTTTATATGTTGTGATCAGAAGATATAATGATTCCCTGAAATTAAGCCTTTTTAGCTGAAAGAGAAGCTTCTGGGTCTCATACCTATTTCCATAAAAGTCTAACTTAATCTATTCCTTTAGTTTGTCCTTTCAATGAAAAGACAATTTTGTTTACCTTAGCAGCAATACACTCTCTAACAATAAGCTCAGAAACAGAATTATATTCTTTCTTCCTTAACTCTCCTTTATTTTTGATATGCTACATTGAATTAATCCTCTGTATTTCAAAGAAATTTCAAAGTTGATTTTCAATTATCTTTTCATGATATTTTCTCTAAATATTCAGATTACGTCCATAGTCAAAAATTATTTGAATTTTATAGATATTTATTCTTTTATAGTTTTGTATAATATTTGGCATTTTATCTTTTTCACTCTAAACAGTTTCTTCAACAAAGGTATAAGTTAAGTCAACATATAGATGAAAAATAATGTAATGATGACTTTATAGTTTTGGCTACAGCAAAAAATAATTTTGAAAAGAAATTTGGCTTAACAAGCACTTTTGGCTATCTACATTGTGTGTGGCATTCTGGAAGGAACTGTGGAAATGGAAGGTGATTAGGATCTCTCCTCTAGATATTTAAAATCTATTTAAAAGAGAAGGTGAATATAATAAGTTGTTTTCTAACAAAGAATGTAAAGTAGCCGAAGCAAGAAAAAAAAAAAAAAAAAAAAAGAAAGTGGCTTGAAAACTCTGAGGAAATAGAAAGTTTATCTTACTGGGTTTAAGAAATGCTTTGTGGAATGTGTGGGCTGGAGGAATTAGAGATTGAGAGATTGTTGATAGAAGTAGAAATATAGTGTGGGCCATTCTGGATGAAAATAACATAAGATAAAAACACAAAACCAAGCGAGTGTAGGGGGTGGGTGGTGGTGGTGGTGGGTACTTTGAAGTTTGTTTGTTCATTTGCTTAGTGTGAAGAATCTGCCAGACATTGAAGTAAAATTTAAGTAAGCAGATAGTTACATAAATCTGAACTTGAAGTTCTTGTTTGGAAGCATGTTTATCTCCGTCTCCTCTCCTCTCTTCTCCTTTCTCTTCCTCTCCCCTCCCCTCCCTTTTCCTCCACTCCTCTGCCCTTCCAATATTTCTCACATTGTTAGCTATGAGGCTTACAAACATAAAGTTGAATCAGTTCTCAAGGAGCTAACACATTAGTTGGAAGGCAGGCATATAAGCAAACAATTTTAATGGAACAGGATATGTGTCATATTAAGCTATTAGTAGGTGCTATCCAGGGAGTTTCTGATATTTACTTAGGAAAATCAGGCAAAGCTTGACATATGGTGATGTTTTAACAGTATCTAAAGGGTAAAATGTGGGAAACTTCCCAAGGGAAGGAGTGAAAACATGTCAAACTGTCAAACTACAAGCATCTTGGTATGAGCACAATATTGTGTACATATGAGAGGAATGGGTGAGATAATATCAGACCCAAAATTACTTTATATACCAATCTAAGAAATTTTAAAGATTTGCCCATAGTTAATGGTGCATCTTTGAAGGACTAACTGGGAGAGGGTGTTTTAGAAGTAACTCTCAGACTGAATTGTATTAGAATGGGTCTAATGAGGGAACATGAGGGAAAAATGGCCTTTGGCAGGTTATTCCAATGAGCCAGACAAGACATAACGAGTGTCTCAAATATATTGGTATTTTATTTTTGAAAAGAACAAGTTTGTATTTTTCAATCTGTGAAGAACAGACTTCCGGATTTCATGGACTATTATGTGAAGTAGGCATTATATGAAAATTGGATAGATAACCTCTGCATGCACACACACAGAGTTTTAAAAGTTTTTCTATTTCTTTAATGATAAAATGCAAATTGTTTTTAAGTGCTATGGAGTTCACTGTATCTATTTTGAATTAATAGATAATAATAGCTACTTTCATGTTGGGTCCCACCAAAAATTGAAAATTATAGTCATGCTGGAAAATATCACTAATATATATTAATTAACATCCAGTTTATTTTGATTTGTATAACTGGGTATATAAGGGTGTCCATCCATGGAAATAAGGGACACAGAAGAAAGAGAAGGGTAACATGTTTAAATGTGGATATTGATCTTAACTTACCTACAGACTTGTTCCAGGAGGCAGTTTAAATAAAAGGGGACAAATGCCTTCTAGAAATGTCTGGCTTTAATACATAAACCTGGACTCTATCATTCATTCTATCTAACTTATTATCCGGCTAATGATCACTGAGACCATAGATTAGCAGTACATATGGAAGGAGAGAATGCTGAGCACAAAATTTTAAGAACAGTATCGTGAACAGAAAGCCATGAGTGTTACAAATAGAAATAGACAGGTGGGAGAAGTAGAAGACTAAGAAAGACATCCCAACATGCAAGAGAGAAAGGAATATACCATTTCTTTAAAATATGTTTCTGAATCCTGATGACTCTAATATAGTTTTGTTTTGTTCTTTTTTTTAAATTTCTACTGAATTATATCCACATACAGTTGTAGAAATGTTTTCTTATAAATGAAAAATAATTAAACAATCATTTGTCTTTCTTATTAGTGAAGTTAAAATAACAGTTAAAGCAGAGTTAATGTGACATTTTTATGAATGATATGACAGGTGGTGTATGAATATGTGACCCAGTTTGATGACATAGGTAGAATGAATAATTTGATGTAATGTTACCACCATTATTTTCAGAATGTCAGGCAAAAAGTTGTTGGTCTGAGTAGTGCCTCAGAAAAATATAAGGCTTTAATATCTCTTAATATCTAATCCTTTGCAGAAATTGCTCATGGAAAGAAATCTTATTTAATAAAGCTAACTTGTATTCCATTTATCAAAAGTCCAGTTTCCAACGAAGTTCATCACATTTTTTGTACATTTATATTTTGAAAGAAAATTGATGAGTAGTAGCTAAACATCTGTAGCACACATTGAATATTTTGACATGTGAAATTTTAAGACTATTCAAATTACTATAAATCTAAACTGTCATCTGTTATGAAGATCTGAATTTTTTCTTTTGCTTGGATGTGAAATAGAAGTTCCAGAAAATAAAAAAAAATATTACTGTTGAATTTATATAAAAAATCCTTATACTTTTGTTCTTGGTATTACATCTATTATCAACTATGTCTTGTTCTTTGATTTTGGGAACAGCAAGTAAAACAGCACAGACATTTTTAAAGACAGTTTCTAAACAGTTTTTGGAGAAATTCCTGAATCTTTCCAAGGAGCTGAAGATTGGTTTTACTCTTGCCTTTTGTCACTTAAACATCAGTGACTAAGCAAAAGCTTTTCATTCTCTTAGTGTCAATCTTGAAAAGTCCCTGGGCTCCAAATGACCAATTAGTGTCAAAGCAGTGAAGACACTTCAGTTATCTTGGTTGAGACACAGGACTGAGCTTTCACTTATGGCTGTTAACAGCCTGATAATTAGATTTCTTTCTGAATATAAGCTAAATTCTGTGAAGAATCCTGGAGTGTTACAAGCACACTATTCATACTATGTGTCTAAACTATAGTCTATATGCTACACTATAGTCTACACAGCTTTCTTGTTTTCCTTTACTCCCTCTTTCTTTATATATGATCTTTTGTAATGTAAATAAGGTTGCAAAGAAAAAGTACATGTTAAAATGACTGAAAATAGACCTTGTTTTTAAGAATTGTTTGGTGTGTAAATCAATAAAGTAAAAATTGGATATTAAAGTTATCTACTCATTCATTTCTCATCTTTTCTGTCTGAAATAGTATTTTGCCTGAGATTTTATGCTTTATTTTCACATTGCTTTATTTTTTCTTTATATATTCATTAGTGAAATACCAAAGCAAGATTATCTATGTCTTGTACAGCAACCCCTAAAAAACAATGTTGTGTAAATTAATGAGGTTAATAAATGTGAAATACTTAGAATACAAGAAAGTGTATATAAACATAATTTTGTACTATTCTTAATCACTTTTATATACTTGCGATTATCCTATTAATGGGTTTAGTCAGTACCTGCAGCTTGTTCCAACATAATTAAGATCTATTTTATTGTATTTTCAATTTTCACCATCAGCATAATATAATTCTCTCCTAGTGTTCTTATAGTCCATTTATATACACACTTTTCTGGACATGATCCAAATGGATTACTTTATAAGAAATTAGAATATGACTATATTTTTAGTTTTTAAGTATTTAATATGGTATTTTATTTGAGGTAACAAAATATTTTAAGTATTTTACACTTAATGTCACTATTTTGATTTAAATCAATTTTGAAGGATTCAATTCAGTTGAATTTTGAGAATTTTAATTTTCATAACTGAATTTTTCAAAAGATATGCTGGAACTCCTCATTAGCTGATTTATAGCCTCTTAACTTCTGCTTTTCTTACAATAATAGAAACTTCTGGCCACCTTGAATATTTAGTCCCACCCGAATTCTAGGACCATTCCTGAACTTGGTCAAAAGCAATTTCAGCAGCAAATCCTTCACCTATGAGATTTAGCACTTTCACAGTTAGTATTTTTCTGAATGTTATTTTCTGATGTCAACTCTACTAATTACTCTTCTGGCTTATTCCCAAATTTATTCTCAAAAAGATAATTAGCTTTTGTCCCTGGATTTATGCTTTGTTCCTGGTGTCCCATTCTCAGCCTTATTCCAGAAGCCCTGATCTATGAAAGCAGGCCCCATTCCTACTTTTTCCAAGCTGTAAAACCAGTGCTGTTCTGGCTGCCTGTCTTGTCCCTAAGTTGCATGCTAGGGCAATGCTATAAATTGCCAAACATCTTTCATGTCACTTACCTGACTGCTAGGATTTCTTATGATTAGTGACACCAAATATAATAAAATCAGATCTCTAATGTATCAAACATGTTAGTAGGTCTTATTAATCACTCTCCTATACTCAGAAAATATTATTTTCTCAACATGCCATTCACTGCTAGACTTAAAGAATAGGATGTGCATTTCTAGTATTTGAGAATTGCTCTGTATCTTGGTATCTTTCCTACATATAAGGCAGGTCTGGCTGCAGTGCCTTTCTCCCCCAAGTTAGCCTCATTGCACAAAAGTTAGCCTGGTAATGCTCACCATTCTGGCAGCAAAAACTTATGTATCAGATCTCCAAATATCATCTACAAATAGAATTTGAAAAAAATATACCAGCATAAGCATATTAAAAAATTCCACTTCATCAATTGCCCTTAAAGGATTTGTAAAGGGTTACTGGTTAGTACTGGGGCAAGGAGAGAATTGAGAAGGGGAAGACAGAACTAAGGCATGCACAATTCAGAATGAATAACCTCAGCTTCTTGAGTAATCACACCAAGGATGGTGGTCCAACCATGGTCTCTGGATATACAAGAGTAAATTAATTTTCTATTGCTGTGTAACTAATTATAACAAACTTAAAGACCAACAGCGTTGATTAAAGAAGGGAGATAAGTAAGACTTTTTGTACCTGTTGGGTGTTTTGAGGATGTAGCCCACCAATTCTAACTCCTAAAGGTGATTTTATTTATTTTATGTTGAATCTTTCATAGTATAAGATGGTAAAAAGCAGCATGATATCTTTATGGAAATTTAGGAAAAAATAATACTCACAGTCCTAAAACTCAAAAGAATAAATCTTTTTTGTATTTTGTTTTCTGGTGATCATTTTTTTCAGTTATAAGTGTTTAATTATATCAATAAAAGCATTTAAACACACATATGCACACACAATTTTCAGTAAACAAGAGCCACCTAAAAAATAATCATAATTTTTTTTTCTCTCAATCCCTTTATCAAAGGAATACTAATTTACTCTCTTATTTAAAGTTATGGGGAGGGGGTTAGAAGTTAAAAACAGATTTGCACAGATATATTCCTTCTGGAGGCTCTGTGTTCATTTGTCTTTCCCAGCACGCAAAGGCTGCCTGCATCCTTGGCTCACAGCCTCTTCTTCCACCTTCAAGTGCAGCTATGCAGCAACCTTGAATCCTAATCTCTCTGTTTCTCTCTCCCTCGTTCTGTTCATTATCTCTTTCCATCTTTCTTCATATCTCTGTCTCTATTTCAAGGTGCACAGGACACCATGAAACAACAGAGCTCAAAATGGAATCTTGAACAGTGTTTTTTGTTTTGGAGGTGTGGGGAATAAGTTTAGGAATTTCCTGAGTTTGCACCAGTGGACTAACAAGGCATAACGAAATAGAAAGCCACAGGATGAATGCAAACAAGACTAGGTAAACAGGGCAAAGGCCCTCAGTTTAGGACAAATGTATAGGAATAGGAAATCTCAGTATGAAAACATCCAAGATTAGATAAACAAGATTAGGCATTCAGGCTGGGAACGTACCCCACCCGCCATCCCCCAGTTAGTACAATAGCAGAAAGCTGCTTTCATAGGAGGGAAGGACCAAAATTGGTAAACAGGTAAACAGGGCTATAGACCACAGCAGGGCTAATAGATAATGGCTAAGTTGCCCAGAGAGGAGCTAATCAGCAAAAGAAAGGTGCCTTGTTGACCCTGAGGTGGCATGCATTATCTTTCTTGTCTGCTAGGCCAGTTTAGGTAAACAGAGGTGGTGCCTCATGTCTGTTGTAAACAACCTTCCACCTAGCACCAGAATTTTGTTTTGTATTGACCCAAACCCCTAACGCTGCATATCTTCAAAACCCCCTTTTTCTCATGCCCATGAGTTAATATTCACAGTTTCGTTGTCTCTTTGTGTAGGTCGATCACACTTGTAAGCCTTCTGATCTTAATAAAAACAGAGCAAGGACCTTTACTCAGGACTGTTGTCTCCACTCAGACATTAGCCTCTCTTGCATTTCAATCCTGTGTCCTCTCTCTTGGGGGACAAGAGAGAACTCCAGACTCAGAGTCTATGACAGAGGGGTTTTTGTTTCACAGAGTATTTTATACCCTGTTGGACATGCAAACATATTCTTCTTATGTAACTATCCCCATCATAGACTCGTCCTAGAGTGTCACTGAGACCAGGAACAAATCATGAATCTTACCATTATCAGTAAGCAATGCTGATGAGCTGGTTGCAAATTATCCCCAAACTGCTCAGCTGGATGGTTACAAAGTAGCACTATTAATAGAACATTCATTTCTTAACCAGGGATCAGTGTTCTGAAGGTACTTTAGAAAAACTGCTTAGGCCAATTCCCAGTCTGCTGGAAGTAATCCTCACAACAGAAATATATTAAGAAAGTAAAGTGGATGTATACTGAAGGAAAGAATTCCAGATGTAGTTCCTGGAATCTGTATGCCTTTCTCTCTGAGAAAATAACAAAATATAAAAACTCCACCACTTCAAGCAACCAAGTCAGAGTAGCCACAATGAGTCTGACTTAGATTTTAGATATTAGACTTCAATATTTGAACTGAGATCAAGTCAGTTTTGGTTGACCCTTAGAGGATCTCTTTTCCAATTTTATAGTTAGGTGAAATTATTTCCTAGTCTGTTTATGCTCTCTGTTATTTTACATTATCAGTACCACCACTACCAAGACCACCACTAGAACCACTTCAATCCCTGATGATTGAATATCTTGCACTTTCTCTCTAAATATTTTCTAAAACTCTTAGATCTGATTGTTTCTAGAGTCTAGAAGGTTCTTTGAAGTTTGCTTTAAAAAAGTTTCCTCCTTTTTAAAAGACATTTCCCCACTAATCTCACTCTCCTAGAAGTTTCTACATCTCCACTCCAAAAACATCTCTTTCCCCCCAAGGCAATAGAGCTTTTTGTTCTCACTCTTTCTCAGTCTTACTGCAGCATATTCACTAGTTGGTTTTAACATCTGGTTATTTATACAGTACACATCATGGTTTTCAATTTAGTAATCCACATATTTCAAGGGTATAGAATTTAGACTCTGTATCTCCTATTTCTGTACTTAATGCGAAACTTAATATCTTGACTTTTCCTAAAAACTTTGTGCCATCTAGTAATTTTTCAATTACTTCTATTTTTTATTTAGTTACTTCAGGCTCTTCAAAATGGAAAGGAATGCACAGGAATAGGTGCACTGCATCTTATTACCCTTCACCCAGGAAGGCTTATTTATATTATGAGCAGTAGTGAAAAGCAGGTGAGTAACACCACACAACTTATCAGTATCCTTAGGACCTCAGGATTGGAAGCTGTTCCCTTAAACCTGATATGAAGGAATTTTTCCTTCACTGATAGATATCATTAACTAATTAATGCCCTATTTTATATTCAATTGCCATATTAGGGGAAGCAAAAAGTAGTCGGGGGGAATGTATTCATTATTTTCCACATTTTATCTTCAACACCTTTTATGATGATAATAATAACAATAAGTATGTCATTTAAAAACAAGTGTCAGGTTGTGTGACCTACTGATTTTATCTAACCCTCATATCAGTGATATGTATATACCATTATCCCTATTTTATATAAATGGAAAATTGAATAAGAACATGGTTTAGGGCCATGTTCAGATAATATATAGATTGGAATTTTAATCCACATCCCTGATGCTTAAGAAGCTATATTTATTTTATTTTTCGGTGCTACTTGTCTTCACCTCTTTCTTCTCTTTCCTTCATACTGGCACAGTTAAAATTTTGTATTTATTTGCTTACTTCTTTGACTAGTATAGATGGTATATTTTGTTGGATGTGCTTCTTGATCTTTACTTTGGTCTGCTAGCTGTTCCAGTCCATGGGACAGAGTCATATGTGGTGGGATAATTATTGAAAAGCTATTTCATGACTTATTCCTGTTAGTCCAGGTATCTCATAGAAATAGGAGACGGTTTTATACACATATACATATAATATGTAAAATAAATAAATAATAAATAATATATAATATGTAAAATAAATATATGTTGTTTTATAAATAACATGTTATATATACTATATATAAACATATATCATATAAATTTATATTCATATTAATATATAAATGTTTATATAAATTTATGTTTACATAAATAAATGATTAAAATTTAATGATTCATACATTTAATTATATAAATTAATAATCTATAAATACAAATTTATATGAATTTATATAAATTCATATGATATATATTTATATATAAGTAAATATATATCAGTTATATATATATGTATATATATATATACACACATATATATGTTTATTTATTTATTTTGAGAAACACAGAGACAGTGTGAGTAAGGGAGGGGCAGAGAGAGAAGGAGAGAGAAAGAAAATCCCAAGCAGGCTCCACTCTGTCAGTGCAGAGCCAAATGTAGGGCTCCAATTCACAAACCATGAGACCATGACATGAGCCAAAACCAAGAATTGGACACTCAACTGACAGCCACCCAGGCACCTGTGGAGATGTTTCTTAAATCTTGTTTTCCAGAGGTTAACAAAACCTTTGGGTTTCCCCTGGGAAATTATGATGTTACTGTCCAGGATTGCTAATTATGGTAATGCCCAGGACTTCTGAAAAAAATTCCCAGTTCAAACATTTATTGCTTTAATGTAAACAAACTAAAAAACAACCAAGCTGGGAGGTATAAATACAAATAAAGGGGTGTCTTGAGGACTTCTGACAATGACTAAGAAGTCTGAAGGACTTTCATCCTGTTGGGAGATCAAGCTCCCTCATAGCTCTCCCAGGTAGAAAACAGGACCTTAGACAGGTGTCAGGGTGAGATGTGGGCTCCTTGGTAGCTGCACTTCATGCTTCACCTCTCAGCTCTTTAAACACAATTGAATTCAATCCAGGTACAAAGGCAGCAGAGTAGGCCTGGATCAGTGAGCATACTATTATGAACTTGTGTGGCTATAACAAGAGAGGATCTTCCTAATTAGTTTTACATGGATTCTAGATAGTGAATAATCTCTCCCACTGCACCCTAAAGGTCCATGACTTGAAAAGAATCTCATTCCATCTCTCCATTCAGAGACTGGCCACATGGAACAGTTTTAGCATGATTTCAGAAAATAAAGAGATATGTTATTTATTTTTTTTGCACCCTTGTGTATTTATTGCACAGCATTCTGTCTGATACACTCACACAGCCTTGTGAGTTAATGTTGTAGAAAAGAAGAGACTGAAGTAAAACTTCTGCACAGTAAACTTCATTTTGGCCTCTTTGGAAAGGGAAATGCTCATAACTAGTTAATGGCCAGTAGTCAACTATGGCATGGGTAACAACAAAGCACAAACAAGAAGAGAAAAGCATTAACAAGGTGTAACTCTGACCACATCACCCAGAAATGGTTGAAAATAGAGGATCTAATTTCCATCTTTATTCTAGAGGAGAGAATATTGACTCATTATGGTGATGTTCATGGGAAAGAGTGGTGGATAAGATAGAGGGATGGTTAGCAGATGTATCTTAGCCTCTATTACTTTAAAAATTTCATTGGTTTATTCTCTGACCTCATTGGATAACTGTTCCTTTATATTTATGACCAGTCTGTATTTACAATATGCAATCCTTCTGGTTTCATTTCATGCAGTTAAGCTTAGTGTCAGAGATGGCTACATTCAGACCAGGTCCAAAATAGTAATAATGTTTTTCACTTTTATTTTTTTCTACTCTGGAAACTATAAGTGCATCTGTTAAAGCATTAATGATAGATATTTGAATATACAGTGTAGCTCATTTTGGTTTTCCATTAGCCTACTATTTAATGAACTAAAGCCATGTGATATGCCGTTAATTAAATAATAAAAGAGAATCAGACTAAAATGTTTGAAATTAATGTGTAATTTAATTTTGGCATTCAGAATTCACTTTGACATTTTAAAACTGCACTGGTATTTAAACCAGAATAAATTTCTATTATCCAAAATTCATATATTAATAGGATATTAGAATTAGTAATGTCTACATGGACCATTTGCCCAACCTCTCCATTTTACAGATGGGGAAATAGAAATATAATAAATATTGAGATTATTTTCAGGAACATTTTAAACTATTTTCATTGTGACACATTCACCACATTCCATTTCATTAAATAGAAAGTATATTAGATATTGCCATAAATAATTTTAAATGCTATGTTCAAGTTACTTACTATATATTAGAAAGATGTTAAATCATGTGAGTTTTAATCAAAACTAGATGGGGTGACAATACCTTACATGAGCTTAGCATTTAATTCCTTTTCTTATGAATGATAATTTTCTTGCTATATTCAACAGAATTGCCATATGGGATGGAGAGGGAGTGGAGGGTTCGTAAGGGGCCTGGGCAAGAAGCTTCCAGCCCTCAACTTCCACTCTATAAAAGTGAATGTGAGAAGTTCTATTTTCATGTGCTTTGCATATTTAGTTTCTACTGACCATTTGGTTTCAAGATACAGATCCACTGCAATGATCACTTTACAGAAGTTGTCATACCCAGTCATCTACATCTCCTGGCAATGCCAAAGTAAGTGTTTTTATCAAATGAATATTTCCTATAACTTCTGTATGAACTCACTCAACTTGGGTTTTCAGTCCTTTACGTTCCTGCTTCACTTTGTATTTTATAATATATTCTCTGTTTTATTCTTTTCATGATCGTTTACACTCGAAAGAGTTATAGTCCAGAAGGGGCTTTATATCCAAGACTAAAATCCTCTGTTGTTTCTTAATTTTTCCTGTAATGTAGTCTTAGAAACTAATGTATGATTGATGTTACATCTTTAAAAAAGATATAAAGAATAAAAAATTTTTCATAGTCAAAAGTGTCTGATATATTTATGATAAACTGCCAGTGTCTCACAGGTAAGCCATTAACCTTTCTGCTTTGCTTTGCTGAACTCTTCCTTTACCCTACAGTTATCTTCCACTGGTCCAGTCAACACACTCAAAGATTCACTGGGAGTCACTCCTGCACCATGATTTTCAGTAGTTACAGTAAAGATGCACTATCTCCTGTGCTTTCACAGATTTTGCCCTCAATCTCAAAAGACATTGACTGTAAATGTTTCAACATTTTGTTAGCACAGTAAATTGGGATTTACTGTTTTTTCTATGTCATACTCTTAATTTTTATTTGTTCTTACTTTTCTGCAGTTTTGAATTTAACAGAAATTTAAGTTAAATATTTTACATGCTGTCTTGCCCTAGTGCTTATATTTTCCATATGATTTTTTAAAAATGTTTATTTATTTATTTTGAGAGAGAGACAGAGAGAGAGGGAAGGAGGGGCAGAGAGAATCTCAAGCAAGCTGTGCACTGTCAGCACAGAGCCTGACATGGGGCTCGATCACACAAACCGTGAGATCATGATCTGAGCTGAAACCAAGAGTCAGGCACTTAACTGACTAAACCAACCAGGGACTCTTCTACATATTCTTAAAGAAATGTCTCCTTTGTGATGACATAAATTTCTTTATGATTAACTACTTCATATAGTTTTCTAGGGTCAATTAAAAGAACTCCATCAGTGGGATGGTCTATTCTGTTGTTAGAAGCTATCTACAGCTATTATTTACTAAATATAATATTTCATAAGCTTTATATACTTTTGTGTTCATACCCTTTATATAAAATAATGACTGGAATTTATAAAATCATCTATATTTTATAATAAAATTTTAATACTTTATCTTACTGAAAATATACTATATATATATATATTTTTTTTTGAGAGACAGAGAGAGAGAGAGAGTGAGAGCATGTACATATGGGAGAGAGAGAATCCTAATCCATCTCTGAGCTGTAAGTGTGATAACCTGACACAGGACTAAATCTCACAACCATGAGATCATAACTTGAGCCAAAATCAAGAGTCAGATGCTTAACCAACTGAGCCAGCCAGGTTTCTTTTTTTTTTTTAACTCTGAGTATTTTTCTTTGGAATCCATTACATTTTTGCATGTTTTTGTCCTGTAAGATAAATACTGAATATTTTTATGTGTAAATGTCTCATATTTAATTACCAATATGGGGGAGAATTAATGTCAACACCATGCTGACAGATTAGAAATTTAAGAACCCCAAATCAAGCATTTGGAGAAATGAATACATTTATGATAAAAAAAAAACTTTTTCAAAATCATTATTTAGACATTTCAAAAGTTTATTTTTGAGAGAGAGAGGGAGACAGAATGAGTGGGGAAGGGGCAGAGAGAGGGAGAGAGAGAACCCCAAGCAGGCTCCATACTGTCAGCATGAGCCTGATGTGGGGTTCAATTAACAAACCGTGAGATCATGACCTGAGCTAAAATCAAGAGTCTGATGCTCAACCAACTGAGCCACCCAGGTGCTCCTATGACAAACACTTTTGAAGAAAGAAGTAAAAAATTAAATAATGGTAGCCTTTCCTTACTCTGTTTTTACTTAAAGAAAACAGAAGTGGGACAGAAAGACGAGTCTTTTACTGAAAAACTGTAGCTAATTGATCCTCAGAGAAAGCAGCACAAATCTTGTAAAGGCATTCAGAGTTGTGCTCTCAGAGTCAGGTGAAACCTTGGAACAGTCTTCTATCAGGGACAATTGAGTCTCATGCTATGGAATCATGTTATGATCACACAGTTACACTAAAAACCCTTTAGTTTGACATTTTGCCATTGGAAAGAGCATAACATTGGGGTTAAAAGCCCTGTCTGAGCTCTAGCTCAGAGCCAGTACATATTACATACTTAATAAATACCTATGCCTGTGCCTTTTACTAGCTATGTCTTGGAATTCTGAATTATAACTGGAATAAATGTTTATTCAGAAATTTTTGTTTGATTGTTTTTGTTCTTCTACTCAAAAGATACCAAAGGACTTGAAATAGTTTTCACATACATATACACACATATAAAAGTATAAATTGATAAATGATATTTAGTGATCTCTGAAGTAATTTTTAGCTCTGAAGCTAAAGATATACTGGCAATTATTAAGTTGCAGTAGGTGGTGTTTTGTTGTTTTATTCCCATTCATTATCCTCCATTCTGATGATGTGTTCAATGGATTCTGTTCCCTCTTACCCAACAACTACTCCCAGGAGGGCAGCAGATTTTCTATTAATACCCAGATTTGTCTTTAATTTATAGATAAATAATATGAGTTAATGAAATCATATAATATTGTCTTCATTCACATTAGGGTATATGTGATGAATACAGCCTACTTTATTCTTCTAAGTACATTTAAAATAATCTGTTTCATCACTCAAATAAATTAAGTATAAGGGAGAGGCCAGTTGTCAAGCATGTTCAAAATAGTTTAGGGCATTTGTAAAATCAGTTAAATCGCTGTATATGCAGGGTTTAATTCTCGTTTTTTTTCTCAGTTGTTTTCAAAACATGCTTCTCCTCTTCTATTTCAAAGTACATTGGTCTTGGAAAATATATGAACCTTTACACTAGAATGTCACTTTACATATTTACCATGAAATTAGACCTGGTAAGAGAATATGCACATGTCATTTAAACACAGCACTCACTTTCATGACTAGATCTACTCAGTTATGATGTTACAGATCAGAAGACTTTCTGGATAAAATACATTCATATAAGGAAAGCAGACATCTTTCTAATCCTATTATTTGTTTACAATAATATGGCTGGATACGGATATGGATGGACAGAGCCCGCTGGCAAATCAACTAAAATACTGGATAAAATATTTATTATATACTGACGTTGGTAACATATGACACCACAACAATGACATTGTTGACGAACTCATTAATGACTATGCAACTTAACTTGAAAGGATCTGAATCATGTAGCCCAAAAGTGAAAGAAAGTTGGTAAAGCTTGTTAAAAATTTGATAATAGTCCTAAAAATTTATACATTACCAACCTTAAACCTCACAAAGCCTGGATTTCCCCCTGGTAAAGCATTAAAAGGAAGTTAGGGATGCTTGGCTACTCATTGTAATGTTTATAGGACTTATTACTTCATAAAACTATATTCTTAATACCATTATCATTGATATATTGTTAAAATATACCAAAGAGACCATGTTTACACTAAATAAGAAATTATCCAAGATGAAACTTTAATTACTCAAGATTCTCACAAGATATGGAACATGAATTTAAAATATCTCTCCCTCTTTTTTGTCCCAGTAAATTCAAAGCTCCAAATAAAATTATTTAGCATTCCAAAAAGATGTATTAGTCAACCAAAAAAACTGC
The DNA here is from genome assembly GCF_003009895.1 of Hyaena hyaena. Lineage (NCBI taxonomy): Eukaryota > Metazoa > Chordata > Mammalia > Carnivora > Hyaenidae > Hyaena > Hyaena hyaena. The sequence continues at coordinate 120,731 of NW_024081848.1, forward strand.
AAGGGAGGTTGCCAAGACCTTATGAAATCTTTAATTAATCTCCCAAATCTAAACAAGTCAGGAGAGGCCATGATGGCACTGGATATTAGAGAGACCTTTATAAGGAAAACTGGCAGTAGGTTTAGAGTTCTACCTAGCCCCACCTCCACCATGGGGGAAGGGATGGTGATACCTTTCATCCACTTCAGCTCTAGTTAAAGGGCCTTCATGCTTCCCCTGGAATTTGGATAACACAGTAGAGGGATAGTCAACCTTTAACTGAAAAATTTAAAGGATAAATATCTACCTGAGATCTGAGTCAGCTGAATAATAGGCTGGTTAGTCAACAAATGTTGTCCAAAGGAATATGTTTCACCTAGATAAGATGGTAGAGGATCATTTTCAGTCATGCTTTAGAAAGAGAAGGAATACAGGATTCTAAGCAAGCTTCCTGAGGAGATGAATTTGCCAGTGTCCAGACAGTTGGAGATGGAAAATTCTCTGTGACTGGAGAGTTTCCAAAATACCCACCTGCAATGGATCCTACCTAGGGTGTTAAGTCTGATGGAAAGTGATACTGTCTCAGAATCCTCAGTATGAGGCTCCTCAACAGTAATGGAAATAAAGGAATACTGATGTAATAGAGGGGAAAAAGGCAGTATTTAATAGTCAGAAGCAAAGTGGACTCAATGATCCCAATGAGTGATCAGTTTGGAATGGCAGTCAGGATTGTGTCTGTCCTCCTGAGAGAGAGGGAGATGGTTAAAAGATCAGTGTCCTGAAGAGAAAGATGGATATATAGTCAATAAAGATCTGGCTTAATTTATACAAACAAATCAAGAATAAATGATCGACAAAAAGAAAACAATGTTGTCATAAAAGTCATGCTCTCTTAATAGTTTGCAGACCTGAACCAGTTGTTATAATTGGAACTTGGTGACTAAAGGAGACCAAATCTCAAGGAGAAATGATGCTGCAACCATGCATGGATACTGCCACAGGAATGATTACCTTGCCATTTCCCAAAGGGATCTATTTACACAGGTAAAACTGTATACTGGGAAAGTGGGAAATCCAGTTTTTTGTACACTGATGGGAACAGGGTCAAAATTTTCATTGATACCCATCATGGCTCATAGCTGAGTCCTTTGACAGGAAGTGCCCTAGGTTGCAGGGAGCTGCCTCATCCAGAGTCATGCTTCCTTTGCTGGGACAGACCACAAAGAATGGCTGATCTACGTGGAGGATGTGGGGAGGCAAAAATCTAGCCTGCTTGTTATATTGACTCAGGTCTCTTGCTACTGCAACAGATCTCAACTTCTCTGACTAATCCTGCTTCCTTTATTTCCTTGTGAAGCATTTCATAAGTGCTCCCTAATAAATTTCCATTCAGGAGTCTTTTCCCTGGGGATTTTATGTAACACACAGCCAAAGCACTCTGTGAGAGAATATGTTAGCTTAAATACCTGCCAAGCCCAGAGTGTCTATAGTTACTTACTCCCATCAGATGCCTATTCTCCTTCTTATCATTTATGTCCTTTATTTTCCACTTCCAGGAACCTAGAATTAGCAAAATGGGATAGTAAAGTAGAAGAGCCAGGTGGGAAATCAGAAACAAAACCTGATGATTCCATTGTTTCCCACTCTGGCAACCAGTCTAAAGCACTCCAGAGTTGGGAAAAGGGGAATTTTTAATGTTAAATGAACTTGGATAACTGGAATGTTAACACTGGGATAAATATATAAATTGATACTATTTGTGGGCCAAATTGATCAGAAGGCTTTTCAGTATCTAAGAGTGAACAAGCCACGTATTCTGCCTTAGTCTCACAACAGAGGCATAAAACAGACTCAGAGCAAGAAAAACAATGACAGTGTTTTCTGTTGCACCAGCATCCAGCTTGTTCCATGTAGGGATGTACATGGTTCCAATGGAAACAGCCCAACCGAAGTAGTGGAGAATGTGCAATGGACTTTAATCTCCTTCCTGAAACATTGAGTCTTGTATGCTTTACTTCCTCCAGGTCCAGTTATTGAAAATGGCAAGTTGAAATGCTTTCCAAACTTCCTGATTAATGAAAGAAAACCTGCCACTTTCATAGTTGAGGAGAGAGAGAGGAACTGAAATAGAGAAGGCAGAAATGAATTTTAAATCAAAATGTGGAGAGGAAGAACAGGTGTTGGAGGCAGGGCTGCTGAAAATGACACTAGCTCACAGATTTTAATGATTTTTACTGTGAAAATCCTTCCCAGAAAGTTCTTTGTTTCTTCTGTATAATGTCATATTGTTCAGGTTTGGAAAACTTTATCTTGGTTATTTGCATGGTTTATTTTTAAGACCTACAGAAAATGTATAAAATATTTATTGAAAACCCATAAGGCAAGGCAGTGGTGAGGTGTTGTTGTTAAGCACCTCAGAGGTGTAGGTTTCACAGGGGCTTGCAGAGCATAATAGTATAACAGCACAATGACCTCATACTTCTGATCCTTAGATGATAGCTCTAAAAGGCACATGGAATTAAAATTAATGACAGACATTTGTAGAATTGTATGACTCTCTTACACCCAAGCTAATTCACTTTCATTTACTTTTTGGTTATATAATACTAGAGTTAAATACCATTTATCAATTCAGAGAAGATTAGGTACATTATTTATTGTGGATTCTCTATACTAAATTTTTAAGCTCTGAAAATGTATATTTTTTTCTCCTTTTCCCGATTTTACCTCCTTCCTGTCCCTGCTAAAATGGTACTTTGTATGGATACAAAAGTCTAGAAAAATTAAATAGGAGTGATCTCAGTGTTAATACAAGTCCTATTCTAACACTTAAATAAAAACAGTAGATTTAATAATAGGATATTTGAACCAAATTCTCATTTCAAACATTTACATTCTCCTTGTACTTTATTCAGGAAAAATGTCTTTATTTTCAAAGAAAAAAAATTCTTCCCAGAAACTTTACTGTTATTCACTGATACATGAGAAAAATATTGAGAGAAAAATATATGAAATCTAAATCAAAGTAAATGGTGGGGGGGGGGGAGCCTGATTTACTAACATATTCTTGTAACCAATCCCTTTGCTGTTTAATTCATGCACCCAAACCCTGAAACCCTTTCAGAAAAGTCAGCTGCCAAAAGATTGCTTGCTGATTTTACCATTGTATTCTATCCTCAATTCAAAGAGTGACCAAATAGATCTAAATAAAAGAATCATTGATCTCCTATGTATAACTCTGTTTTAATTCACTATGTTGGCTTTATAAAAAAGGAGATTCAAAAGTTAAAGAAAATAAATACTGCAGGTGTTGAATGAAAAGCACTCCCCTTTGTGGTTCACAATTTGGCTCCCATTCCCAGTGTGTTACAAATGAATTTAGTTGAAAATCTTGTATTTAATCTGTAGATCTTTATCGGAGGAGCAGTAGGGGAGGATAAAGGCAATGCATTTCCTCTAAAGAATCTTCATTGTACTCCACACTACCTCACTAAATCTACCAAATCTCATTTTCTTGACCATTAAGGCACGAGGCCAGGCCCATCTGTTTAGTTAGGCATTTCTGTGACTGTGAGCATAATTTGTTTAAGGATGAGTTTATTTGCTAAATTCTTACCAGTTAGTTTTGGTTATCATAGTAAGTGCACAATTCTCACATGTGTGTATTTAAAGATAAATGTATTCAGAGTTTAAATGATGGTCAACTGAAAATATGTTTAAGAAGAGTTAATATAATTTATATCAATAAAATTAATATATGAGCTCAGAAGCCTGCAGTCATCAGGCTTTACCAAATAGTACAAACACTTCTTAATAGCAAGGAAGGAAATTAGAAATGAGGAAATCATTTGAGTATCTTATTAGGTTACCAGAATAAAGTATTTTGCATTTTGTATACCTCACAGATTTTAAAAGTTTTATAATGTACTGTCACAGAGGTTTCTCCTCATGCGGTCATTTTACCTTCTGAAAAATTAAGGCTGAGATATGACATAATCCTACAGTTGGTAACAGCTTTCAATTATATTTTAATTGTTTTGTATGATTTTACTGACATGTCTCTGAAATATTTTTAAATGACATCCAGAATTTGTCCTGATGTGTTGTTGTTTTCTATGGCTTTGCAAATATATCCAAGGTTAAAAGGCAGGAAATAGACTCCATCATTTAGGTTTTGAAGCTGCTCTTGCAATATTATGTTTCAATTTTTCCATAATCATGAATTTGGTTCCAAATTTTGTTTCAAAATTCCAAAATCCATTTTACCTGTTGTATACTAATTCAGCATATTGTACTTCTAAATGTAAAACTATATATATAATTTTGGAAAATGTAGCATGTCAAGGCAATAAAACTCTTTCCTGAAGTATTAAAAATGTATTGGTCCAAAATGAACTTAACATATGTAAAATACCTCAAATTTTTTTTCAAAAAAGTAATGTTTTAACACTATATTTATAAGGTACTCATTTTTATTAATTTCATAAGTGTATCTACACATTTACATCTATTTATTTAAATATAAATATGGTATCACTTCATAATGGAATTCTCAACTAGCTATTTCTCAATGCTTAAGTGACCTAGGGAAATTGTTTCATATTTTCATTCATGATTCCCACCTGAAAAGTGGATGGATTATGCTGTTTTTAAGGCCCTTTACAGAATAAAATGTTTCAGTTAAAAGATCCCTCCATTTAGTTGTTAGTCTGCCAATTCAAGGGAAGCCTACTTAGATACACTATCTGAATGATTTCAAATGATCTGATTTGTCCAACATGCACTTTTTAAATAAATATGAGGAGATATTACAGACACATATTTCTAATATTTCAGTCTTCCGCTGAATGTTTTGGTATTATGTAGACATATTTCCATACTTCCCAACTGTTTTTCTTATTCTTTTCTCATCTCAGGTAGTGGACAAAATTAAAAGTGTAAGAAAAGTTTTTATACCTGGGATCCCCTACTATTAAGAGCAAATCTAATCAACACATTTGTCCATTGAAAAGAAAATTTTCCAAGGCAGGAAATGTAGAACTTTCACAGAGATTTAGAATGTCTTGTCAGGATGTCAAAGGCTTTATCATTGGTAGTAGAAAAAATGAAAAGAACTTGTCATAGATCATAATCAAATTAAAAAATTGTGATTGCTGTAAACAAAAGTAATATAAGTCTGGTTGGCAAGCAGAGAGACAGTTTATAATCTAAAACATGTCACCCTTATATTTGAGTCTAATTTAATTTTCTACTTACCAGCAGGTTATCATAAAACTGATGATTTTAAGAGTATGTCACATAAATTTAATCTCATATTTCTTTCCTTCTCTTTCTTTTTTTTTCTTATTGATTCTCTGAACCTAGCAGGATATCTTAAAACTCTTTCCTGGTTCTATAATCCAATAACATGTTCCATAAATTACAAATTACTTGTAGAGTCAAACTTTCCAACTGTCACTTTCCAAATAAATAGGCTTAAAAAATGAAAAAAAATATATATAGATAATGTCACACAGGAGACATATTGATTTGCTGACATTACTCTTTGTTTTATATAAGTAGACCAGTAAGCAAGCAATAGTGTACTATTACACAATTAATTGTAAGTCCTCTCTTGTAAAAGTTTCTCATCAATGAAATTGTGAAAGAAAAGAGCATTACCTATCTAGACCTTGGTGAAGAATCTCTTTATGTTAAATTTGATTCTTTAGCTTAAAGAATATGTATTTTCACTTTCATTATAAATCACAAGAACACTTGAGAAGATTGTTCTGTGGAAATCCATATATAGAGTATAATTAAATAAGTAATCCCATCAAGAATCCTTCAAAAATAGGTTCAAGACAGGGTTAAGTTGAACATTAAGGTCCATAAACCATAGTACTTAATTTCACTCAGCTACAATCCTTTCTTTAAAAATAATAGCAAAGAGAAGTTGACATGGGTATACTTTACTAATTGATATTACCAGTTTTGGGTTTCCTACACTATTTTCATCAGTGTGGCTTATTGTATTAGTTCATTAGGGGTGCTATGACAAAATGCCACAGTTTGGGTGAATTAAACAACAGAAATATATTTTCTCACCGTTTTGGAGGCTGGTAGCTCGAGATCAAAGTGTTGGGAGGTTTGTAGACAGCATCTTCTTGCTGTCACCTCACGGCTTTTTACTCTGCATGGCTGTGCTTCCCTGGTGTTGCTTCCTTTTTCTGTAAAGACACCAGTTATATTGGATTAGGGCCTCATGCTTGTGATCTCAGTATGCTCTCTGAAGGCCCTAGATCTAAAAATAGCCATAGTGGGGGGGGGTAGGACTTTAACGTATGAATTTGGAGGTAACACACTTTATTTATTTAAAAAAATTTAATGTTTATTTTTGAGAGAGAGACAGAGACAGAGAGACAGAGCATGAGTGGGGGAGAGGCAGAGAGAAGGAGATACAGAATCTAAAGCAGGCTCCATACAGGCTCTAGGGTGTCAGCACACAGCCTGTTATGGGATTCAAACCCACAAGCTATGAGATCCTGACCTGAGCTGAAGTGGGACGCTCAACTTACTGAGCCACCCAGGTGCCCCTGGAAGTAACACACTTTAGACCACAACACTTATTAAATGCTTCTTTAAAATATCATGTATTTCAAAAACTTTTTTTTAAACTGGCAAATGTATGTATATATGTATGCATGTATTTATATACAGAGGGTGCAAGTGAGCAAGGGGCAGAGAGAGACAGAGAGAGGGAGAGAGAGAGAATTCCAGGAGAGGCAGGGGGGAAGGGAAGAAGTGGGTTTCACTTTAGACTACAACACTTATTAAATGCTTCTTTTATTTCCATAGACAAATTTATTTATTTATTTATTTGTTTATATATTTATTGAGAGAGGGCACAAGTGAGCAAGGGGCAGAGAGAGAGAGAGAGAGAAGGAGAAAGCACCTAGAGCGGGGCTTTTGCTCTTCTGAAGCAAGGCTCAAGCTCATCCCGAGTGGGACTCAAACTCAGGAGCTATGAGATCATGACCTGAGCTGAAGTTAGATGCTTAACCCCTGAGCCACTCAGAAGTCCTGGAATTCAAAAACTCTTAAAGAAGGGTTCTATATGATGTACTGAAATGTAAATATTGTCAATACAGAGTAACTCTAGATGATTACATTTTGGTTTGTTATGCTTTGTGTGGAGGAAAAGATCACAGTCAGTTTTAAAGCCTTGAAATTTTTATCAGGCTTTCTTTTAACTCCATGGTATCTATTAAACTCAGAAGTAATATAAGACAGACATTCTCTGCTGTGAAGAGGTTAAGGAGTTCCTATGCATGGCCACTGTGGGACTTAGTTGTTATGCATATTTCACTATATTGCATTTTATACTTAAATGTATGTCCAGTAATGCATATTTTAGATTAAACATCTTTTAAGAGATTCATAATTACCATTTCACTGACATTTTCTTGCCACTCTTGAATAAATGACTGTGTGTTATATGGCACTTGTGCCATGATTATGTGATATCTTTTGTAATATATATTTGTTTATTCATTCATTCATTTATTTATTTATGTATGTATGTATGTATATAAAATGTTTATCTATGGGAGGGGAGAGAGTGAGCACACAGAAGCAGGGGAGGGGTGAACAAAGAGGGAGGGAGAGAATCCCAATCAAGCTCTGTGCTGCCAGGTCAGGGCAGAACCCCACACGGGGCTCCATCTCATAAATCATGAAATGAGAACTTACTTAGGTCAAAGTCAGAAGTCAGCTGATCAACTGACTGAGCCACCAGGTGCCCCATTTGTGATATTTATAAATGTCCATACACCACATAATATTTTTATTCATATTCTTAAGTTGAGGAGCCAATGCTTCCAGAAGATGGAAATAATTTCTAGTGTAGTGAGAGTGAATTCATTTCTGTTTTTAAAAGAATAACTTCAGAGGTGTAATAAATAAATAAAGATAGAAGTTCTCTTTATTAGTCACTACCTAAATAGCTATCTAAATTAAATGGTGATCTTCATTCATTCTGAAAATAAAATATACTCACTGATATTCAGAATGCAGAGAACTTCTGGGTCATCTTGTCTATATGCTCTCATTAGTGAGTTTCTAAAATTCATTTGTGCTTGTCAGTAAAATCTTTTACTCTAGTTGTACCTCTTACTGTAAATATATAATTTAATTAAATATTACTGAGAGGTAAATCTGAATTTTTCTATGATTATCTATGACTTCCTATGATTACTGAGTTGAGTATTTTGGAAATACACCAAAAAAAGTGAATTTCTAAAATTTGCTATTGAATTGATATTAATACAACTTTATAAATTTGGACAAATCATTAAAATCTACATTTATCTTACTACTTTTACTTCATACTGCTTGTCTCTAAAGAAGCTGAAAATAGAACATGTGAATGGATCTACAACAAGTAGAATAATTGAATTAGTAACTAAAATTCATTCCACAAAGAAAAGTCAAGGTTGATCCAACGTACAAAGAAGAAATAACACTATTTTTTAAAAGAAATTCTTGAAGAAAATGGAGAAAGAGAAAATATATTTCCAAACTCACTTTATGAAGCCAGTATTATGTTGATATTAAAACTACGTTAAATTATGGTGAATGCCAGTACTCATCAGTTATAATCACAAATAAAGAAAGCATAAATAATTAAGTTAATGGCAGGAAATTAGAAATAAAATCTAGATTAGAGTGACAGAATATTTTGTTTTATAATACCATGTTTTCAACAAATAAATACACAAAATTTTCAATTTGAGATTGTTATAATTAGCCAGCTCTTTTCCTTATCCATGTATCTCAATAAATGACTATCTCTATAATAATCTTGCAAATTAATCTTAATGCAGGATATTTGATTTTTAAGCTATATAATTATTAAATATTAATGATATTTATGCTTTCAGAAGCCCTGAATGGTCTTTACAAAGTATCTCTCAAAATTATTAATTAAAAAGAGGCTATAGACCATATGAACACTAATTTGCATTGTTTCACTATTTTCACATCTATTTCTGAACATAAAATTGAGTTCACAGAGTTCTATTATATACAGATAGCGATCATGACTAAACTCATTCTGTTAATATTTGGTGAACTTTTTTTTTAATAATCTAATGCTTTCTGAGAGACAGTGTAACTAAACATTAGATTAAGGGGCAATTATTAATTATATTGTTAATGAAGATGCATAACTAGCACATTAAGAATTTACTGATTGCCTTTATGCATTATACACTTTAGTGTTTTACATTAATATTTGTTTTATTCATTCTGATATCTTCCAACATAGAATTAAGCATATTTTTCAGATATTTCAGACACTTTTATAAGCTGTGTTATAAGAGTTGCTGAATATTTTGTATTTATTAGTTCCAGACTTCCTGTTTAGGTAGATCTATGATCAATAGGGTTCGAACATAGGCATTTGTTATTATTAATATTGAGCAAAAAATGTTAAGATATCCTTATACAAGAGACATACTTAAAATATATTAGTTTTCTGTGTAAACTACACTGGCAAAGTCATAATAGGGCTTCTAGAGCTTTAGTCTCACAATATGTGTTATAAGAAAAGATTTTTATTTTAGGCTTCTTTATTCTTTCTTCTGGATAATCATAATAAATATTGTGTATAGTCAGTTTTGTCCTAAAAAAAGAAGTAACCATTTCATTGTTAAAAAAATATAAATTTAGTTGAAAAGTCAATTTGCTTCTATGCATTGAACGATAAGCAAAATGTTCACGTTTTTTTAAATTTTTTTGTATTTTTTATATTTTAAAGGTATTTAAATATATTCCATTTTATTTATAGGATTCAGATACACAAATAAATTCAAATGTGCTGCACTTTTTCAAAAGCAAAAAATTGGCTATGTTCCAATTGCTTCATATATATAGTTTCAGTGATAGACTTAACAAAGGGCAATGAATGAGAATGTAATTCAAACCTATAGGGATTTTTCAAGTAAAAATCTAGTTGTCATAAAACATTGATGAAAATTTCAATCAAAATAGTGTTTAAGTTACTAAACACAAATTATGTTGTTCAAGAAATAAATCTCTGAATTACAATGAAGAACACTCTATACAAAGCAAATAAGTGTGTGTGTGTGTGTGTGTGTGTGTTTACTTCATCAGAACAAAATAACTTACAAATACAGTAGGTACTTAATGTGGAACAGGTCTGATGGCAATATGTCAAAGTTAAATAAATTACTAGAATTGAACGGTTCTAAACAAGCCAGTTTTTAGGGAGACTCCAGAGTTTTGTGAACTGGCAGCTGTCTACAGGTTGGGATGTAGGTGGACTGATCAAACTTAAATTCTCTTGGTGCTACTGGCTATATGTTTAATGTTGATAAAAATTATGACTGCATCAGTGTTGGGCTTCCAGTGTGATACACATTGCCCAAAGCAGGCTTTTCGTGGCTTCTGATAATTTGGTTCTACCACCGGGTTCTTGCGAAGGCTGCTGAAGTAAGCACTAGACCTGCAGAAATGGCCACCCATTTTTCATGTTCCAAATAAGATTTCAGCCTTAAGCTAGCAGCTTTGAAGGAATAATATCCTATGGATTAAAAAGGAATGTTCATTATTTTCCTGAAGTTAACCTAAAAACAGGCCTATCCACACAAAATTAGAAGTACGAATATCATGCAACCAATCTCTTGCTTAGATAATTAAAGTAACATCTTTAGGTAAACTATTGCTTTCCACTCAAAATGAGATAAATGAATTCAATGACTAGAAATTCAATTTATCTTTTAATTACACCTCACAATTACACCCATGTATTGTACAATTTTCTTTATTTGTACAGTACTGCTTTTCATCCTGCAGCCCACCTGCCTCCAACAAAGTAAGTCTTTATAGCAATTCTGTAGCTGTACTCTAAATCCAAATAAAGCATGTAATTACAATAAAAAAACTTTATAATTGCTTGGGTTTTAACAATACATTAAAATGAAAAGACAGCTTACCCTGAGAAATGCAGTCATCTCTGGAGAAAGGGGGAATTTTTTATAAAAAGTAATCCACTTTCAGTGAAGCAACTAATTATTGACGCTACAGCTGGACACTTGTGTTTCCAACAGCCAATTTCATAGACTTTCTGTCGAGTAAAATCTAATTTTAAAATATATAATGCGGTTGAGTTTTGCCAGACTAAAAAAAAGCTGGAGTTATACACAGTTGGAAGGAAATTAGGGAACACTAGTGGAATCTCTAATTTTAACTAATGAGAAAATCAACATCCACAAAGGTCAAAGGAGTTTCCCAAGTTCATACAATTAATTATTTACAAAATAAGGATAAACTCCAAGCTAATGATCCTCAAAGTTTTTGTTTTAGCAGAAAGAGACTCACTATAAGGAGTAAACATCATATATAAGTAAGTTTTGCATTATGTAAGAAGGTGATAAGAGTTATGCAAAAAGAAACAGAAGTAAACAGAAAAAAAAATATTGGGATTGTCAAAGTGGAGGAAAAGTGAAGTACCATATTGCAGTAGCAGGTAGAACAGCATCATTTTCATCATTAAGAAGGTGAGATATGAGCAAAGACTTGAGAGAGATGTCAGTTGGCAATGCAGACACCTGGTGGAAAAGTGCTCCAGTTAGAACTGATAAACAAAAGATACTAGTAAAACCTTGATTGGCAAGCAGAATTCGTTCCAGAAATATGCTTACAATCCAAAACACTTGTTTATCAAAGCAAATGTCGAGAATCATTGGCTCAGTTGTAATCATGTGATGTTGAGTCACATACTACTTGTATTATAAGCCATTGCTCATGTATCAAGTTAAAATTTATTAGAAATGTTTGTTCATCTTGTGGAACACTCAAAGAACAAGTTATTCAGAATCCAAGGTTTTACTACCTTGGTGGGAGGGGAAACATCTGGTTTATGCAAGTACTCCATATATAGCTGATATATGACTGATGGGAAGACAAGATCATACATAATTCTCTTCCTTCTGGAAGAGAAATAGGAACCACTGAAGAGTTCTAAATAACTAACTTATTGGACTTACTTTCAAGGTAAATTTTTTATGTGCTGTTTTTCAAAAAGCTGACATACAGGCAAGAGCAGAAACCATGAGATGTGTTAGGAGTAATAGAGTGATATATGGTGTTAGTTCAGATCAGAGTGTTAGCAGTGATGGAAATAGAATTCTCACTATGTTTTTAAGCTAGACCTAATATTGGCTGAATTACATGTGGCATGTAAATGGAATATGGCATGGTTGACTTAAAAAAAAAGTCAACAGTGACATCAATATATAAGGCTTGAGAAACTGGAGAGACAGAGTGCCACTTTGAGATGAGAAAGACAAAAATGTAAGCATGGGGGAGAAAGATCAAGACTTCAGTTTTGGCTCTTTTATTTGATATTCAAATTGAGATGCTGAGTAAACAATTTGATATATGAGTTAGGATTTAGGAAATAAGTATAGAATGGAGATGTACATTTAGATGTTTTGAGCATATCAATATTAGTTAAGCCCAAGAGTTGGATAAGGTTTCTAAAGAATGAAAATAGTGAAGAGAAAAGATACAAGAACTACATCTTGGAAATTTCACTATTTAAGAAATTGAGGGAAGAAGAACAATCCACATACACACAGAAAAAAAGAATTTCCAGGGGCTAGGAGAAAACCAGAGAAGGTGCCCTGGAAATTTATGAAGAAAATACGTTTTTAAAAAAGATTTTTATTATTTAAAAATTTTTAAATTATTTATTTATTTTTTAGAGATAGAAAGAGAGACAGAGTGCGGGCAGGGGAGGTGCAGAAAGAGGAGACACAGAATTGGAAGCAGGCTCCCGGCTCTGAGCTGTCAGCATAGAGCCCTAAGCGGAGCTCAAACTCCCGAGCTGGGAGACAATGGCCTGAGCTGAAGTCAGATATTTTTAACTGACTGAGCCACCCAGGCACCTCAAGAAAATCTTCTGCAGATGAAGAAGTGAACAAGTGTGGCAAATGCTGTTGATAGGTTGAGAACGATTACACAAAAATAGCTCTGAAATAAGCTTCATGGAAGTTACTGTTGACTATGGGAAGAGCAGTTTATGATAGTGTTACAGGAAAAGGAGTAAAAATGGAGTGGTTGAAGGGGACATATTCATCAACCTATTCCATCAAAAATAAGATACCGTTTGAATAGTTTTGCCCAATGCCCAGAAGGAATGAGGAATACTCTGAAATACTAAAGTGCAGCAGTTATAGACTTAGACATCAAACCTAGGAAACTCTAATTTTTAACACTGGGGCTTCCTACTAAATACATATTAAGTATAGTCTACCTCTATAACCTTTACTATCCATCTTAGTACTCACTAGTGTACCTTATTAATTATTAATAGACCTCCTTTGGAATTCAAATATATAATTTGATAACTTCATTGGTAATGAATCCAATAAGATAAGCATCTTATCACTTAAAAATTTTTAAATTAAAAATTTTAAAGACTATAAGAAAAATTTCAACTTTCCCTCCTTCCAGGAAAGGTATGTAATTATTGTGTTTTTCTTGCTTTGATTGAAAATTCTATATTGGTCCATAAAAATAAGCTTTTATTTTCATCTGTTGCAAAGTTTCCATCTTTAAAACAGTAAGACTACTGTTAAAACAATAAAATATATAAACAATCTTGCCCCACTGACTGACCAGAGCCATTAAAGAATAGCCAAATTGTTATTTTCAGTTCCTACATCTCCTCAATTATCCTATGGAAACATGTCCTAGTAAATAGTTGACATAGTGGTTATCAAATGTCATTGTGTATCAAAGTCAGCTTCTTTAAAATTAAAAAAAAAAAGATATTCCCTCAAACTATACTCCATTGATCTGGAATCTTAAATGGTACTTCTGGCTATTTGTATTTTTAAATTTTTTAAATTAAAAAAACAAACAAACTGTGGGGCACCTACGTGGCTCAGTCAGTTATGCAACTGACTTGAGCACAGGTCATGACCACATAGTTTGTGGGTTTAAGTTTCGAATCAGGCTCTGTCAGCTTACGGCTTGGAATCTACTTTGCATTCTGTATAGGTCTCTCTCTCTGCCCGTCTCCCACTTATGCTCTGTCTCTGTCTCTTAAAAATAAACTTAAAATTTTTTATATTAAAACAATTAGGTTTTTATTTGAATCACCTGGTGCTCATCACAACAAATGCACTTCTTAATCCCTATCACCTGTTTCACTAATTCCCTTATCCACCTCCTCCCTGGTAATCATGTTTTTTCTCTGCAGTTAAGTTCCTTAATTTGTTTCTCTCACTCTTTTTCCCCCTTTTCTCATTTGTTTTGTTTCTTAAATTCCACATATGAATGAAATCATATGGTATTTGTCTTTCATTGACTGATTTATTTCATTTAGCATTATATTCTCTAGCTTCATCCATGTTGTTGCAAATGGCAAAATTTCATTCTTTTTTATGGCTGAATAATATTCCATTGTGTATAAACCAAATCTTCTTTATTCATTTATCAAACAATGGATGCTTGGACTGCTTCCATATCTTGGCTATTTTCTTATCTATACTATTAATCTATGCATCTATTTTTGTTCCAGTACCTAACTGTTATAATTAAGGCAACTGCAATTTCTTTGAGGTAATTTTTTTTTAAATCAAGTAAGGGATAGTGGTAGCTTATATAAGGATAATAATGTTGAAGTGGCAAACATGAAAAGATTCAGAATTAAGGGGACAGAGTTAAGATATGGTGATTGATATGATATTGGCTAAAAGACATAGCATTAAGGATGACCCCAGGTTCTGGGCTGAGCAACCAAGTAGAGAGGAGGGTCATTCATTAATTTAGTAAACACAGATTATGGGAGTGCAGAACATTACGGAGTGGGAGGTATACTTACAGCAAAAGCAGCACTGTGGAAATATATAACATGTCATATTATAAATATTTATAATACACACAACATATAATATATAATATACATTATAATATAAATATTTATAATATATAAGTATATATTATATATACATACACACAATACTTTAATTATAAATATATTAGTATATAACTGAAGACTAAACAATTATATCCACCATAACCCTACAGCAAATACCCAAGGGAAACTGAACAACATCTTACAGTAGTATAGAATTCATAAGAGACTAGATTCCTGTTTTTGGAAATTATATTTTCAGAGGACATTTACTATTTATTATTTGGTAAAAAAAAAAAAGTGCAATGTCATCTACTAAAATTTTTTTTGAAACCTGACAAAATCAAAACATGCATTATCTTTTAAATGCATCGTCTCATTAGCAATTAAGAAAATTCAACCTAGTATAAAAATGAATCTAAAAAAATCCTTTGGGTTTTTAAACATTCTGAAAAAGTAACATTGCCAAATTTAATATACACAAAACGTTTTGACTGTACAAACATTTTACTTCAAGATATTGTGATTTAAAATGAATAATATTTTTTAAATTAAATTTAATCTCAGGGCCACCTGGTTAGCTCAGTCTGATCTCATGGGTCATCCATCAGGCTCCATGTTGACAGTGTCTAACCTGCTAGGGATTCTTCCTCTCATCCCCTCTCTCTGCTCCTCCACTGCTTGTTCTCTTCCTCTTAAAATAAATAAATAAATGTTTTAAAAGAATAATAAAAAGGTAAGTTAAACTCCATCTTACTGTTATTTTTTTTTTAGAATTGTCATGTGTATTTTTCAAGGCATAACTGAAATCAACACCAAAGAACATATGTGCATAAAAGTGATTTTATCTTCAAGAAGTTGTTAGACTTAGAAAACATATTTTATCTAACTTTAATGACCATTATAAAGTAATTTAATTTATTCCAGAATTTGGTAGAAAGCATAATAGTATTTGAAGTCTTTCATACATTGGCAGAAATATCAGCTTTGTCACTTACTAGATGTTCAACTTAGGGGAATTCTTTTAAGTTCTCTAATTTACAGTTGCCTTGTTTATAACATAGTTTTATTAACAATACCACATAAAGTGCTAGCAAAGATTAAGCACAAATAGAACCACAAACCCTGAGTCCAGACTGCTTAGCTTCAGTTTCCAGCCCCATCTCACAAATTGTGTGGACTTCAGTTATTCTACCTCTCTCTGTGTAATCTTTATCTTTGAGCAATGGGAATGATAATAGTATCTAATTTATATTATGTTTATTTTTATATATTTGTATATAATTGTATAGTAGACTATTTTATAAATTAAAATAATTTATGTGCCATGTCTAAGGCTTTGTTCTTGGTATACAGAAAGCAGTTAATATATATAAACTCATATTTTTATAATAGTAGTTCTAATAAGAAAGGATACTATAATTAAGAAATGGCATTCATTCGTTCATTTACTAGATCCACAGTAATCAGAAAGTTGAAATCCAAGATACGGAAATCAAGGTTGCTCTATGTAATTTGTCTTAATTCATTATATATTAGACTCCTATAGTAATTTCAGAGTGTTGGTTGCTTTTTAAAAATCCTTTTATTTAATTTTTATAGCCTCATTTAAAAATAAAATCACTAGTTGGTCCTAAAATGTTGACTGTAAAAATTGAGAGTATGGTATTCAAAGTGGGCAAATCCAAACTGGTAAGTTGCATGTTTTATATCCTAAAAAGGCTTACTTCTTTCCTAGATGTATTACACATGATGCCAAGATATGTTTAATTGAAACAGAGACAGTAGTAGATGGAACTCCAGCAAAGTGGCAGCCATTGGGAAATAAAGAAAAAAACAGTTGATAATAGAATGTTTAAAGGCAAAAGACTGAAGCATGGAACCTGTAAAGTTTTCTCTTCATTTTAACTTGTTTGTTTTGTGGTAAAGATTTGAGAAATGAATATTCTCTTTTTGTAGGAAGGGGAGATTCAGTATACCCCAGATCCCAGAAGTATACAATTCTGGCTTGCATATTAACATCAATTTAGTAATTATTTTTAAAATGGCCATGCCTGATTCATGCCTCATACCAATTTAATCAAGAACATAGAAGACCAGACACTGTTATATTTAAATTTCCCTAGGCAATTCTAATGGGTGATCAGGGAAAGAGACTATTGAAATACATCATGTTGTAGGCATGGAAAGCTAGTAATCAAAAGGAAAAAAAATGGTACAGAATAGAAAAACATTAGGCAGCTATATCAGCCTACTCTTTGTAGTTTTCAAAAGCCTATATTAAAAACCAATGTATAAACATAATAATTAAAATTAATGAATGCACTGTATTGGTTGAGATTACAGCAGAATGGTCAATGAATGTGCTAGATACCACCTATATTCTACAAGGCACACTTATGATGTGGAATATAAGTATGTCATATTCATGTAGTATGTAATAAACGTAAATGGATTATTTTAGCATAATCATTACCAAAAGTTGTACTTTGCTTTTGTTTTCTGAAAATTAACAATGATTCTTTTTTAATCTTCTCATGATTTCTATGGGTGTTTTATTATGTTCATATATATGTATGTCTGTATATACATATTAAATTATTTTAAATATAAAATTTGAATTATATAAAACATATGTATTGATTCTAGTATATTAGATCTTTATATGCAATAAAATCTCACTAATTATAAGGATAATCCAAATTAAGGTAGCCAAAAGGTAATTTATTTCTTTCAAGAACATGTAGCACATAGGAAGCAATGTTTTAAATGCTTAATGTTACACATTTGAAATTCATTGGATTCTGATGTAGAAAATAGATAACCACTTATAATGAATACTACTTGTATGTGAAAACAATAAGCTAAAATCCTCACTATAATGCATTCATTCTCATTCACTAGTCATGCTATTTTTCTGTATGTTTTGCTTTTTTAGTTTTATCACTATATGAATAATTCAAAGGAAAACTTCTGCAGTCTGGATTAAGTTATCGTAAATTCTGAATAACAGGAATTTAACATTACAGAAGTCCCAGAGGTTCATCTTCAAGATTTCATTAATGTCTTAGAAAGCTAAAGTAAAAGTATCATTCCACATATAATAGATATGTTAATTTATTTATGAAAATGTATGTGCAACACAATTAACAATGTCATGTCACTATATAGCCTGTTTGGTATAAGTTTAATTTAAATTTTCACTAATATGATGTCAATAATTTTAAATAAAGATTTATAAATATTAATATACCGGGTGACGCATTTAAAAATTGTCATTTACCGTGTGAAATTCAGGCTTATTGGATCTTACAGAGGCCATATAGAAATTAGAATTGTGAGTAGGAGCTGAACCATGGATAGTAGTGTAATTCACATAAGTATTGATACATAAATTTTTCAAATAGGCCTCATTCTACTCTATTTTCAGAGAGCCCAATGTTTATTTTGGCAACAAGAAAGTCTGCAATTAGAAAAAGGATTGGAATTGGAGTTAAAATTTTTAAAACATTTGAAACAGCCTATACAGTAAATCATAAAACAGATCATCCATTTCTACTCATATACAATTATAAAATACTCCCCTTTAGGCCCCCATGAGGATATTCTTTCCTATCAAAGTAAGTACACTGACTTCATTAATTCAGTATGCCTTGATGTTTTAAAAATGTTTGGGTGACATAAATTGCTCTTGTACACTGAAGTAGTTTTATTTATACTACTGACTTCTACACTTAACAATGGATTTGTAGAATTAATCAAATGTTGGCACAAACTCAGAAACTTTCAATCATGTATTTCAGAAATATAAACTCAGTGGTTGCTTTCACCTGGTATCTTACAATTGTATTAATTCAGAGAATATTTTAAAGTCAAGGTGCTAATTTGGAAGATTGTCTTTAGAAAGAATCTGGAAAGTGCTTATTTCCTCAAAAAAATTATTTGCAAGCATTCTCTTTTTTCCTTCTTTATGTAATTTGGACCAAGCAAGAAGGTCAGTTGGTGAGGAAATAACATTATTTAAAAATAAATCTCCATCAGACCCTGTCCCTTGGGCAAACATTAGTAGGAAATGAATTAATATTTTGCAGTTTGTAGCTTCAAACTCTCTGTTTTAATATTGCTTGTATACTACTGGCTATGTACAGTGAAGTTAATATTCTGTAATACTATATTTTATATGCTCTCGTAGGAGTTCTTTGTCTTGCTTTTCATTTACTAAACCAGTACATTATTTGGCTGCATGTAAGAACTTGGGCATTATTCTGTCATTCAGTTTCAGCTGCCAAAATACTTTTAATCAATACAACTTCCAGAAACATTAGATCATAAAAAGCAATGTGTTTAGTAGAACATTTGTGTCATTACTAAAACTTTTAGTACAAGTCCTGAAAACTAGAGGTCTCAGCCCTCTTTCACCTTTTAATGTCCTTCTATGTGACTATTAAATACAAACTGTAAATGAACACTTCATTCATCCTTGAAGAAATACATGGAGTCTGAAGTTATTTAATGCTACCATATAAATTTCTATACAGGTATTTGCAGTTGCAACCTGAGTGTATAAAATAATGGAGCAGAGCTAACAGCCTGATTTAGTGCCTTCCTCCAGAAACATCTCTGCTTCTAGCAGGAAAAATAAATTAAAAAATAATAGAAAAGAGAAAAGGAAATTCTACATTTTTGTGAACTTCTACTGGGAAAATGATTGATTTACACCATAAGCAAAGTTCAGATAAATAAAATACTGACATAATTATATAATATCTCAGACCTTTCCTTGATGATATTTAATGCAAAATATTTGTTTGACAAGATCTATTTTTGCCCTTAGATTATAAAGGGAAAGAGAACGAGAGTAACTAGTACAGAACCAGGTACACAATCATTTCATTCTTAACTCATGAATTCATGGAGAAATTCATAAGCGAGGAAGTGTATGTCTCTTAGAGTTCATGTTGTAGATAATAATATTTTGAGCTGATTTTTTGTCTTTAAAGAAGCTCACATAAGGAGTTGGTACTGGGTTTTTCTAAGAATCTTATAAAAATAAGTACAACATAGCATTGAAAAGACTATTTCCATTAATGCAGGTTAGAATCAAAGAGGTTTCAGAAGACTAAGCATAGACAGTCTCCTCCTAACTCTAGGAAAACATTAAAGATCAAAATCTGCTATAATGCTAATAACATGTGTAGAATCGTTTGCGCGCAAGAATTGTGTTCCTCTAGTTCCTCCTTGAGAAGAAAGACAGCACTTAGACCTGGAGAGCTTTGTGAAAAAACATCATTTTCTAGCAATGGTCATTTTGTCATTCCCAAAGGACATCCAAAACAGGAAGTATTCTCTAATAGACAGTGAGGAGTTTCATGTACAACTAAAAATGTCACTAAATTGAAGCAAACATTATTCAATGATTTAATTATTGAAAACTCTTTTCTATGCTTAAGCAATATCCTAAATATGTTTTTGTGTTCATGACCTATTCTCATTGTCAAAATCACAGTTGCAGAAGATAAAAAGTAGGATTATTCATTCAATGAGTTACAAGTTTTAAATTATCTTCTGGTCTGGAATCAATTGTTTTTGTGTATTGTTGAGCTAAGTGGAACTTAAATCCATTTTCTAATAACATATTTTCTCATATTTTATTCAAAGAGTAAAGCTAACCTTTATAAATGTATACATCTGTAAAACATAACAGACATAATCAATCAATATTGAAATATTTTATATGGGTTTTTCTAAACATTTAAGCCAAATATGTAAACTGTTTCCTGATTTTTCTTTAATGTGAGAATTTTTCATGATTCTTGGTAACCAGAGAATTCTCAGTTCCAAATCGTAGTCCATTTTGCTATTTCTATTTTATTTTAACCAAGGTATAAAAAATCTGAAGGACACAAAGTATATAAGTCAGTGTGATGTATAATCACTTCCTACATCATTCCCAGGATCCATTGTGACCCTTCTTAGTCATAGATCCCAGAGAAAACCCACTATTTCTGACTTTTATCACTATAGATTAGTTTTATCTCATTAATTCTTATAAATGGGATCATTTATGTGCAATCTTTGTGTGGCTTTTTTTTCTTCATCATTATGACTGAGTTTCATCTGTGATTTGCAATAGCAGAACTGTTCTTTTTTGTTGGTATAAAATGTTCAACTGTATGAATGTACTGCAATTTATATACCCATTTTGCTATAGATAGGGAGTTGGGTTGATTTCAATATGGACAATGAGGAATAAAGCTGTTATAAACTTTTAGTAGACATATACATTTAATTATCTTGAATTACAATAGGGGTGGAATTTCTGAGTCAGGAACATAGATCAGGAACACATTTTTCATAACCATTGTCAAAAAGTTATCTAAAATGGTTGTAATTTTTGACTACTTTTAAAATTAACTAGTTTTGCATGATGATAATCTTTCAGACAAGGTCATACCAGTTTTCCATTTTAAGGACAGGTGACAAAGACTTATTTCTAAGGGTCAAGAGAAAATCAACATTAAGCCTTACTGCAAGGTCATATGGTTTCTAGTCACTGGAAATTCAGAGTCCTATGTGCCTATTGGGAAAAGGATTCAATATAGACAGTGTCTCTGGTAAAACTTTGCAAGTAGATGTCAAGAACTAGATACATCCTCTTACTGAATATGAGGAGGTATCAAACACCTGTGGTGGCATTCAAATGCTGCTTTGATAAATTCTAGCCATGAACAGAAATTATAAGAAAGAGTAAAATAAAATAGTTTTCCTTTGTGTTTCTTTTTTCCTAAACTACTATTATGGACATACTGAGTAAGAAATTTTATCAGAGACAAGCAGAAGATATCTTATGTACTATGATATGGCATCCCACATCTGTTATAGATAAGCTTTAGTGACTTTCTACATCAAAGTGGTATCATATTGGGACTAAAGGTCATATATGATACACTGAATTGAAGAAAATTATTTAGAAAACTGGGTCTAGTTGTAATATACATGAAAAGAAAGATGGAACAGTCAGTGGAATTAGTTTGGGAGATGGCATTTGACTTTATTATTGACAATGTTCAGGTGGTTTTACAATAAACTTATGAAAATACATTAAAAGTTATATAAATATAACCAGGGAGCTTCCACTGGCTGCATCATAAGTGCTTATGAGGTGTTTGCAAGGTGCATAATAGTAATGGTCTTTTTAAAATCTAAGCCAGTGTTTTATACTTTCCTTTTCAATAAGTGTGAAATTTGCCAGTATTGCCTGTGATTGTGTTAGCTCTTTTACTGTAGTATAGATTCTATTTAAAAAATGTCTGTTTACAAAGTTTTTTGACTTTTTATAGTGAAGTGTATATAGTTGTTTAATAAAGAACTATATGTTTAAAAAGGTCATGTTGGCAATGCAATATTAACTTTTTAACATTAAGTTATAAGCCAATGTCCTTTATTAGTTCCTAAAAATCAGGTGTTATTAGTCAATGACAGTTGGGTTGCCTTATTATTTTGATGTAATTTTAACATATGAGTCCAAATATTGATCATTGCCTGTATCTTTCCCCTTTACCTCTACTTAAGGCCACATATTGAATAGTTAAGAATTTACCTCCATCACTTACAGATAGATCAATTCAGTAAATATTTACTGAATTCCTGACCCATTTATGGGAGGTTCTAAAGAAAATAAATATGAAGTGGGTCAAATTACACATATCCCTTATGTTTATAAATATTCTTTTGTTATATCTAACAAAATATAAATGCTGGTTCTCTTTAGTCTTTTTAAGTTGAGAACAATGTTTACGACACTGACTGTTTTTTAAAAATCTAAGTAGAATGTCTGACATTCTGGATCTGTCAGATTATTTCTTCATGGTGTACTTTATTATGTTGATAGATTTCTTTTAAACTGGAAGTTCAGTTTAGAAGTTTGAATATACTCAGTTTAAACATCTTTGCAAACATACTTCTTAGTGAACTTCTTATTACACACAATGGACAGATTGCCCCACAGATCTCACAGTTTTCAAGGCACCTTTTCCCCATTATATGTAAGAAATTGGTTGGGGCGCCTGGGTGGCTTAGTCGGTTAAGTGTCCGACTTTCACTTAGGTCATGATCTCGCGGTTCGTGGGTTCGAGCCCCGCGTCGGGCTCTGTGCTGACTGCCAGCTCAGAGCCTGGAGCCTGTTTCAGTCTGTGACTCCCTCTCTCTCTGACCCTCCCCTGCTCACGCTGTCTCTCTCTTTCTCCTAGAAATAAATAAAAATATTAAAAAAAAAAAAAGAAATTGGTGAGGTTATATTTTGAGTCAGTGAGACTTTTCTCTGTTCCTAAGGAACTTCACGCAGTGGTTTGATACCCATTTATGAACAAGGCCGGAATCTTTTATGATCTAACACAAAGGACAATGAAAGTGAGATGTTAACCTGTCTCAAGCTTAGTAACTTCAAGGATACAATCATTTAAGAGGTTAAGACAGATAAAGCAGAAAGAGGTTTAGCCAATGTCCCCAGGACATTTTCTCTCATAGTAGGCATATACATCTGGCATAGGATTAGAGATAAAGTCTAAGTCAAATTTATGATTCACTTCACATGGTGAGAATGTTTAGGTCTTAAAACATCATTTTGTATCCAGATGGTTACAGAACTTACATGACAGCTTCTAGAAAGCAATGCTTCTTGATTCCATAGATTCTAGTTTTATTTATCATCAGTAATTCTATGGGGACATTCTGATAAGAACATTCCACAGAAACAAAAACAAAAACAACAAAACTCTCCTCCTAGCAAATAGCATTAGTCTATTCATCAGAAAAATCTAGGTTTATCAGGAGAGAACTGGATCACTAACCAGCTGCTTTAACTCTTCCCCCACCTGCCAAATTATAACATTAACGTTTGTAAAATAGTGATTCTCTGATTCCTTCATTTCATTACTTCTTCTCCTTTTAAATATCAGTTTGGATATATGGATATTTTTAATCAAACATGTTGTAATCACTTAAATTCTCTTTTTTCAAATGTTTAAATTGTCACAAATATTACTACTGTAAGATTCAAACTTGCCCCTGTGTTTTTCTGGCGTGACCTCATTTGTATTTGAGCCTTTTCTTACTTTCTGCCACAAGATGTCCCAAACTCATCTTTTTCTTTCCTAGTCCTGGACAGACTCTAACATTTCTCCAAGGAACCTCAATCTTTGGGGGTAAAAGAGCTGTGTGCTGGATGGTATTGGGGTGACACTGCATCCGAGTTCTGCCCAGTGGACAGAGATAAATAATTTGAATGTTTATTTGCGTCTTTATCATGAATTTTTGCTAAAAATTCACAATATATTTAAAAAACTTTTTAAAGGTTGCATGAACATTCCTGTCCCCTTGTTGCAAAAATCTTTGTCCAGTTATATTAAATATTTTACAGGTATGCTTTATCCAATCAAATATATAAAATAACTTCAGGGCTACAATAAATACATTGTTAACAAATTTAATAAGTAAAATTAATTCCTTTGTAAGTTTTACATCCTTAGAATATATTCATAAAATATTTAGAATCAAGTTAGTGTTCAAAGGTCAATTGAGTAATTCCTTTCTTTGTGTAATTAGGTTGACAGATTGATATGGATTTAGTTCCATTTATAGTTTTTGCATTCAATTTTATTATTTTTATTTTTTTAATGTTTTAATTTATGTTTTAGAGAGAGAGAGAGAAATTGTGTGAGCAAGAGAGGGTCAGAGAGAGAGGGAGACAGAATCTGAAGACAAGCTCCAGGCTCTGAGCTAGCTGTCAGTACAGAGCCTGATGTGGGGCTTAAACCCACGAACCCTGAGATCATGATGTAAGCCAAAGTCGGATGCTTAATCGACTGAGCCTCCCAGACAACCCTGCATTCAATTTTAATAACCATATCCTTAACAACTGTCCTTGCATCCATATCTATTCTAAACCAAAACTACTTTTCTCTTTACACAAAGTGATGCCAAATATACCTCTCAGATATCTGCCCCAACAGAAATTTCCGTGTCACTGTTTTAGCATCTATTCTTGAGTGAGGTTGTAGTTTACTTGCCAAGTATTTTTTTTTTAATTTCTTCTTTTGTTTATAGTTTATTTTTGAGACAGAAAGAGACAGAGCATGAGCGAGGGAGGGACAGAGAGAGAGAGGGAGACACAGAATCCGAAACAGGCCCCAGGCTCCAAACTGTCAGCACAGAACCTGATGTGGGGCTCAAACCCACAAACCGTGAGATTATGACCTGAGCCAAAGTCAGAAGCTTAACAGACAGAGCCATCCAGGAGCTCTGCCAACTATTTTTGCTTGTCCACAATCAAGTTAATGTAGCTGTAAGCTAAGCTCATGCATTTTCCTCCTCTTTCAACTGGTTATAAGAGATCCTGCATTGTCATAATCATGAAATAAGGGAGGCTATTTGTGCAAATGTATGGATGTCCAGGATACATGCTCAACAGCTGTCTTATACACTCTTGGTACTCTCATCCTCTGTTCCCAATGTACCACTTTCATCTTATTATGATTTATTGTTGAATATATTCAATATTATGACTTGATGGATCTGACAGGACTCAGCTTATGATGGCCAGTTCCAGCTGCATACACTTGGTGTCCCACAGTAAGCCATACATCTCTCCCATGGCCCAGCAGTATGCCAGGAATTGTCTGTCAATGGCAAATAATTCCATGCTGCAAAAGAAATGGCCTTGCTCTAGATACTTAAAGGTCTATATTATGGTTCTCTCACTGGTACTTGTCACAAAATACAAATTATATTATATAAATATAATACAAATTATATATCCCTACCACTGATAACCTCTAACCATATAAAGTTTTCTGCCTGGACCTTCTGCGTAGCTTCCCCTACTCTGGGATCTACTTGAAGATTGTAGCTTTTGTTCATCCAATAAGCCAGAATAGCAGTCCTAGTGATACGGTAACATTAAACTAAAAAAATAAAAAAATCAACTGGACAATGTGCTTTCTTCTTTTAGGACAAAAATGCAAGATGAAATAATTTGTATTTATTTTGCCAAGAATGTGCTGAAAAGCCTTTGACTGTCAGAACCCTAAAAACATGAGTTTGGAAGGCCTTGAAACACATAGGGTTTACTTCTCAAACCCAGGAACATTTGAGTTCTCCAGATACCTTCAGCATGCTATCCATCTCTTAATCCAACAGGTCAATAAATATAATGTCATTGATGAACTGTATCAACATCATATTTGTTAGGACTGTCCAGGTATCTTTGGACAATATTATTAGAGAAGGCAAGAGTATTACTATAACTCTGTGATAAAAGTAGAGGTTTGTATTTTTGTCCATTTCATATGAATGTAAACAGTTTTGGTTTTTCATTAGGTTAGAACAGAACAAATTAACCAGATCAATGTTCACTTATCATGTACCTGAGTCCATATTTATCTGCTCTCACACATATATATCCCATCTGGCACCTTCACTGAAATTTAGGCTACTACTTGGTTGAGCTTATGGTAGTCTATAATTATCCTCAATGAACCATCCCGTTTCTATAAAGGCCAGAGTCCTAAACTGAACATAGATATAATGGGGGCCATACACTTACATTTCTTTTGATCCTTGAGTTTGGGAGTAATTTCTACCATATCCTCCCCCAGGATGTGATACTATTTTGACTTATTAGCCAAACGGAGAGCAATTGCAGATGCTTCCAAATGATCTTCACTACTATTAATAACTCTTTCATATGTAATGGGTAGAATAATGGTCCCCCAAATATTTCCATGTCACAATTCCTGGAACCTCTGAATATATTAAGTTTCATGATAAAAGGGTTGTTAATTAGATGATCTTCATATAGGAGTTATTATTCTGAATTGTCTGGGTGGGCCCAATGAAATCACAGGGTCCTTAAAAATGGAAGAGGTGAAGAGATGAAGGAGAACAAAGGAGATAAAAACATGAGAATTTGGCTTGATATTTCTGAGTTTAAAGATGAAGAAACTGGGTCATGATCCAAGGAGTGCAGGTAGTCTACAGAAACTCAAAAAGACAAAAAAATGGATTCTAACCTCAAGACAGCCCTGTCAACACCTTGAATTTAGCTCAGTGAGTCCCATTTCAAACATCTGAATGAAAAACTATAAGACAATAAACTTGTTTTAAGCCACTAAGTATGTGGTAAGTTGTTACAGAAGCAATAAGAAACTAATACAGGTTCAGGGAACTAAAAACAGTGGGGCGCCTGGGTGGCTCAGTTGGTTAAGCATCTGACTTCGGCTCAGGTCATGATCTCATGGTTGGTGGGTTTGAGCCCCATATTTTCCCTCCACACCTGAATTTAGACTCATTTCTCATAGTTTTTCTTTAAAAAAAATTGGTGACAACTGGCACTTAGATCAGAAAGAGTTGTTTATACTTGATGCCTTAAGATGCTGTCTGCCCAAAGCTCTGAAAGCCTTAAAGATAGAAAGTAATACTTAACTACAATACTACTGAGTTTTCGTAGAATTGTTACATTTGATAATAAAACACGTCTGTTTAATCTCAAAAAAAAAAAAAAAGTGCTGTCTGTGCTGACAGCTAGCTCAGAGCCTGGAGCCTGTTTAGAATTCTGTATCTCCCTCTTTCACTGACCCTCTCATGCTCATGCTGTCTCTCTCCCCCCCGCCTCAGAAATAAATAAAACATAAAACAATTAAAAATTGTGTGCAACTAGAAAAAATATCTAAAAGGGGGGAAAGTGACTTTGAAATTTGGCAGTGGGGAAAGGCTGCAAAAACTTTAGCTACTACTCTACTCTTGCACTTACTATAACTACTGATAATTAAGTAAATTTCACCTGGCCTCTAATGTTTTACACTCCCATTATTTCCCTTATTTTCAGAGAGCTGAGTTCTGTTAACAGTCACTCCTACCATTACAGAGGATACAATTGAGTTATTTGCAAGTGGTTTGATTCTTTCCAGGCTTTTTTTTTTTTAATTTTTTTTTTTTTGGAATTGTATTGAGATAATTTCAGGTCCACATACAGTAATATTAAAGAATGCAGAAATCTTGTACACTTCCTCCAATTTTCCCCAATGGTAACATTTTGCAAAACTTCAGTATGTTGTGTATTACAAGGATATTGACATTGATCCAATCCATCAGGCTTGACTTTGGTAACAAAGCAATGTAACAGGGATAGATGAGGGCCAGATCATGCCATTCTAAAGAATTTGTGCTTATGACAAGTTGTCCCACTCTAACACAGAACATTCTCAAATGACTCTCAGAACACATGGTATGTTAGAACTCCAATTGAAAAATCATCTACAAGTGCCATGGTGACTCAGAGTTGAAGGCCATTTCTGGCTGGGATGAGATGAAGGTAGAGGTAGAGTTACAGGGATTATTGGTAGGCCTTTTAAACTGTGTTAGTCAGGTCACCTGGGTGGTTCAGTTGGTTAAGCGTCCGACTTCAGTTCAGGTCATGATCTCACGGTTCGTGGGTTCGTCGGGCTCTGTGCTGACAGTTAGCTCAGAGCCTGGGAGCCTGTCTTCAGATTCTGTGTCTCCCTCTCTCTCTGACCTCCCCTGCTCATACTGTCTCTATCTTCTCTCAAAAATAAATAAAACATTACAAAAAATTAAAAAACAAACAAACAAAAAACTGTGTTAGTCAGGATGAGAGCAGCCTTTTAATCCAGGGCCATTTTTCCTCCTGCTATGTAACCTGCTATCACTCTAGGGATTTATAAGGTCTAATGTTCTGACTAGTAGAAGCATGAACCATCCCGAGCTCTGTTTCTGTCTTTGCGATTATCCACTTGGTTTCTTTGAGGTGGCTCTTTTCATCTGGGAAATTTCCTAACACATGTGTCAGCTAAAGGTATGAGACTCTATGCAGATTTATAGAGCTTTCTCTCTCACCATGCATCTCTCTCCTCTCTGCATCTATGCCCCGTGAATTCTTGTCACCTTGACCTCCCTGATTTCCCAGTTCTCTCAATTCAGAGTGATGGCCAGACTCCACATGGGTCCTCACATCTTTGGTGTATCTTAGAAACTCTTTCTAGAAAATAAATTGGGGGAAATAAAAGGCTTATTAAGTTTCTCCTCTCTGAGGGATAATAGTCCTATCTGTTTGATCTTTAATGGACAAGAAACAAACAAACATTGCTTTATACATTTTGTTTATTTTTAAAAATCCTTTTAAGAGGGTATTGTATCCCTGTTTATCATCATGACCATAAATGGAAATCAGTATCTTCATTCTTAAAATAACATCTTCTTGCTCTCCTGGGTAGGCCATGTAAGACTATGGGATAACACAATGAATGAGCTCCTTGATTTGACTGAAGATGATGGATCACTGCCTAGCAGAGTGGATGAGCTTTACTGACAAAGATGGGTGCATTTCCCATAAGTGGAGGCAAGGATACATCAATATTTAGAGTATTTTACGACAGGTAGTATTGGCAGTGGCTAATTGGTCACACTTCCTATAGAAATCAAATAGGTTTGAAGTCTACAAAAATATTGCTAGATCAATATAAAGAAAAGAAAAAAATATACAAAATCTTAAACATCCGTTTGGTCAAAGATCTGATGAGTTGTCACAACAGACTTTCCTATCCTTTATCTACATGTGTTTGGAAACCAAAGGCCCATTGATTAAAGCAAAACCTGGCTTTCTTGAAAAAATACTCTGTGTCACTATCACGAGTTAATACAAGTTAAATCTTTTTTTTTCATACTTTTTAAAGGAATCTGTAGCCATTTACTAGAATAAATAGGAAAAAGGAAAATTGATGTAGCCAGACTATTCAGGCATTTCTAACACTGACTCTGAATTGACATTAGTTTCTGGGGACACAAAAATGCTATTCTCATCCACAATTCAAATTGTTGGCAAGATGATATGTAGGTTAATCTCCACTCAGCGTGGGCCCAGCTGTTCCTCTAATATTTTGGTTATATCCCAAGTTCTTGATTACATAATTGGAATAGATATTCTCGGCAAATGGCAGAATTTACACAAAGATCTGTTAATTCTATGGGTAAAGCTGTTGTAGAAAACTATAAATGAAATTATCCAAAACTTCTCCTCCATACCATGATAGTAAAATAAAAGTAAAAATCTAAATTGGGGGAAATTATAGATTAATTCTTCTATTAAAAACTTGAAAAAAGACAGGGATGTTGAGACCTATCACATCCTCTTTAGCTTATCTGTGTTGATAATTGGAATGACCTTGCAGTATGACATTGGATTATCACAAACTTTACCAGGTGGTACCTCTAAATGCAGCTTCTATTTTTGATGTAATATCTTTGAAGAACACAAACACTCCTGGTATGCTGCTATGGATCTGAATGATTGACTTTCTCCATCCTAATTTATAAAGGCTATGTGAAGCATTTTTATTTTCTCTTGGTAAGGCCAACAGTATACCTTTACACCTTTCATTTCACATAACATCAAACTATAATGTAGTCCACTACACTGATGATATAGTGCTGATTCTGATAACCAGGAAGTAGTAAGTAATTAATGTATTAAGGCAATTAAAATAGAGATTTGGAGATATATCCCACAAAGTGCCAGAAGCCTGCCATCACAGTGAAATGTGTAAGGACCAAATGGTATAAAACATATCAATTTTAACTCTTCCATAGTAAAATAAAAGTGTACATCACATCACTACTACAGACAAGATGAGGCACATTACTTGGTAGGTTTTGTGGGTTTTTTGGCATCAACGCATAAAACGTTTGATTGTGCTACTTCCATCTGTCCATCAAGTCACCCTGTCAGGATTGAGGTACCAGGAAAAAAAAAAAAAAAACTCTGCAACTAATTTAGACTATAGGTTGGTTTCTTTCAGACCTATGATTCAGAAGGTCTGATATTCAAAGTATGGAGAACTGGATTTTATGTGGAAATACCTTCAAGTACCAATATGAGAATCATTTCAGACCTCTAGGATTTTATAGCAAGGCCATGTTCTCTTCAGTAAATAACTATTTTTTTTGTGTGTGAAAAAATTCCAGGGTCATGTAGGTTAAGACTCTTGACACTGACTACTTATGCATTATTACTCCCTTAATTGACACCTAAGAGTTCATACAGCTTACTCCCTTAACTGACACCTAAGAGTTTATGGGGAATTTGTGATAAACAGCTGAGTAGGAAAGAAGAAAATTTTTACTTACAGATGGTTTTGCATGATATATTGGGACTATTCCAAAAGGGCATCTGCAGTATTACAATCTAATAAATTATAGTACTAAAGTATTGTAGTGAAAGGAATTCTGTCAAATCCCAACCTTTGAGTCATATTTTGATTTCCTCTTTGGACACGGAGATGGTTGGAAGTACAGATATACACTGATTTACAGGTAGATTCTAGTGGATTGGCTGGGAAATCAGGAATTTGGAAGGAATATAATTGGAAGAGTGATGACACAAAGTCACCAGGTAGTTGCATCTCTCATAATGGACAATGTGTAAAGCTTTTAATTAGGTTGTTCAGTTGGTTGGCATATAATTTTTCACATGATTCTCTCATAATCCTTTATATTTCTGTGGTGTCAGTTATTACTTCTCTGTAGTTTCTGATTTTATTTTTTTGGATCTTTTTTTTTTTCCTTAATGAGTTTGACTAAGAATTGGTCAATATTATTTACCTTTGCAAGGAACCAGTTCTTGGTTTCATTGTTGTTGTTGCTGTTTTCTATTTTTTTTTTTTTTTTACATCTCTATGTCATTTATTTCTACTCTGATATTTGTTGTTCACTTTCTTCTACTTGTCTTTGGTTTTGTCTGTTCTTCTTTTTCTAGTTCCTTTAGGTGTAAGATTAAATTGAATTTTTTCTTGCTTCTTGATATAGCACTGTATTGGTATATAAACTGCTTTCACTGTGTTTCAGAGATTTTGGACCCTTTTGTTTTCATTTTTGTTTGTTTCCATGAATTTTATTTTTTTAATTTCTTCTTTGATTGCGTCACTGACTCATTGGTTGTTTAGTATCATGTTGTTTAGTCTCCACATGTTAGCATTTTCTCCAGTTTTTTTTTCCTTATGATTTATTTCTAGTTTCATATTGTTGTGGTCAGAAAAGATGCATGATATGATTTCAATCTTCTTAAACTTATTGAAGCTTGTTTTATGGTTTAGTTTGTAATCTATTCTGGAGACTATTCTATGTATACTTGAAAAGAATGTGTAGAATGATCTGTATATATCTGTTATGTTCATCTTGGTCCAATGCGCCATTCAAAGACATTGTTTCCTTATTGATTTTCTGTCTGGATGATCTACCAATTGATGTAAGTGAAGTATTAAAGTCTTCTACTATTATTGTATTACTATCAATGTCTCTCTTTATGTCTGTTAACATTTGCTTTATGCATTTAGGTGCTCCAGTGTTGTATCCATATTTATAAATGTCATATACATCTGTTGGATTGATCCTTTTATCATTATGTAAGGCCCTTATTTGTCTCTCGTTATAGTTTTTGTTTTAAAGTCTATTTTGTTTGACATAAATATTGCTACCCTGGCTCTTTTTTCACTTCCATTTGCATGGCGAATGTTTTTCCATCTTTTCACTTTCAATATGTACATATCTTTAGGTTTGAAGTGAGTCTCCTGTAGGCAGCATGTAGATGGGTCTTGTAGTTTTATAAGTTCTGCCACTCTCTTTTCAAGCATTTATATTTAATTTTTATTTTTAAATTAAATTTTATTTTACTTTATTGGAGGATTTACATTTAAAGTAATTATAGATAAGTATGTACTTATTGCAATTTTAAAATTTTATTTTCTGGTTGTTTTTGTAGTTCTTCTGTGTTCCTTTATTCTTGCTCTTTTTTGTGTGTGTGACTGATGATATCCATTGTGATTTTTTTGGCTTCCTTTCTTTTTATTTATTCTTAATATATCACAGCTTTTGGGTTTGTGATTGCCATGAGGTTCATATATAACATTGTAAGTAAATAGCAGTTCATGTTAATTTCATGGTCGTTAGATTTCAAACACATTACAAAAAAGAAAAAGAAAAAATCTTTCTTTTCCTCTTTCTCTTCTGTTTTGACTCTCTTCTCCATATTTTATGTATATATAGCCATATTTTACATCTTTTTGTTCATATTTTTCTTCTATCTAATTATGGCCGTATTTTTTTCCCACTTAAAAGAGTTTCTTTAACATTTCTTGTTAGGTTGGTTTACTGGTGATAAACCTCCTTTATCTTTTGTTTCTTTGGGAAACTCTTGATCTCTCCTTGAGAGATAATGATAATGTCCTTGAGGGGTAGAGTATTCTTGGTTGTAGATATTTCCTTTCAGCTACTCCCTTCTGGCTGGCAAAGTTTCTGCTGAAAAAATCAGCTTGTAGTCTTACACATTTTTCCTTGTAGGTAGCTTTTTGTTTCTCTCTTGCTGCTCTAAGATTCTCTCTTTACCTTTAACCTTTGACATTTTATTTATAATGTGCCATGGTGTTCATCTTGTTTGGGATTCCTTGGGTTAGATTTGTTTGGGACTCTTTGTGATTCTTGGACATGAATATCTATTTACCCTCCACAGCTTAGGGAATTTTTTAGTTATTATTTCTTCAAATATTCTACACCTTTCTCTCACTTCTTTGGGGATCCCTCTAATGTGAATATTTGTTTGCTTAAAGTTGTCAAACAGATCTCTTAATCTATCCTCAGTTTAAAAAAATTCTTTTCTCTTCCCTTTTTGCTGTTCAGCTTGTGTCCTTTCCACTGCCTTGTCTTTTAGATCACTAAGCGTTTTTCTGCATCCTCTACTGTTGATTCCCTCTAGTGTAATTTTTAAGTTTATTGTACACTTTTACTCTTATTGGTTCTTTTTAATATTTTCT
Source organism: Hyaena hyaena (assembly GCF_003009895.1). Lineage (NCBI taxonomy): Eukaryota > Metazoa > Chordata > Mammalia > Carnivora > Hyaenidae > Hyaena > Hyaena hyaena. Next base: position 154,514 of record NW_024081848.1, read on the forward strand.
ATGTCTTTATTGGGTCTCACTCTTCTTTTCTCCAGTCCCATGAGTATCTTTACAATCATTACTTTAAATTATTTATCAGGCACATTGCTTATCTCTGATTCATATCATTATTTTTCTGAGTTTTTTTCTTCTTGTTTCTTTTGGAGTATATTCTGTCTCCTTATTTTGCTTAACATTTTGTTTATTTCTATGGATTAGGTGAAATGGCTACTTCTAAAATTGAATGAGTGGTCTTGTGTAGGGTGTCCTCTAAGCCAATTATGTGTGCTTGGTGACTTTTGCTGGATGGCTGGAGCTGGTTACGTTTTCAAACTGAATTTTTACAGAAAGAATGAAGAAAAAAAGAATAAAATAATCAAGAAAAAAGAAGAAAAGAAGGAAATGATAAAAAGAAAAAAAAAAAAAGAACAGGAAACAAAACCAAAAGGAAAAAAATATAAAAACAATGCATGACAAGACAAATATTAAAAAGTAAAAAAAAAGGTGCCTGGGTGGCTCATTCGGTTAGACATCTGATTCTTGATTTTGGCTCAGTTATGATCTCATGGTTTGTGGGATCCAGCCTTGTGTTGGGCTCTGCACAGATATGTAGAACCTACTTGGGATTTTCTGTCTCCCTCTTTTTCTGCTCCTCCCCTGCTCTTGTGTGCATGCTTTTCTCTCTCTCTCAAAATAAACTAAAAAAAGAAAAGAAAGAAAGAAAGAAAAAAGTAAAAATAAAATTAAAACAACAACAACAACAATAAAGCATACACAAAACCATGGCTTGTTTTCTGTGTCTCAGATTTATAGGGCAGCTGTCATGGGCTTGTGGACCCTGGGCTTACCGAGGTTGCAAGCTCACTATGAGGCTATTTTTCTGTGCCCCAGTGTGACCAGGGCTGGTGTTGGCTTGTAGACCCTGGGGTTGCTGAGGTCTCAATCTCGCTGTGACAGCTGGACTTACCAGTTATGGTTCCTAGAGCCACCCATTAGGGTATTAGGACCCTCCAATTATGGGATCCAAGCCCACCCCTTATGGTGTCCTGGTTGTATACGTCTGGGCTTTTAGGGTGAAGGAGGAGAGAGTGTTAAACTCTGCAGCTCTTTTAAACCAGAGCTTTTTTGTGTCCCAGGGCTACTAGGGCTGGTGTGGGTTTGTGGACCCTGGGCTTGCTTAAGTCACAAGCTCACTCAGAAGATCGGACCTGCCCTTTAAGGAACCAGATCCTGCTGTAGACATTTAAGGTGAAGTGGGGATGTAAACCATGTCATTCTCCAGTCCCTCTGCCTGGAGACCTTTCCTGCAGCTTCTCTGTTGCTTGGCAGTATTTTCTCTTTTATATGTTAGTTGCTCTTTTAAACCATGTTTTTTTTTTTTTTTTTTCTGTGTCCAAGTCCTTCTGTACTATCTTTCCCCAGTGCTCATAGTTTTGGGTTGGGAGTTCCCTTTGTTACTATGTCTCCATCACTTTTGCTGTTCTCTTGCCATTCTATCTTCAGTCATTCAGTAGTTGTTCAGAAAGCCCTTAGTTCTTCAAGGGGAATTGTTCTATCAATAGATGTGATTTGGTGTGTTCTGTTGAGGAGGTGAGCAGAGTCTTCCTATGTTGCCATAGGAAGGACTCAGAACCTATGCTTTTTCTTTGTTTGCTGGCTGTTACACTCTGTCAATATAGGATGCCCCAGATACTGCATGGCTGGAGGAGGGTGAAGCAGTTTTATATTCTTCCAGTTTTCATGATTTTCAGTGTGACAGGAAGATCCCTGGCATGCATTCAGCACACTGGTGGCAGTTCTTCTGGTTCTGATGCTGATGCCCTCCAGATAGGTACTCTATCAAAATAGTGGTAACCGGCCTCTCAGTATAACAGAGGGCACATTCCAGCAAATTTTTCTTCATCATAAGTGATGTCTCCTTGTGGCAGCAATAAATATTTTCTTAGCTATGGTCTGATACTCAGCCCCTCAGGACCCTCTTCCATATTTCTTCATCATTTAATTTTCCCTTAGCCCTAGGTATTGAAGTAACACTGTATTGCCATATCTTAAAATTATTTCTTATCTCTTCTAGTAGTTAATCAACTTTTACATAGTTCAAAATTTTACATTCATTAAATTTCCCTGTTTCATTAACTAACCATACCTTGACTGACACAGACTGACTTATAATATTGCGTCATTTAGCATTATTTTTGGTTTTCATTCTTTTAAACACATGACAGTTCTGCAGGAACAGGGTAAGGCATAGGAAAAATGAGAGAATTAAACAAAAATATTTTCTATTGTCACACAAACACACAAAAGAAAACACCAACAACTAGACCTATAAAAAAAACCCAAAAATGTATCAAGGGATAGCATAAGTCAGAAATAAGAAAGAATAGGGAAAAGTGAGGAACATATCTAATGGTTAATTATTGGAACCAACTAATTAAACAGGAATCTTTACATAAATGTCCCACATCTGAATTAGAATTTACAAATACATAAACGGTTCTTACACACATGACTTATGGGATGACTTATGGGTATGATTTACCCACGAGTGCTTGTGACCACACTTTAAACAGTGTTTATTTTGGAGCTCTCAAACATATACAGTGAATTTATGCAAATTTATACATTTACAACCTAAACTACACATAGTAGATGGCACTTTTTATTAGACATTAGTGGAATATATGGAGAATGTAGAAAACCTGTTATATAATAGTTGATTATGTAATGAGGACTATTTCTCCTGGGATTTTAAGAGACAATTATTCTTTCTTCTTTCACATAAAACACCCCAACATCATCATATCGTAAAATTGTAAAACTGGGACTTAACAAAATAAAAAAGCAATATAAATATTTCCACAAAATAGATTCATATGCACCCCGAGTCTCAAGTATTTACAGTGCTATCTATGTAAATGGAAAGTGAGATATAGTTGATAGCAATAATAGCACAGAGTACTTCATGAATATGTTCCCATTTTTAACAATTGGACATAAAATGATTCTCATCAGTATAAATAAAGCTAAACACATGTCATATAATAAAAAATCAAAACATAAAAGTCTTCTGATGATACTAATAATGTGAAACAGTTCTAGTTCACTGAATACAGAATTAAGGAAACACCTAAAATTCTGGAAAAAGATGTCATAAATACATATAGACTTGAAAAATATGATCTGAAACTTAATTATAGATATATTAACTTTAGACTGAAAAAATTTTAAAGAGGAAACCAATTGTTGAGTATAACATTATACTTATATGAACATTTTATTTTACTCTTCTATTTTTACACATATAATTTAATGGATGAGTGAGAAATACCATCGCTGTCTTAATATAATATAATGAATATAATAAATATAATAATATAATATAATATATTAATATAATAATACTTCTATATCTAACTTGATGGCATATTCAATAATAACTCCCTTGGAAACTGGGCATTTTTGCCTTTTTTACTCTCTTTGCACTGAGCCTGGAGGCATAGCCATTTAAAATGCCTCTACTGAGGTCCTGACCTGAGCCGAAGTAGGACGCTCAACCAACTGTGCCATCCAGGCACCCCGCATGGGGCTCTGTGCTGACAGCTAGCTGGAGCCTGCTTCAGATTCTGTATCTCTCTCTCTCTCTCTGACCCTCCCCTACTCACGCAGCCTCTCTCTCTCGCTCAGAAATAAATAAAACATTAAAAAAAAATAAAATGCCTCTGTTTCCTGTGGTCCTAGGGGAGCCTTGGGAATGCAGAGCCCCAGAGGCTCTCAAAGCTAGGTGATTTAGGAATCAGTTCCTCTGGTAACAACCTTAAAAGTTGGGATGCTAGATGTGTGGTCCAAACCCTCTGTCCCTTCATCCCAGGGAGAAGCTGGGGTTGGAGATTCCCTCCCAATTGTAAGGTACTGTGCCAGGGTTGCCATTGATGCAATGAGTGCAACTCAGCTTTTCCTACCTGTTTCATTATAGGTATCCACTCAGTCACTGATATGTAGAAGTATCTCAACTAGTTTTTGAATTTTTCTCAGAGGGAATGGATTCATGTATAGCTGTTTATTCAGTGCATTCCTGGGAGGAAAGAAAGTCAGGCACTCCTGCTATCTTCCTGATGTCATTTTTGATGTATCCTTTTCAGAGAGTTTGGGAAAAGAAAAACATTTTAAGTTTAAAAACATTAAAGAAAGTTCTATTAGATAAAGGAGACTAATGGTTTTCCAAACAAGATAATCATTGATCTAATCAATTTCCATTGGATACAATCCATATATAGATGAGCTTCATTAAAGTCATTAGTGCGGATATATTTTTATGGCGGATATATTTTTCTTATCTTATCACTTTAAATTCATTATATCCTGAGTGGGTTAAATAAGGAAAATAACCGCTATTTTTAATTATTGAAATATGTTATTTATGGTATGAAGGTTTTAAGCAAAGAAAAGCTCAAAACCTAAGAGTTTGGGTTATGTGTGTTGTGCATGACTGTGTGTGTGTATTTTTCTATTTCTTAGTAAAGTGTAATTGCTTTTGTTGTTTTCAGATTTAATGTGCTGTTGCTGTCTCATCTTTCTGAGAAAAAAAGCTCTGCTGATACGTTTTCAGATTTAATGTGCTGTTACTGTCTCATCTTTCTGAGAAAAAAAAAAGGTCTGCTGATTTCAATTCAAATCAATTGAATTTATGGCAATTCCTTACAATATTTCAGTAGTAAATTTTAACAGTATGATTGACAAAGAGTGAACTGGCCCATTAAATTAGTTTTACTACTGTAAAATCTTTCACTTCAAACTGAAGTGATTGCCACCATTAACCATACAGTGATGTAGTCTTATCTAAGTAATTCTCTTTTCCTCACTGTGCAAAATCATGAACCTCATTTTGGTTATATGTTTATATTTCAGTAAAAATCAGTTGGCTCATTTACATTCTTTAAATAATGCATTTGGCATTATTTACCTGTGTTAAAACCATAATTCTCCTGTGAACTGCATTTAACTAAAGATGACTTTATTAATTTACTTTCAAATTTCTGTTCAATGAATTAACTTATTTACAAAATGATGTTAAAAAGCTCAATGATTGTTATTATTATAGAAGCATCAGTTATTACACATATATCTAATTATACTTTATACTTTTAAACCTCAGTGTAATTTTAACTTAGTACAGATTTTTTTTTCATATTTTAAAATACCAAGGCTTAACTTATTGTTCACTTGCAAAAACACTTTTTTTACTAAACAATATGCCCAATAGAGAAAATTTGGACTTATACATATTTTTATCTACGTTAAACATATAATATAGTCTGTAACACTATTTGACAAATAGTAATATTTGAGTTAGTCCATGTATAGTGAAGTGGAATTTTTTTTGATATGATGAAATATATTCTTAATCAATATTTGAGCTTAATCAACACTTGATTAAAACACTTAAACCCCACATGAAAAGTGATTATATATAGTCTTTGTTATATTAAAGCATGTAATAAGGACGTATGGGTATATTTTAATCACTAATCATACTAGATCCTATAATTAATGAAGGGAGAATTAAATCATATTTAAACTCATTCTCATTGGAGTCAGAAATTCCTGGATCACTGACTTGGCTCTGCTTCTATATAGTATCAGGGCTATTAATTTCCGTGTTTCTGTTTCCTCACCTACAAAAAGAATATAATTATGAAACTTAAATCTTAGGTTTGAGTGAAGGCTAATTATGATTACATATGTAAATTACTTGCCACAGTGCTTGGCATATTGCAACTACACAATAAATGTTTGCTATGATTATAAATGGTTGCTATTGTTTTGAGGGTTACAGGTTTTGTAAAAAGTACTGTATATCAACAGATTAGAGCTATCTATGCATATTATTTTAGAATTGTTGAAGACTCAGAGATTGGAACTGACTTGTGTTATTATGTTTCCTTCAGATTTCATAAACATGAATTGAAAACTTTATTATTTATCAAGAGTTGTTACAAAGTCCAGTGAGCTATAAGAGAAATAAGATTTTTTATTCTCACTGACAAAATATTTTTTGGAATAACATCAAAAAGAACAATTATGAAACATAAATCTAATATCATATATGAAAATTCTATGTATAGAAATAGAAGACATCTTTGAAAAAATGAAAAATAGTTTTAAAAAGGAAAGATATGCCTTATTTTGCAATAAGATGACTTAATATTGAACAGATGTAAATTTTCTCTAAACTGATCACTAAATACATTCCCAACAACTTTTTGTAATGAATATTATTAAAGTTATGATTCTAAAATTTATATAATAATGCAAGAAGTCAATCACAGCCAAGGAAATATTTCTTCTTTTTATTAGGATATAACTAACAAATACTAAATTGTATACATTTTAGGGATATAGCTCACTTTTTAAAATAAGAATATAGCTAAAAGCTTTATATATGGGTGCTGGTCATCCAACTTCATCTCATATCAAGATTTATATTCTCTCCATTCCAGAATATTCCCTCTCTTGCTTTACTGGTGGGGGAGCTTTTCCTAGTCGGTTTCCCTTTGAAGCATGATTACTCTTCTGATTTCCATTGTTATGGATTAATTTTGCTTGTGAAAGTTTTATAAAAATAAAATCACATAATATATACTTTTTCTCCTTCACATTTTTGCAAACAAAATTATGCTTGTGAGATTCATCTGTGTTGCTGTCTGTAGCAGTTGTTTCCTTCAAATATGTCATAACTTTGTATTCATTCTCCTGTTGATTGACATTTGGGCTGTTTAAATCTTTTGGCTATAATTAATAGTACTGTTATGAACATCTTTGCTTGGTCATAAACACTGATTTTTACTGAATGTATAAAAAGAATGGAATTATTGGGTTATAGGCTAATATTGTCAACTTTAGTAGATAGATCTCACCAAAAATTTTCCAAAGCAGTTGTTTGATCCAATTACAGTACTACAAGCAATCTATGTGAGTTTCAGTCAGTCTACATCTTTCACTGATACCTCGTATGGTTATCATTTTTCATTTCAACCATTCTGGTGTAGCTTTTTGTGGATTTTCTTTTTTTTTTTTTTTCTTAAATAGTTTATTGTCAAGTTGGTTTCCATACAACACCCAGTCCTTGTCCCAACAAGTGCCCTCCCCCATGCTCATTATCCCCCTTTCCCTCTCCTCCACCCCCATCAGCCCTCAGTTTGTTCTCGGCATTCAAGAGTCTCTCATGGTTTGCCTCCTTCCCTCTCCCCAACTATTTTATCCGCTTCTTCTCCCTCATGGTCCTCTGTTACCTTCCTACTAATCCACCTATATGTGCAAACATATGGTATCTGTCCTTCTCTGCCTGACTTATTTTGCTCAGCATAACACCCTCAACGTCCATCCATGTTGCTACACGTGGCCAGATTTCATTCTTTCTCATTGTCATGTAGCATTTCACTATATAAATATACCACATCTTCTTTATCCATTCATCAGTTGATGGACACTTCGGTTCTTTCCATGTTTTGGCTATTGTTGAGAGTGCTGCTATGAACATTGGGGCACATGTGCCCCTATGCATCAGCACTCCTATATCCCTTGGGTAAATTCCTAGCAGTGCTATTGCTGGGTCACAGGGGAGTTCTATTGTTAATTCTTTGAGGAACCTACATATTGTTTTCCAGAGGGGCTGTACCAGTTTACATTCCCACCAACAGTGTAGGAGGGTGCCCATTTCTCCACATCCTCACCAGCATTTAGAGGCTCCTGATTTGCTCATTTTAGCCATTCTGACTGGCATGAGGTGGTATCTCAGTGTGGTTTTGATTTGTATTTCCCTGATGAGGAGGGATGCTGAGCATCGTTTCATGTGTCTGTTGGCCATCTGGATGTCCTCTTTGGAGAAGTGTCTGTTCATGTCTTCTGCCCATTTCTTCACTGGATTATTTGTTTTTTGGGCGTGTAGTTTGGTGAGTTCCTTATAGATTTTGGATACTAACCCTTTATCTAATATGTCATTTGCAACTATCTTTGTACTCCTTGACAGCTAGTGATACTGAGTTTCTCATCATATGGAGATATTTTATGAAATAATATTCAATATTTTAAGTTTAAATTTACAAAATTTTTTCTTGAAAGTTAGTGGTCTATGTATCCTCTTTACTTTGCCTATCGTAACATCATGAAGATATTTCTTATGTTTTCACGTAGAATAATTTTTAATTAATTTTAATTTTAAATGTTTATTTAATGTTTATTATTTTTGAGAGAGAGAGAGGCAGAGAGAAGAAGACATAGAACACAAAGCAGGCTCCAGGCTCTCAGCTGTCAGCACAGACCCTGGTATGGGGCTCAAACTCATGAACCATGAAGTCATGACCTGAGTTGAAGTTGGACACTTAACCGACTGAGCCACCCAGGTGACCCTAGAATAATTTTTTAAAAATTTAATCTTTACATTTATCCTCATGATTTTTTTCAGGTTATTTTTTAATTTGGTGTGAAATCGTTGTCAACATTAATTTTTTTCTTTATGAACACATAGTTGGCCAGACTTTTTAAAATTAAGATCATTATTTTGTCCACTGGATTATATAGATGCATTTGTCATAAATCATGTGATTTTTGTCTATTTCTGGAGTTTCTATTGTGTTTTATTGCTATATTTATTTCTGTAATGACATATTACAGGAAACTCTAGAAGAAAATGATATAACCTTATAAGATTTTTAAAAACTTGCAAGACTACAACAATTAAGAGATAAACTGATATGCTATATATTTTCTTTCTTGGGTTGATAAGGTTACATGGTTGGTATTTTTATAATAACATTAAACTCTACATTTACGTTTCACAAACTTTTCTGTACATTATATTTTGTAATAAAAAGTAAAAACAAACACTCTGAGGATCAAGTTGAGTCAGACAAGTAACCAGATGCTTACAATAGAATTAACTTTCCAAAACTTGTACTGTAAACTATTATTCATCTGGCAAACTAAATATAATATCAAAAAGCAATTATTCAAAATTTTATGGTTATTTATTTTAAAATTTATATCATGTTAACAATGGAGGAATGATTATCTACACAGTGTGTAATATTGATGTAACCCTTAGGGCTGTGAATAGTTGCCCTGGGCTTTTTACCCTATTCAGGAGCTTTCTATTATGGTATCAAACCTGCCTGACAATGCCAAAGAAGTTACAGCCACAGTGGTAAGACCCAAGTTGTGAAACAATTCCAAAAAAATCTGGAAGCAAAGACTTTTTTTTCTTCATTTGTTGTATGCTTTGTGAGTAAAAATTTTAAATTTAAAATCACTAAGTATTGGTAGTTAGTAATAAGTCATATTACAATATTCCATCTAAAGATTCACCAATATATACACAGAATGCTATGGGAGAACAAAGGAAAAGCCAATAAATTCATCCTGGGGAAATCTGGAAAGAATTCACAGAAGAACCAAGATCTGAGCTGGATTAAAAAATAAGTATGACATTGCCTGGAAAGAAATGAAAAATGCAAGAGATAATTGGGAGTAAAGTAATGGACCATTAAAAGTTGGTAAGCCCACTGTGGCTGGAACATGGAATGAATGGAGCATTGGCAGAAAATGCCATTAGTATGATAGGTTGGGGCCAGATTGGGGAGTCTATCGATATATGTGTATACAATGTTGTTCATATCTGCACTATCACAATATGTGCAATATCACAAGTGTCTATCCCAATCTTCCATTCAGTCAGCCAATACTGAGCACTTGGTCTATAATAGGAAACTATGTGGCTATTTTCTTTTCTTTTCTTTTTTTTTTTTTTACACAGTCAAGGCTTTCTGAGCAAAAATTACTGGCAACTTGGGTTAAAGGATGAGTGGCTGGCAAACAAGCCTCGGAAATGAAAGATGGTGAAGTGACCTGGACAGATTTACAAGTTTATCTTCCCTGGAGCCATTTGTTCACATTTCAAAGGATAATAAAAGAACAAAAACAAAAACAAACAAACAAAAACCCCACACAAACACAAGGCCAGTTGTTTACATTATAAAATATAACAATCTAAAGATCTTCCTCTTTCCTTCCTAGAAATGGTGTAATTACATTAGAGAGTAAAGATTTTTGTCCCTCTCTCAAATGGAAAGGAAGACAGCTGTGCAATCATTCCTAGGAAAACTTTGAAAGTCATAATTTCAGTGTTTCTTTCCTGCAGTAGATTGATTATATCTGCCTTAATCATGTCACTGGATGGAGAAATGTGGCATTGGGAACAACTGCTAACATGATCTGTAAGTAATTGGTCTGCCTCTGATCCAGAAAACTTCTGTTTGTTGTCAGTATAACACAAATAAAAATAGATACTAAAACCTTACCACTATGTTCCAGGGACAGTTCTAAATTTTGTGCCTAGTATCTTTAAAGAAATAAACTTTTAACCTACTGCAAATTCCCATGTTAATTTAAATCATTTTTAAAATTTTTTTTAATAAGCTCATTCCCTCAGAATATCTTCAAAAGGAGCCAGCTCAAGGTTAAGTGTTATACACAGGCTACCTCATTTATTTCCTATAATAACTTAGAAGCACCAACTTACATATGAGGATATGGATTCGGAAACATTAAAAACACTTGTCAAAAACTGGAATAGAAATAACATACTAGGTATGTCTGATTATTATTCACTCTACGTCACTGCTTTCTTCAAATACACTTGAGTGAAGGAAGGAATGAAAATGATTTATGTTTGTGTTCCTTGTGTAAATTAAAGTATATATTTAAAAATGGATAATTGAAAGAAATAAAATAGCACTTTATCAGACACATTCAGATTTTTCCCTTTGCTCAAATGAATCAAGTGTTACTCTATTTCTAAACAGACCAATCATGTCTCTGAAATCACCTGCTGCGTACGTAACTCTAGGTAATGAATAAAGCACCTTATGCAGTAAGTATAAATAAGGTCAGTAAACTGACCTAAGCAACAACCATAATCATCATCATTGTCATCATCATGATGAGAGCTTACTATACACCAGGCAGGTATTAGCCTGTGTAATCCCCATAATTAACTTTTTTAAAGTAGACAAAAGACATCACTATCTTTGTTTTACAAATGAAGAAACTGAGGTATGGACTCACTGTCAAGATCACAGAACTAGTGAGTGACAGAAATCTGATTCCAGTTCAAATAGTTGGCTCTGGAGTCATACTCATAACCTCTATAGGCTATTGTCTCTCCATGAAGGATTTCGAATGCCTTCATGTTCTGTGAACTGTATTTATGCTCTGGGGAATAGAATTTTTTATGATCTCTCTTATTATATATGTATTATCTATTAAACATTAATCATCTTAGGATGCATATTCTACTTTAGATGGGCAGTAAGTGCTGAAGTCAAATTGGCTACTGCACCAAAACCATGCTCCAAGAATGCCTTGCATAACTTATATTACATGCTAAAATAATAAATTTTCCTTAAAAAGTCATGCCTATAGCATGGCAGGTGCATTTTCCATAATCATGTTCCATGAAATAAACCTCTTACTGATGCATTTTTTGCTCTAGAGTCTCAGCTGTTACAAAGAATTGACAATTTACACAAAGATTTGAACTGAAAAGGTCATCTTCTCCAACTGGCCCTACTTCATAATTCCCAACTGTATAAAGATAGCAGTTTAGATACATTCATGTGTGCAGATGTTTGAAATAAAGGCCACCAACTCTAAAATAATTGCCATTCTATTCATAAATGAAAGGTCTTAAAATATGTTCAAGGAGGAACTAATTTTAAATATTTTGGTCAAATATAAAATAATATATTAGGCATTTATTTAGTTGTACGTTTTTGCAAACTGAGAAAAAAGTTATAGAGGCTCCATATTAGTCATGAACAGGAGATATGTCATGATTTTCTCAAAAATATTTGAGGTTTCGGGACATGGGAGTACACTTAAAAAAAAAAAAAAAAAAAACTAGTCCAGGAAAGAAAAGATACAGCACAGTCTCAATACTTAGACATGCCACTACCTCAATATTTCAGGTGATTTTATGTTCTAAATAAACATTTTATTTTCATAGAGACATGTTGGATATCAGAAGAAATGAATATTAGGAAATGAAAATTAATGAGCATGGATCAACAGGGCAGAACCAGTTCATATGAAAGAACATACAAACAAGCTATGGCTAGATTACCAAAAGCACAATTATTTATATACATAAATATACTTATAAATATATTAAATATATAAATATATAAACATATCAATTATTTATATATATAAACATGATATAGATCTAAAAGTATGATGCATATAAATTTATGATTCTCAGTTTTCACTTTTTTAGAATATCATATAGTTGAAATCATATAATAGATAGTCTTTTCAGATTAGCTTCTTTCACTTAGTAAGGCATTCAAGTTTACTCTATGTCTTTTTGTGACTTCATAGCTCATTTTTTTGTTAGCATGGAACAATATTTCACTTTATAGATGTAGCACAGCTTATTTATCCATTTACTTATCAAAGGACATCTTTGTTGCTTCCAAATTTTGGCAGTTATGAATAAACTAGTTATAGATATTAGTGCGGAGGTTTTTGTATGAACATAAGTTTTTGAATCATTTGGATAAATATGAAGGAAGCTATGCAATTGCTGAATCATACAGGAAGAGTATGTTTAGTTTTCTTTTCCATTTTCACTTTCTTTTCCTTCCTTCCTTCCTTCCTTCCTTCCTTCCTTCCTTCCTTCCTTCCTTCCTTTCCTTTCCTTTCCCTTCCCTTCCCTTCCCTTCCCTTTCCTTCCCTTCCCTTCCCTTCCCTTCCCTTCCTTTCCCTTCCCTTCCCTTCTTTCTTCCTGAGGGTGAGTGAGCAAGCAAGAGAGAGCGAGAGCATGCAAGTGGGAGAGGGGCAGGAGGAGAGAGATAATCTCAAACAGCCTCCACACCCAGTGCAGAGTCCAATGCAAGGCTCAATCTCATGACTCAGCCACTCAGGTGCCCAGAGTATGTTTAGTTTTCTAAGAAACCACCAAATTGTCTTCTAAAGTGGCTGTACCATTTTATGCTCCAATCAGCAATGAATGAGAGTTTCTGTTGCTCTATGTCTTTCTCAGCTTTTGGTATTGTCAGTGTTTTAACTTTTGGCCACTCTAAAATGTGAGTAGTTCCTTCTTATTTTAATTTGCATTTCCTAACAAAGTACTGTGTTGATCATCTTTTCATATGCTTAATTTTCATTTGTAGATCTTCTCTAACCAAGGTGTCTTTATATCTTTTTCCCAGTTTAAACTGGGTTTTCGTTTACTTACTCTCGAGTTTTAGTTTTTTTCTGTTTTAGTTAATAGTCATTTAACAGATATGTCTTTTTCACCCAGTGTGCTTTTCTACTCATTGTTCTTTATAGTTAAGAGTTTGTTTCTTGGCTTGCCTCTCTCTTTTTATTCCTTTTTGCTAGTTTATTTTGGTTTTTAAATTCCACATAAGAATGAAATCACAAGGTATTTGCTTTTAACTGACTTATTTTGTTTAGCATAATATTCTCTAGGTCCATCCAATGTCCTTGCAAGTGGCAACATTTCACTCTTTTTTATGGCTGAGTAATAGTCCACTGTGTGTGTGTGTGTGTGTGTGTGTCACATTTTATTTATCCATTAGTCGATGGATACTTGAGCTGCTTCCATAATTTGGCTATTGTAGGTCATACTGAATTACACTGATTTTTAATGTTGAGCCAGCCTTGCATAACTAGAACAAATCTTATTTGGTCATGGTGTACAACATTTTATCTAGATTGTTGGGTTTGATTTGCTAATTCTTTTGAGGATTTTTACATCTATGTTCATAAAAGATGTTGGTTTATAGATTTTCTTTCTTTTACTTTCTCAGTCAGGTTTTGGCATTAGTGTACTGTCAGTCTAATAGAATTTGTTGTAAAGTATTCCCACTGTTTCTATGTTCTGGAGGAAATTGCAAAAAACCTGTTTTTTTTAGTACAAAACATGTATATCTTAAGCAATTTCAGTATTCACATGAAAATAAACATTTTGGCAAAAGTTCAGAAGAAACTGGTGTCTATTGCATATTATAATTCATATGTAATTTACATAAATATTTATATTATGTATGAGTATATATTATATATGTATAAATATGTCTATATTTGTGTACATGGGTATAGATACATGAATTACATTTTTTAAAATGTTTTATTTATTTCTGAAAGAGAGAGAGAGACAGCTTGAACAGGGGAGGGTCAGAGAGAGAGGGGGACACAGAATCTGAAACAGGATCCAGGCTCTGAGCTAGCTGTCAGCACAGAGCCCGATGTGGGGCTATGAACCCATGAACCATGTGATCATGACTTGAGCTGAAGTTGGATGCTTAATCAACTAAGCCACCCAGAAGCCCTACTATACACAAATTAGATAATCTTATTTTACTAATCATATTTCCTCCTTTCAACTAAATAATTACACATAGTGGAAAGTAGTTATAGCCCAAACATCAGATATTTTGGATGTTATAGGAAGCCCATCTGCTCCTAAATCCATAACGAACTTTGCATAAATCAAATGAAATTGATGAAAACATGCTCAGTTGGTGTCCAGAACTCAGAAGAGAGTCAGGACAGCCAAGTGGAAACAATGAATGGCACAGTTATTTAAGGATCTTTAACCGTTCTAAGGGCCAATGACTTTTTTACACAGTCACTAAAAATTTTCCAGAACATTAAAGATAAGATCTATATTTAATTAAGCAAATTTGGTTTTAGGAAACTGAAATTAATAACACAAATGAGACATGTGAAATTTCTTCCAACCTGATTGTTATTACAAACTACAAGATAATTCCTGGGCTGCATAGTGATCTGATTCAAAAGTGTTTGCTGACTTTGATTCTAAAGATTTCATGGGAGTCTACACCAACCAAGACTCATCCATCACACTGAAAAGTAAAAATAAATAGGAAAAATGAATTGATATTCTATTCTTTGTATAAAGCCACAGTGATAATTAAGATAGAATGGGAGGAGGGGCGCCTGGGTAGCTCAGTTGGTTAAGCATCTGACTTCTGCTCAGGTCATGATCTCGAGGTCTGTGGTTTCGAGCCCCACATCGGGCTCTGTGTTGACAGCTCAGAGCCTGGAGCCTCTCTTCGGATTCTCTGTCTCCCTCTCTATCTGACCCTCCCCTGCTTGCTCTCTCTTTCTCAAAAATAAATACAACATAAAAAATTAAAAAAAAAAGATAGAATGGGAGGCTTCAGTGATGGAAAAAGTTCCATTTGTTTCCATAAAAATAATTTTCAATTCATTCTGAATGTACATTTTTTAATGCTAATGACTCAGTATTCACATTATTTTAACCGCACAATATAATGGTCTAAAATATAAATACTCTTTAGCTTTTTAAAACATTTTCTCCCCAAATCATACTTGTTTTGAAGAACCTAGGAACTTCCTGTACATTTAAAGGAAGATTCTTTCATGTAATATTGTCATAATGCATCTATCTCCTGGACTGTCTTAAAATTTTGTCTTAACAATCATGATTATAGAAGCTTCACCTATTTTCTTTGAATTCACAAAACATTTTCCTTATGTGTGAAAAAGGCTAACATTTAAAAACACAAACAAAAATGTTATATAAGTTTATTTTTAATTCAATAACATCATAGAAATAAAGCTAAATTAAGAGCCAAGAGATTCCTATTTTAGTTTTAGCCTACAATAAGTCAATATTTAGTCCATGAATTAGGCCATGTTACTTAACTTCTCTGGGAATCAGGTTTGTTATTTACTCAATGAAAGAATTCAGCCTTAAAGTTTCCATTCAGCTTTCTTATTCTTTGCAATAATTCTCAAGATATATTTATTAGAAACCTAGTCTTATAAGCTATTCCTCAAAATGAGTATTTCTTTATGAAATTCATTTGGGAATTTGCACACTTCATTTTATTCAATGTATATTTCCATGATACTTTTATACTGTGAACAAAGACCTCCTTAAGGAGTTAGTTGATATGTTTTATCATCGAGACAGCATTAGTCAAGTAATCATGCAAATAAGTGTTTAAAATAGCAATTATAAAATATCATACAGATAAAAGCTACTTGATATTCTGAAGTTCCTATTAGACTGGGCATTCAACCAAGGCTTTCTTGAGGAAGTAACAATTTAAATGAGATTAAATGGACATGTAGTATTTAAGTAGGAAAAGCAGACAGGAAGATATATCTAGTGAGTGGAAACGTGAACAAATGCACAGTAGCAGAAGGGAGAATGACACAATAAGACAGATTTAAAACAGACCCATATGGCAGAGGCAAAGACACATTCCAGACTGTAGAAGTGATAAAGACCAGGCTTTTAAAGCTTTTATGCAATTAAAGATTTCTCTCTTAGTAAAGAAGGAGAGCCATCCAACAGTGACAGGGAAGAGATGGGACAAGATAGTCTCATTGAAACAGGAGATCTGGACACATATTTGACAACATAGTTATTTATTACTGCACCTATTATATAACTTACCTACCTGTCACATAAGCTTAGTACCTTAAAACAAGATGTATTTGTTATATCACATATTATTTTTATTGATATATAATTAACATGCATTTTTATATTAGTTTCAGGTGTACTACATAAGGATTGAACAATTCTGTGCAGTACTCAGGGCCCACTACAAGTGTAGTCATCATCTGATGCCAATGTTTTTACAATCTTATTGACTATATTTCCAATGCTGTACTTTCCATGATTTACTTATTGATTGATTGATTTTAATATTTATTTATTTTTGACAGAGAGAGAGAGAGAGAGAGAGAGAGAGAGCGATCAGGGGAGAGGCAGAGAGAGACGGAGACACATGAAGCGGCTCCAGGCTCTGAGCTGTCAGCACAGAGCCAGATTCAGGGCTTGAACCCACCAGTTGCTAGATCATTACCTGAGCCAAAGTCAGATGCTTAACGAACCACCCAGGTGCCCCTGATTTATTTATTTTGTAACTAGAAGTTGGTACCTCTTAGTTTCCTTTTTCTATTTTACCCATCCCTTACCCACCTCCCTTTGGCAAACATTTGCTCTTAAAGAGTCTGTTGTTTTGTCTCCTTTTTTGTTCTTTGTTTTTAAAATTCCACATATGTGTGAAATCATATGATATTTGTTTTTCTCTGACTTATTTCATTTAACCTTATACCCATTAGATCTATCCATGTTGTTGAAAATGGCAAGATTTCATTCCTTTTTATGGCTAAATAATATTCCTCTGTGTGTGTGTGCGTGTGTGTGCATGTGTGTGTGCATAAATCACATTTTTGTTATCCACTCATCTATTGTTGCACACTTTGCTTGCTTCCATATCTTGGATATTGTAAACAATGGTGCAATAAACATAGAGCTGCATAGATTTTTTTTGAATTAGTGTTTTTGTTTTCTTTGGGTAAATACCCAGTAGTGGAATTACTGGATCATATGGTATTTTTGTGTGTCAATAATCTGGTTGCAGCATAGCTGGGTCTTCTGCTTTAAGATCTCACAAGGTCCAATCAAAGTGTTAGATGGGGTTGTAAATAATATCTGAGACTCTCTCTCTCTCTCTTTCTCTAGACCTCTGTGACTGAGTTTCTCTGTGATATGAGTTACAAATCTCTCTAATAAAGTGTCTATCAGGGTTTGAGAAAAAGATCAACATTAATCTAATAGAAAAAATGAGCAAAGCATATGAAAAGACAGAATAAGAAATACAAAGGGTTCTTAAACCAATGGAAAGATGATATTCAGCTATGCTCAGCTTAATAAAAATACGTATTTAAATGACTCTAAAATAGTATTTCCCACTGCAGACTGGATAAAAACAAAACTGGCACTACCTTCTCTTGGCCAGACTATGTTACTAGTGTACTGTGTCTGTTGTAACTTCTATAGGGGATAATTTGACAATCTCAATCAAAATTCTAATTGCACTACTTTTACTAGGCAATTTCACTTTGGTGAAATCATCTCTCAGATATACTCATACTGATACAAATATTGTATTGTCTGTTGTAGCAGTCTTTTGAAAGAATATAACATCCAACTTTAAAAATTGATTAAATCAACTGTGTGTATCTATTGAAACAGAATTCTACACAACTGTAAAACAAACAAAACCAAAACAATAACAAGGAAGCAATCTATATACTGATCTGGAAAGATTTCCAGGATGCCCTATTAAGTAAAAGGGCAAGGTATTTACATATTCTAATCTGCATATTGTTATACTATGGTGTATAACAGGTAGAATAATGTATGTATGCACTAGTCTATGCATAAAAAATTGTGAAAAGTTAAACTAGACACTGGTTATACATTTTGATGTTTGTAAACATATTACCTCTTCATAGTCAAATAAAAAAAAAAAAAAACTGGCTTTTGAAAATAATGAAAGGTCACTGACAATATTGAATAGGGCCGAAAAGTAAAACAGAGGATGGAGGAGTCAAACATTTTTACTCTCATGAATGCCCTTAATAAGAGCTTATTTTAATTTTCTTTGTAATAACAGACTGAAAACTTCTGCATTAATGAAATTTGCATTAGAGTTTAATTTAATGTTTTCCAAAATTATTTGGTCATATATGATTATTCAAATATCACACAATAAGAATCAAATAAATTAATATTTTTTGGAATACATTTTGGAAAAAGACTGCTTTATGACATTAAAAGTTTCAAGTACTTTGCCAATCCTTAATAATTACTATCTTAAAAGTTCCATTGTCTAGTGTACAGTAGGGTATATGTTTTTAATAATTTCATTTTAAGTGCTTTTGAAAGGATAACATATACAATTATAATCATTATGAAAAATGGTTTGCAGTAGAAACTTTTAATATGGGTGAGTCTGAAATTTCTTCAGGCTGATCTAGCAACCTTAATTCTTTGAATAACCTAGATTTTTAATTTGGTATGAAACCATTTCAAGCTGTGTAATAAAACTAATGAAGCTGCTACAACAGTGCAAAGCAATAATCAACATATATTTTACTGTTGGAAACTGTATTAAGTCCATGCATGAGATGAACTAAGACCGCTTTTTTCTTTGTATGTTTTAGAAAGAAAGATGACATGTATTCAAACTTTCTTGAAAAAAAAAAAACATTCTAAAGATGTACAATGCCTGGAAAAAGTTCAAAATCATTAGTTATTTTCAAAATAATGTAGAGCCCTGAGAATCACTCAATGTAATGATATCAAAACACAAAAGTATTTTCTCTGCCTACCAATTGGACATAAACATACACATACATATATTAAGCACATATCTCCAACCAACAGATTCCATTCATCAAAACAGCAGGTCTTTTTCCAAAGCAATTAAGATCCATGGCAGTAAATATAAATATCTGTTAGCATACATAATAAGTCTGGCAGCTGAAAATGAGTTCTGACTTATCCAAGTGATATGCAATGTCAGAAAAACTGATGATTCTCATATGAATGAATTACGGTGGCTTTTCCCTATAATATACAAGCTGAATCAAGAGTTATTCTAAATTATATATTGGGGATTTTCAGAAAATGACAACAAAACTACTTAAAATAGTTCTTTGTACCAGTGTACTACACTGATGAGTAAAGTATAGTCAACCAACACAGAGCCATTTGTGCACTGATTCATTAGTATACCTAGCAACCCAGCTTCTCAGTTACCCACCCATTACTGATTTCTTAAATTATTACTGAGTGCAATGTCATTTTAGCACTGGCACTAAATATATAATTAATTCACAGCTTTTTGCCTCTTAGTTACCATTCTAGTGGAAGAAATGTATTCTCACCATGGGAGTGATAAGGGGGTGCATTATAGGGTGGTGGTGGGGGCATCTAACTCAAGTCTGGGATTTGGGAAAACTTCTTGAGGTGGTGACACAGGAGCTCAGTCTGATTAGCTTCAGTAGGAGTCAGCCAAGTGAAGAGGGTATGTCAAGCTATTTCATGGCCATGTGCAAAGGCACACAAGGAAGATAGAGCTAAATGTGAATAATGAATGACAATCAGCCCATTGTTATTGAAGGAAGAGAGGATCAAGATATAGACTAAAAGGGGAGATAGAGGTCAATAGAAGGTGCTTTTGAAGTTTTAGAAATAATTGTGAATTTAAAGAGGACTTCAATGGAAGAAAAAAATAACAGGAATGGCTAATAAAATCTTATAAACATAGCACTTAAGGCATTTTGAATAAAATGTTATATCTAAATGTGTATATTACTGTTTTCTGAGTCTGAACAATTAAAGGCAAAAGTGCCTATCTCTATTATTAGATTAAATGATTCTCAAAGGAGAAAAAAAAGGAAAATAAGTGGACAAAATTAAATTAATATCAGTGAAAATTGCAGTCTACTATGTGTGACCAAGAAAAGGCCTACATAATCATCAGTTTTGAAGGGGGCAAGTCATACAACATATGAGAAAATATCTCTATTATTTTAGTTTTGGCAGAGGAGAACTTAAGAAATGTTTTATTGGTGTCCTTTAAAACTTAAAAAATAATATTACTGTTGCTCATATTAGGATATTGTAGTACTCAATCTAATGAATTGCATGGGTTTGCTTCTTTCATTTCTCTTGTAAACAAAAAATTATGCCACATAAGTCCAGGGTTTTCTAACACTTAAGTCACTGTTAAATCATACTAATTGTAGCTACCCATCAAGTGTTGTTATTTAAATTAATTTACTAATCTAATTGTACTTAATTAGTAACCAAGATATTTTGAATATTAATTAAAATAAGTTCTCAAGTATTCTGTAGTCTGCTAGAAGTCATTAAGTCTCTCAATACAAAGAGCTTTTCCACACAGATTTGTGGGATACACTTAAATATGCTATAATCCTTCCTTCCTTCCTTCCTTTTTGCCATATATTATCTAAAGGGTAAGTCTTGGTAATTAAAATAATGATCTTCTAAAGTTTTAAACCTATATTCTATGATTGTCTCTATTTACCACAAAACTTGCTTTTTATTTTTGTTTGTTTTTTGAGAGACAAAGAGAGAAAAAGAAAGTGCTCAGAAGTGCAAGGGAGGGCCAGAGGGGAGGGAGAGAGAGAATCTCAATTAGGGAGCCTAAGGGGATCTTGGGCTTATGACCAGAGAGTTGGAAGCTTAATGAACTGAGCCACCCAGTTGTCCCCAAACTTTCCTCTTTTATACATAGATCTGAAATTTGTTTTAAGAATAAATATTTTTATTTTGGAGAATCCAGGAAATCAGTATGTTTCAAGAATACTTGTTTAAAAAATTAAATTATCAATTTGAAGAGAGATAAATGAACATTTTAATGAAGCATCTGAGTGACATCAAAGAAAATTATATAACGCTTTCAAAAAAAAGGAATCTTCCATTTTCCTATATTTCTATGTCACAAAAAGGCTTATGTAGGGTCCAACTCAGCAAATTTGTAACCATTTGATTTACTTTAACATTTGAAAATATGGGATAAGTAGAAAGCCTAACGATTTATAGAAAGATTGTGGATTTGGTAATGTGCTTAGGATGTAGTGGTTTGCAATGGAGCCTAGAGGGTTTACGTCTCCTTGCCATGAGGTGGTCAAATACAAATGAATTTCCATATACGTATATGCAATTTATTTGACTTAAAATATGTAGTTGGGGGACGACTGGGTGGCACAGTCAGTTAAGCGACAGACTCTTGATCTCAGCTCAGGTTATGATCTCACTGTTCATGAGTTTGAGCCCCACATCAGCTCTGCGCTAATGGTGTGGAGCCTTCTAGGGATTCGGTCTCTCCTGTTTGCCGCCATCCTGCTTGTGTGCACGCTCTCTCTCTCTCAAATTAATAAATAAACTTAAAACAAAATAAAAAAATATGTAGTAGGTATTTTTATCAAATACTGAGAACACTACTGACAGATAAATTGCTCAGTTCTTAGCTCTCCCCCTTTTATTATCTTCTTTTGCACAAGTAACAAGTGACTTCAATTAACTGTATAATTCTCAAGATGTGATATGCAAACTGGCATTTTTCCAAACAAAATCAAATCACCAAAAATATGCAGTTTTCAAATGTGTATTTTACCCACACCAAATAATATGAATGTCCAAAATATAAAAAATTGGTTAGCATATTAATATTTTATATCCCAGTCTTTAAAATGGCATTCTAGGGGCGCCTGGGTGGCTTAGTCGGTTAAGCGTCCGACTTTCGCTTAGGTCATGATCTCGCGGTTCGTGGGTTCGAGCCCCGCGTCGGGCTCTGTGCTGACTGCCAGCTCGGAGCCTGGAGCCTGTTTCAGTCTGTGACTCCCTCTTTCTCTGACCCTCTCCTGCTCACGCTGTCTCTCTCTCTCTCCTAGAAATAAATAAAACATTAAAAAAAATAAAATGGTATTTTAAATAGTGATATAGCCAATGTAAGTGTTTTTCTCTTCAGAAATTATTAATTTTTAGTTTCGTTTTTTTTTTTTAGGTTTTTTTTTTTTTAGTATTTACTTTTGAGAGAAAGAGAGAGAGAGAGAATGAGGGAGTACAAGCTAGGGAGGGGCAGAGAGAGAGGGAGACAGAATCCGAAGCAGGTTTTAGGCTCTGAGCTGTCAGCACAGAGACCAATGCAGGGCTTGAATTCATGAACCATGAGACCATGACCTGAGCTGAAGTTGGACGCTCAGCTGACTAAGTCACCTAGGCACTTCTAGCAATTATTAATTTTTAAAGGAAAATAAAAGAAAGTGAAATTAATTTCTCTTCAGAGCAGTTCCAATTCTCATAAAGGAAACCCAATGAAAGTCACATCCAGACTGTCAGAGCGTTTAAATATGCACACCGACAGTTTTGAAATGGAGAGCCCCCTTTCCCCCAAATTAAAAGTTGCAAAATTTGATCACTTAAAAATGAAATTGTTGTTTAAAATTGCATGTTTTCTGGCAATGAGAAACAATGAAATCTGGCCATGTGTAGCAACATGGCTGGACCTTGAGGGTGTTATGCTGAGCGAAATAAGTCAGGCAGAGAAGGACAAATATCATATGTTTGCACGTATAGGAGGATTAGGAGGAACTTGACGGAGGAACAAGGGGGAGAAGAAGGGCGGAAATGGTGGGGGAAAGGGAGAGAGGCAAACCATGAGAGACTCTTGAATGCTGACAAAAACTGAGGACTGATGGATGTGGGGGGAGGGGGGATGGGCATGGAGGAGGACACTTGTGGGGATGAGCACTGAGTGTTATGTGGAAACTAATTTGACAATAAACTATTTGTAAAAAAAAAAATAAAAAATAAATAAACTGTCCTTAGCAAGTCAAAAAAAATTGCATGTTTTCATTTTTGAAATTTACATTTACAAAGGATACTTTCTATCATTCTCCTTTTAAAGTTGAGACTAGTATTATCTTTATTAACAGTGGTAAATGACTAAAAAAATAAGTTTTAGTTGAAAGAATTCTTGAAATAAAATATAAAAATGGAGTATATATGATAAAAACAGGTGATTACTATGTATTAGGATAAATTATACACTTTTAAAAACTAGCAAGAAATTTTACTTGAGGAAAGCATTGTATTTGAGGAAGACAAGTCATCTGGGGGAGAAGTCACTTACTGGAGGTGAGGAGGGGTGAAATTTTAGTCAGGCCTCAGAGACAGTTCAGTAGAAGGCTTCCTTCTAAAGATAGGTCTTTTTAATTGCAGGGACTTTTGTTTTGTTTTTGTTTTATTTTCTGAGCTCAAAGATGGGTGTAATGGAAATTTGAAAATAAGGAAATATTACAAACATGAGCAGCAAGGTTGAAGATCTCTGGCAAACAGACACTTTTGAGGGTGAAAGGTTCAAATGGCCTGCAAGGACACCAAGGGTACACTGGTGAAGAACTCATCCCTAATTGCTAAAATTAATATTCAAGCTAGTTGTTAATAATTGAGACAGTAAAAGGGAAATCATAATAAAAGCAAACTATATATGCATATGTTGGAACATTTCTGTATACATCTTAAAACATATATGTATATACCTAAAACACTAAACATTAAGACATCTTGATACACTAGTCCCCAAGCCTCCTTGAGCTTTTGAAAACATCTTTACCCTGTTTTTCACTAAATGTAAATCTGTTTCAACACATCTTTGTCCTTCTGACCTTGTTTCAAAGATAAAAAGAAGAAACTAAACCTAACTGCTTAATGAATTTCACCTGTGCTAATTAAAAATTTTAGTAGCATAAAAATCTCTCAAAAAGCAAAGATAAAAACAAAAACATACACAAAATTGCTAAGATATTTAATTACCTGTTAAATCTTAGAAAAGAAGGCATTAACTTTCTAAGCTTTTAAATGCAATATTTTAGTAAACATACCATCCTCAGATTCAGATATTTATATAAATTATAACATCTGGTCATTGCTTACAATACTAGTATTTCTCATTTTTTTCTAACATTTAATTGTCCTAAAAATCATATGACATCATTAGTCTAACACTGAAGGTTTATACAACTTGCCTTTTGGTTTCCCCAATTTTTACAAATATGAGTTTATTCAATGCTCAATTTCTTCTATTTTCTTCCTTTGTCCATAAACTAAAAATTACTATTGGGAAACTGAGACCCCAAATATTAAATGACTTGCCCACAATCAAAAAAACACGTCAGTGGCTGAGCTGGGGGTGTATCCATATGGCATGAAAGGCCTTCATGTTGCTTCCATGAGTCTCGTTTCACTTGGGTATTTTAACATACCCAGATTGAGAACTTCTACTCACTTGTTTCATAAAAAGAAAAAAAATAAATTAAATATCTGGAATGTTATGACACTGTGGACATACAACTTACATGAGATTTTTGTAAACCAAGAGGTTTTAATAACATTTTCATATACTACTCATGACACAATTGGATAAATCCTTATGTAAAGGCAAAATCCTTTATGCTGCATCCTTCATGTTGCCTCCCCAGTATTAGCAGAATTTTTTTAAAAAAGATTGAAACATCTTATAAAGACGAATGAAATCTTGCCATTTGAAACAATATGGTTGGAGCTAAAAGTATAATGCTAAGTGAAAGAAGTCATTCAGGAAAAGACAAATACCATATGATTTCACACATACGTGGAATTTAAGAAAAAATATAAGCAAAAGGTAAAAAGAGAGGGATGCCAATAAAGAGACTTTTAACTATTGAAAACAAACTGACGGTTACTAGAGAGGAGGTGAGTGGGGAGATGGCTTCAATAGGTGATGGGGATTAGGGAGTGCACTTGTCATGATGAGTACTGAGTAATAATGGTAGTGTTGAATCACTATATTGTACACCTGAAATTAACATAACACTGTATGTTAACTGGAATTAAAATTTTTAAAATGATAGAACATTTTAAGCTGCTAATAAGCTTAAACTAATTAAAGAAAGTATACATATGAATTAAGCAAGAGTGGTTACTGGAGTCTATGATACTGTTTATTTTGTAAAAAACTCTTTGTTTTGTTTTTCAGCTATTAATATGAGCACATATTATAGCACTATATATGAGTTTGCCAGAGAAGAACTTGAAAAATGCTAGTGGAACCTCAAAAAGAGAACTTGGGAACATTTTGAGACCTTGAAATATCTTTTAAAACTCTGTGAAATGTCAATGGCTCTTACAAAATCTCATAAATGGGGCGCCTGGGTGGCTCAGTCGGTTGGGCAGCTGACTTCGACTCAGGTCATTATCTCACGGCTCATGGGTTCATGCCCCACGTTGGGCTCTGTGTTGAGAGAGCCTGGAGCCTATTTCAGATTCTGTGTCTCCCTCTCTCTCTAACCCTCCCCTTCTCACGCTGTCCTCTCTCTCTCTCTCAGAAATAAATAAAATGTTAAAAAAAATTTTTAAAAACCCCCAAAGTTCATAGATACATAAAATCACATATAAAATATAATTCCTGATAATTATCATTATGTGCCAAATTCTTATTTTTAATCAGTTTTAATTAACTATGATTGCTTTCATTGGTAGTCTACTACACAAATGGCAGTATTAACAAGGGTCAATTAATATACTGGAAAATTGAAAATAAATTTATTGAATAAAAAAGTTAAAAATCTATTTTGATATAAGAGGCATAGCTTCTGAGGTCATTTATACATACGCCTGGCATTCATAATAGCAAGCAAACAAAATAAATGTTATAAATAAAAGGCATGATGTTCTAATCCTTTAGAAATAGCATAGTGGCCCATCAATTAGTTAAAAAATTGTAGATACCACAATGTATTTCTAAAATAAAATTATATATTCCTGCATTAGTGATGGAATTTTATATCTGGGAAAAGAGTTATTAGTGAAATCTACTTGAAGGCTGAATTATTATTATTATTATTATTATTATTATTAGTGCTATTACTATTATTATTTGTTTTAATCACTAGCACATATGTTGTGGTTGGCACAGTATAAATGCTTAAGTGTTGGTGAAAGCAATTTTTATGCTCCATTTCTATTTACTATATGTAATTCCTAACCAAGGAAGTATTACTAGGTACATTAGAAATATGGTCTTTTCTTCCTGGGAAATATAATTAGGTTATTTCCTTGGGAATTGAGTTGAGAAGGAGATTATCTTGGGTCATCTTCAATTCTTCTTTGGTTCCCCTAAGAAGTAAATGGAACCACAGTCCAGTTGTTTCCATTCCTTCCTCTTTGTTCTTAAGAACTAGATAATATTCAAGGGCTTAGTTAGGTAGTGCCTCTAGTGCACACTGATATGACAGAGACCATAATGAATAATTATGATAAGAGAATTAGCTTTTTTTCTGCAGCATTGGAGTGTGTATTTGCTTTTGTCTGTGATGATGTGATGGACAGCATTACCAATGATCAATCATTAGAGCCGAGAGCAAGGAACACAGTGAGGGCTCAAAAGGGTATCATATAAAAGCCAAGAGGGGCACAGAAGAATCAGCAGAAGTCAGCAACAAGACCCCCACCCATGGCTCATGTAAAGATTTTTTGATAAAATCCAATCAGGCTGAAACCAATCCTGTGTACCTTGCCTGAGTATTGGAGGTTGAAGCTACTGCTTGTGTCAGAGAGCAGCTGCCTAGATGCAAGGCATCCAGGCTGAGATAAGTAGCGGCTGCAGGTCTAGACACAAGTGAGCTCACAGACTCTGCAACAAGGATAAACTGGGGCTTTGTAGAGATCAAACAAGTTTGCATAATTTTTAAAGTATAAAAGCATCCCACAATTCTAATCCCATAAATTAATTTAATATTATAATTTGCCTATTATTTTGGCATAGTCAATTCTGTTTCTTATTGCTTCCTTTTATTCAGTGCTTTCCTTTTTGTGCTCATTTGCCTGAGCAAAACTCTGTACTCACTCAGTATAAAACCAGCACCATCAAGCTGAAGTACACAGATGTGGGGATATCACTCTCTCATGCGGTGGTTCATCTGAATTTAAGTTGATTACATCAGCACGTTTTACATCATAAGCTACAGTCTCAAAGCAGGTGGGACATTCTGTGTCCCTTGTTTGTTCTACTATGATGAAAAATGAACGAAGTGGGATTGATTTTAAAGGCTCAGTGTGCCTGGGGATTGTTAGGAAGCTGCATCAAGGAGAAATACTTTTGTCTCCTTGAAACTGAAGAAGAGTATAACTCAGCATTTCCAGGAATTGTACAAATATATTTTAAAAGATAAAGATTAATAAAAAATGGTTAACAAAATGTCGACAAGGCTTTCTAAACAGCTCTCACAAAATCAGCAGCAAATCTCATCAGAAAATATGCAGGATGATGTTGGTGTTACCAAATAAATCACCATCTCTATTCTACTGGGTATTGAAAAATTACAACAAAAACACACATTTACTATTGATTTAGGACCTTGTGTTGCTTTCCAGATCATTTGGCATTTTGTTATAAACAATCTACTAGCTTCCCAGGAGGTTTGTCTCTGTTTATTTTCTGAGACTATCATCCAGCAAATATTTGAATACTTCTCATTCTTTGGAGGAAGTTACAATTAATTGCCTTTTCTATGATAATTTTTGAGAACTGGAAACATGTAAGAGTGCTGAGTTTTCACTGTAGCTCATCCATTTCTTTCTGTGACTTTGTTCATTAAATATTCCATTTAGTCCATGATTATTATTTGCAATTCAGGCATTTTTACTAATGATATCCTTTCTCATCTGCACTTCAGTCTGACTCCCTCTGCTACTAAGAAACGACAAATAGTTCTGATACAGCTATGGACATATGTTACTCACAGATTTCCTGTGAAACAAACATCTATTGGAGGCAAAAGAAAAGTCTATAGGAGGGGTTGGCAAACTTTTCCTGTGAAGGGTCAGACAGTACATATTTTAGGTTTTGCAGGCCACATGGTTACTACCACTCTATGTAACTACTGGACTCTTGTTTCCTAACAAGAAAGCATCTATAGAAACTATGTAAACACATTGGTATGGCTGCGTTCCAATATAATTATATTTATAAAAATAGGCAATGGTCTCAATTTGGTTTGAGGCTGAGATTTT
This sequence comes from Hyaena hyaena, assembly GCF_003009895.1. NCBI lineage: Eukaryota > Metazoa > Chordata > Mammalia > Carnivora > Hyaenidae > Hyaena > Hyaena hyaena. Next base: position 182,994 of record NW_024081848.1, read on the forward strand.
TTAGCCCCTATAAGCAGCTGTTTATTTTTCAGGCTCTTCTGAATTTTGTTTCAGTTTCTGAGTACTCCAATTCAAGTTTCTTTTACTGCTATACTTTGATATATCCTCAGAAAGTTCTGTTACATTATATTTTCCTTTTTCTTTTAAGGTAAGGAATTTGAAAAAGAGGTCAGCAGTAGAGCAAAGGGAAAACCTTTTTGCTTAGGGGATTTCAGCAGAAATCATGATGTCTAATGCAGGAATTTTCCCAGATCTCTGGGTCTGACATTCATCATCCACCCCTGAAGAAAGCGCTGTGAGGACTCTTTATCAAATAAAGTATCTTCTTGCTGAGCTGCTCCACCTACATAAACTATGTCAGTGACTGAACTAGCAAGTATAATTAATAGAGGTAGTGGGGACACAGAATTTTACTTAGTTCAGAAAGTGCTACAACTGATGCTACATAATTGAGTCAAAACAGAAATGTTCACTGTTTTTCTTGAAGAAAGAGCCAGAGGAAGAGTCATGCAACCTTGGAATGCTCATAATACCAGTAGGAGTGACTCTAAATCTTGGCTTCACATCAGAATCACCTGGAGAACTGGGTGAAAAATAAAAACCTCAAGATTTGTAAGCATCAAGATCTTATAAACAGAGACCAGAAAGCCATATCTTGTGGGTGATTCTGATCTATCTGCTTTGTGGCCAGCGGTTTGAAAATGACTGTCAAAACACTGGGTCCAAGCCTCTCGTATTCCACATGAGAAAATTGAAGCTGAGAGACCATCTACCCTCATCCTGTAGCTGCTCCTTGGCAATGAGAGCACTATTCTTCTTACCTGGGCTCTTTCCACTCCACGGACCATTTTCCCATGATCATGACACTCTTGGTCACAGCACCTCCAACCTTGTCATGTTAGCCAGCTTCTTTTCTGTGTTCTTATACCCTCCTCCATCTACCTCTTTGGGCTCCTTCCTTCTTTATCCATAGGCCAAAAAAAGATTGAGGCCATTGCTACCCTTAAAAAAGAAATAAACAAGTAAATCTTGCCTGAGGAAAGGACTTGAAAATTACTGTCACTACAGTATCAATGTCTTCCATTGCTTTAGTTTATTTTCTCTCTATAGATTCAATGCCATAAAGCCTGATTCAAATAAATGATTATTGTTTTAAATATCATTATTTGTTCATATTATCCTGCATGCAAGCACAAGATTTTTGAATTAGGGACAGATTTATTATTACTTACTTATTTACAGAAATAACTATGCCCCAATTCTTCCCCCTTCTGGGATGATGTGATGGGTCCAATAGGTAGCCCTATATGTGTCCAAAGGGCATTTTTCTAAAACCATAATAGAGGAACCCTGAAATTAAGAATTTGGAACTTTATATACTAGATATCTAGCTGTCACCCTCCACTCCTGAAAGAAAGGAGCCTATCTTCCCAATGTAAACAAATTATCTTTGGGAAAAGATTCTTAACCTTTTTTATGTAAATAAACATTACTAGAGAGGAGAAAAGACCAGCATTTATGAGTTTATAACCCTTAATATGTTTCCTTGGTTCAAGGTTCTTACCACATTGAAATGTAAACAAACACCTTTGGGAAGGTAAACCTTTCTGGAGTTCTCAGGGCCATCTTACCTAAACCTTTTAATCGACACCCTGAATTCCTTTGCTCAGAAAGCCCTAACCTTTCAGAAACACAAAAATATTTTCTCTATGGTCTTATGATTATTGAGTTTGTCACATCCTTAAGACTCAAACAGATGAGGGGAGGGGCAAGATGGCAGAGAAGTAAGGATCTCCATACTTGCACTCGCACCCATACATCACACAGACAAGATCTGGAAAGCCATTGGAAACCTTACAAAACCTGAGAGATTGGGAGAAAAAGGACGCAGAATCCACAGAGAAAGCCTTCTAACCAGGCTCTGCGCACCTGGCAGGCAAGCCCCCACCCATGCTCCCCAGCCCGACCCAGAGAAGGAAGCAGCGATTATGACTCCACCCCCAGCGCCTGGCAGGAGGCCTGGAATTGCCCCAAGGGGATTGCCTGGGAAGTTGTATCAAAGGCAATTTCAGCGGGGCGCGGCTACTGGGATTTGGAGACCCGGACTGGCCTGAGTGCAACCAACTTTGGCTGCGCCCCCAGTACGGGGAGTTTACACGCCCAAAAAAGTGAGGTGCAGCGCTTGGTTCAAGAAGGGACTGGAGCACCGCCACTCTCATCCCCACAACCGCCACGGCAGAACTCCCGCCTGAAGAAGCATTGGATCACACCACGCCCATCCTTGCTTGAAAGCTGCTCTCCTCCATCTTTTTTTTTTTCTCTTCTTCTTCTTTCTCTTTTCTCTCTTTTTTCCCCAGAACCCTGACCTGATTAACTCTGGTCGCCTGGTTGCTTAAATATTCACAACGAGTCCATTCTGTAGATGTAAATTCTACACCTACCGATATTTTCATCTCTTTCTCTCAAGAGTAATTAGACTATATAGTTTCTCTGGATAATTCCAGCATCCTTCTCTCACCTATCCAACCATATTCTACCCTTTAGCTCTTTGAAAAAAAGCTTCTTATCCCTTCTGCCTGTTCATTCTATTTCCAATTTTGCCTCATCCCCGCCCTGTCTTCTCTCTCTTTCTCTATGCTCTTCAGCCAGCACTGCATACACATGGCTATTTAACTGTAGCTGGGAAATCCGATTATATGCTTTAAACTGTTCTTTGTCCATTGGTTTTCTTTTTACCTTTTCTTTTCCCCTTTTTGACCCTTTTATGTATTCTATACTCTATTATTCGCCCTCCCTCCTCCGTGTTTTCTCTTAACTTTTTCGTTTTCCCTCTCACTTTGCATGTTAGTTGAATTAGCCTGTGCATTTGTGTGCTCCTGCTTCCTGTGTGTTTGTCTGTCTGTTTTCTTTTCCAGGGCTACCTCAAGAAACAAGCCAGAGTACACAAGGTGGAGAGTCCCAAATATCACTATGAATAGGAAAATAAAATAACCAAGGTCCCAACAAGAGAGACCAAGAGGTACCATTCAAAAAACACTCTCCAAAAGGATAGGTCCTGGACAGTCAAAGAGTCTTCTTGGATACAGCAGCGCTCATAGATCCAAAGAGCATAACAGGTCTTTAAAACCAACAAGAGCCGGAAAACTAACTAAAATGACAAAACAAAAGAGCTCTCCTCCAAAGAAACTCCAAGAAAAAATGACAGCTAATGAACTGCTCAAAACAGATATCAGCAGCATCACTGAACAAGATTTTAGAATAATAATGGTAAAATTAATAGCTGGGCTTGAAAAAAAACATACGGGACATCAAAGAAACTATGGCTAGAGACAGAATGGAAAATAAAAATAGGCATGAAGAATTAAAAAATGCAATAAATGAGATACATAATAAATTAGAGGCCTCCAATGCACGGATTGAAGAGGCAGAAAGGAGAATAAGTGATTTAGAAGACACCATTATAGAAAAACAAGAAGCTGACAAAAAAAAATAAAAGACAAACTGATCCAGGAACATGAAAGAAGGGTTCGAGAGCTCAGCGATATGGTCAAACGCAACAATATCCGTATCATAGGAATCCCAGAAGAGGAAGAGAGAGGGAAAGGTGCTGAAGGAGTCCTGGAACAAATTATAGCAGAGAACTTCCCCGACCTGGGGAAGGAAGTAAATGTGGAAATACAAGAGGCTCAGAGGACTCCCCTCGTAACATGAATCAATCTTCTGCACGACATATCATAGTAAAAATGGCAAAATACAAGGACAAAGAGAGAATTTTGAAAGCAGCCAGGGAGAAAAGGGCCCTAACATACAAAGGGAAACCTATCAGAGTGGTGACAGACCTATCTACTGAAAAGTGGGAGGCCAGAAAGGAATGGCAGGAGATCTTCAATGTGATGAACAGTAAAAATATGCAGCCAAGAATCCCCTATCCAGCAAACCTGTCATTCAAAATAGAAGGAGAGATAACCTTTCCAAATAAACAGAAATTGAAAGAATTTGTCACCACTAAGCCAGCCCTACAAGAAATCCTGAGGGGGATGCTCTGAAGGAAAGGTTGCAAGGAACAAAGATTCCAGAGACACCACCACAAACATGAACCCTACAAAAGATACAAAGACTCTAAACCCACATATTTCAATAATAACACTGAATATAAATGGGCTGAATGCTCCAATCAAAAGACATAGGGTAGCAGAATGGATAAAAAAACAAATCCAAAATCCATCTATATGCTGTCTACAAGAAACTCTTCTGCACAGCAAAAGAAACAATCCACAAAACTAATAGGCAACTGACGGAATGGGAAAAGATAGTTGCAAATGACATATCAGATAAAGGGTTAATATCCAGAATCTATAAGGAACTCACCAAACTACACGCCCGAAAAACAAACAATCCAGTGAAGAAATGGGCAGAAGATACGAACAGACACTTCTCCAAAGAGGACATCCAGATGGCCAACAGACACATGAAACGATGCTCAGATCCCTACCCATCAGGGAAATACAAATCAAAACCACACTGAGATACCACCTCACGCCAGTCAGAGTGGCTAAAATGAGCAAATCAGAGAACGCGAGATGCTGGTGAGGATGTGGAGAAACAGGCACCCTCCTACACTGTTGGTGGGAATGTAAACTGGTACAGCCCCTCTGGAAAACAGTGTGGAGGTTCCTCAGGAAACTAACAATAGAATTCCCCTATGACTCAGCAATAGCACTGCTAGGAATTTACCCAAGGGATACAGAAATGCTGAGGCATAGGAGCACATGTACCCCAATGTTCATAGCAGCACTCTCAACAAGAGCTAAAACATGGAAAGAGCCTAAGTGTCCATCCACGGACAAATGGATCAAGAAGATGTGGTTTATACCATGGAATACTACATGGCAATGAGAAACAATGAAATCTGGCCATCTGTAGCAACATGGACCTTGAGGGTGTAATGCTGAGTGAAATAAATCAGGCAGAGAAGGACAAATATCATATGTTTGCACGTATAGGAGGATTAGAAGGAACTTAACTGAGGAAGAAGGGGGGAAATGGTGGGGGAAAGGGAGAGAGGCAAACCATGAGAGACTCTTGAATGCTGACAAAAACTGAGGACTGATGGATGTGGGGAGGGGAGAGGGGGATGGGCATGGAGGAGGGCACTTGTGGGGGATGAGCACTGGGTGTTATGTGGAAACTAATTTGACAATAAACTTTTGTAAAAAAAATGACTCAAAGAGATGAGAGGGTTCTTCCCACCTCTTTTTGGCAACTGCCCATATAGTATAGAGCTTTGTTTACAGTATCACTATAGTTTACCAGTCACTTGTTAATTCATTTTTTCACCCTATAATCTTTATCAAATAACTACTATGTGGCAGCTACTATACTTCTCTGTTAAGTCCTAGTGGCACAAAAATAAATAGCATTCCTTGAATTTCTGTTATTCTTTAGTGAAAAAGGAAAGAGGGAAGATGTGAGGGAGAAAAAACAAGAAGGCAAGAAATAAGAAAAAAGAGAAAGAAACACAGATGTATTAAAAACTTACTACCTGCCAGAATACATACTGTGCATATCTACCTGATATGTCTCATTTAATTTGAATTATGCTACATCCATTTGAAATCCTAGGAAGTGCCTATTAATATTATCCCCATTTTACATTTGAGAAACCAAGTTTAGAGAGGAAACATGATTAACTAGCTGGTCAGTGGCAGATGTCTCCACTATTATTATAAGACAAAAGGCTGCTCTTTTAAACATGTATGGTATCCTCTACACATAATGCAAAAGAAGAATTATGAAACATTGGCCTTACAGCAATGTAGGTGCAATAAGAGGAAGTTGCTGTGGGGCACACTAACTATGCTGGGGATTCAATAAAGGCATGCCTTGTGATCACTTAGAAAGAATGCCCTGATTATCAAAGAGAATGCTGATAACTTAATAGCAAGACTTCATCTCAATTCCTTTAGGCCATTTTTCATTCAATAAATGTTCACTTCACACCTTTGGGTACAAGTACTATGCCAGGTGCTGGAAATAGTGGTAGAAAAGACAATTACAATCCTTGCCTCGTGGAATTTGGAGCACACAGTCCATAAAAGCAGAAGTTTGATATTTGTTACAAAAGAAAAATTAGAGGATATTATGGAAAAATGGACTCTAGCCCAATCTAATGGGGTCAGGAAAATTTCTGCAAAGGAAAAAATCCTGATGGAGTCTTGAGAGACAAGCAAGAGTTAATGTGGCAAGAGGAACTCAAGCGGTTGATCAGAAAGGGTATTTCAGGATGAAAGAAGAGCAAGAGAATGTTAAAGGAAGTGATAGAAAGCAAAATACAATGAATAGGCTGACAAGCTGTAGTACAAAATTTTTACAGATATAATCATTCGACTCTCAATACTCCACAACAATGATAGTAGCTACCATTATGGGGTTTATTATTTGCTAGGTAGTGTACTAGATGCTTTATATATCATTAATACTCACATCCATACTATGGGGAAGATACGATGAGATTTGAAATTGCTAAGAATGTTCTGTTTATTGGCATTACCTATGCTTCAGTTGCGCATTTAATAAAGCTTATTATTTTAGAATGAAAAATAACAGGTTGAATGAAGGAGAGAGAAGTAGTTTTAATGACAACAGATAATAAAAATAAAGAATTAGAATGAATTTTTCCCAACACCATGATGTCATCATGGAGATATTATTTAGTGAACAAATAATTCAGTTCTGGGAGATAGAATATTTGGATTTTTAAAATTCTTTCATGTAAATAGATTGCTCAAACTCTCTATACCTTGCTCTTTATTATTTCATCTATTTAATGTATACATCCTCCTTTATCTGTTCAATTATTATTTTGTTTCTTAAGCAACTTTCATTTTTTTCACTGTACTTTATATTCTCATCTCATTACATCTGGATCATGGCAATGACTTCCCAAGCTCTTCCTTTTAGTATCCTTCTATTCAAAATCATGCCATTAGAATAACATCCTAAGTACTGCTTTCATCAAGTAATTTTATATTTCAAAATACTATTGCTTATAAAATTACATTTTCAAAGCTCTGCCTGTATCCAAGTCTTTTCAGCCAATTCAGTCAACCATCATTCCTACCCAACATATAGTCCATATGTCAGCCAGAATGTTTCATCAAAGAATCCAGAATTCAACCCTCAACACAATAGTCTCTCTCTGGACCTACATTCTTCCTACCAATTACCTTCCTAGTTCTCTTTGCATATCTAAATTGTAGCCATTCTTCAAGATCCAACTGTAATCAATCTTCTTCCAGGAGTGTTTTCTGAAGTTACTAGGTTCAAACTTAATCTCCATTTTCTCTGATGGCTTAGAACACTGATTGCCTAATTCATTTGATTGAAATATATATCAATTTCTACGATATTCTGTCATGTACTTCATTTAAATTATCTATAGTCACACATGCTGATTACATAAAAGTTCAAAATACTTTCAGAGAACCAAATTTGCAAAACTTACTCTGTATCAGAATGATTTAGGATATACGGTATAATAACCTTCACTTTGGAAAGAGTCATACCATTTTTATAGACCACAGGAATAATGGTGAATAACTGACAGACCTAAGACCTTTCTTTTCATTGGAGATATAGGCATGTATGTGTGTGTGTGTGTGTGCATGTGTGTGTGTGTGTGTATACACATATATATCGTGGTGATGCCCTATGCTTTCATGACCTACAGTGAATTCGGCCAGCCTTGAGGTGGGAAAGTTGCCTCATGATGTGCCCTTTCATGTAAAAGCAGTAGATAAAGATGGACTGTTCTCCACAGCTGCTGTGAGATTTTACTGATTGTGACAGAAATATACCAGGGTTTGCATAAATTGGACTTAAGTGCTTTGCAATAGAGTGAAGGAATTTTATTCTTATAGTCTGATTTAGGGAGTACGATCAAAACTACAAACGAGCCTTTAGAATAACTTGCATTCTACCATCAAAAAAATGAGGTTAGGTGTTTAAGAAACACTATATATATCAGTAATTACTAAATATCTAATAAACTCTAATAAAGTAGGAATCTAGCAAATAAAGCTAATATTACTTATAATATGTATTCAGTGAGATTCTGATATAAAAATTTATTGATATTTTTCTGTATTTCAAGCATTGTCAATTGCCACCCTCTTTATTATTCCATTTAATTTAATCTTCCCAACAAACCAAGAAGGGCAGTATTATGTTTATTTGGCAGATTAAATACTTAACATTAAAATTGACCCCAAATCATTACTTTCTTTTAAAAACCAACTTCAAACTCTGCTTTTCTGCTCCTCTCTTTTCACTATGCTATAGTCAACAAACCATATGTACACATAATTATTGTTACTGTTAAAGTAACATAATTTTATAGTTATAACAAATGATATATTTATATAATATTACCATTATATTTTAGCACATTAAAATTTTTACATACTTTTGAAACTTTCTGAATCTATGATAGTGTTTAGACTCATATATGTCAGAAAATATTTCCTCTTTACTGTCATTCTTATAATCATTGTAATCTTGCACTCCAAATTTACCATTAGCAAAACAATTCAACATTTTCCAGAGAGGATTATTTGTTGTATATTCCATTTCCTTTATCGTGTCAGTAATATAATGGACATTTTTATAGCTTATCACTTTATCCTGAACACATCAGAGATGCGCCATCCGAAATATTTGAAATGTTTTTTAAAGTCTCTAACATTTACCTTTATCTGATTTTGAAACATTAATAGCTCTTCATTTCATAAAATGAAATACTGACTAGATAGGAAGACAGATATGATTTGTTTCTATACGAAAATGAAATCCCACTGTCCTATGATTAATGTTCTGTTGTCTATCTGGTGTTTCTGGTAATTTTTTTTTACTTAAAAACTGTTTTGATTTTCATAAATGCTTAACTTTTGGAGAGCTTGTTCTCTCAACTTTGTCAATTATAGATAAGGTTTAAGTCAGTAGGATAAAAGTGTCTTTGCACTTGCATGCTTCACAGTTGCACTCAGCAGCCATTCAAGTCATCACTTTTTGCAAGAATTTGCAGATGTGCTAATACTACATGAAAGAAATTTGGAATCAGCTGCTCCAAGGTTCCATATCAAGATTTATAATTCAAAATTAGGACATTATGCACAAAAGTGGGGTGAACACACTTATGTGCAGGAATAATTAAGATGTAAAAGTAAACATATAGTAAGAAAATACTAATTCTCAAAGAGCCAATGAACTTACTGAAATAATATTTATATATTTATCATTTTTAATATAGACTCTTGATTTAATGTAATTGATGGTGTTTCCTCAAAAATAATTCCTTTTAGAGGGGAGGTGGGTGAAAGGATGGGTGGACTAGATTAAAAGATTTAAGGCATACACTTATTATTTCAATGAGCACTTAGAAATGTATGGAATTGTTGACTCATTACTGCACACCCAAAAGTAATATAACACTGCATATTAATTGTACTTGAATATATATATATACATACATGTGTGCCTAGTGACACCATAGTTCCTATACTAGAACACATGGCTGTTCCTAGAGTATAGTTATCTGCTCCCAACAAACATAAACAACAGAGAAAATGTGTTCCACATGAAGTTAGGCCATTTTTAGAGTACTCAGCATCCATACTCCAATATCCTATAAGTACTGAAAGGAGGACAAAGTATCTTAAAAGAGACTTTTTAAAAATGTTTTTATTTATTTCTGAGAGAGAGAGAGCGTGAGCAGGAGAGGGGAAGAGAGAGAGGGAGACACAGAATCTGAAGCAGGCTCCAGGCTCTAAGTAGATGTCAGCACAGAGCCCAATGCAGGGCTCAAACTCATGAACCATGAATGAGATCATGACCTGAGCTGAAGTCGGACGCTTAACCGACTGAGCCACCCAGGCACCCCAAAAGAGACTCTTAAATACAGAGAACAAACTGAGGGATGATGTGGGTGGGGATGGCAGAGGAGGGGAGAAATGGGTGATGGGCACTGAGGAGGGCAATTATTGGGATGAGCACTGAGTGCTGTATATAAGTGATGAATCACGGGAATCTACTCCCAAAACCAAGAGTGCAGTGTATACACTGCATAATAGCTAACTTGACAATAAATTATATATTAAAAAATAAATACAATTAACAAATAAATAAATAAATAATAAAATAAAAATGAAGATGTAAAGTACCTAAAAAGAAAGTTTGTGGCTATCACTGTTGACAGAATTTAGATACAATTAGTTGACTGAGGTCCCCCAATTTTCTGCTAGCTGTTGGCCAATACAACTTTCATCCCCTAGATTCACCAATTCAAAAATTGCACATTGATGTCCCATCAGGCCACACTGAGCATATTGCTCTGACTTCCTCTTCTGCTACTAGCTGGAGGAAACTCTCTGTTTTAAAAAGCTATCCAGATTATCTCCCTCTTTTATTTTTAAAAAAAATTTTAAATTTTTTTATAAAATTTTTTTTAACATTTATTCATTTTTGAGCAGGGGAGGGCCAGAGAGAAACACACACAGAATCCGAGGCAGGCTCCAGGCTCTGAGCTGTCAGCACAGAGTCTGACACAGGGCTCAGACTCACAAACCGTGAGATCATAACCTGAGCCAAAGTCGGAGGCTTAATGACTGAGCCAACCAGGGGCCCTTATCTTCCTCTTTTAAAATAAACTGACTAGTAACCTTAATTATATCAGCAAGATGACCTTTTCCAGGTAACATAAATATAGGATTAACACCTAAGGGCAAAGTCATGTGAGCCATTTTAGAATTCAACCTAGAGCAGTGCATTAAAGCATAACAGCAGTTAGCGATATTAGCATTTCAATCAGTGATTTGAAGTTTGATACTTTCTTGTTCTCTTTTACATTTCCTTTACTTCTTACAGGAAGTACTTGTGTGCTTTTTTTTTTTAATGTTTAGCTTTTTGATTTATTTTAATTTCTAAGAATATCTCTGGTCTCACAAAGTTTCACCTTCTTTACTTCCACCTGAACAAAATCTGTTAACTAATTCAGCTTGACTTCTGATATATTCTTTGTTCAAGCTCCCATAGGTAACAAAACTGTTTTAAGAAAACTATAATGCTGTTTGTATTGATTCACCTGCCAACCTTCAATTCTGAAAGTTGTTTAATTCTTCCCTCAGTAAATGTGATTCTCATGGAAATCTTATTTACAGGATGGATCAAGTACTATGACAGCTTGAATTCTTACTCCTGATGTGTTTGATATTTTATAGTTTTTCTCTTTCATTTTTGTTTGAATGAGAAAAAAAACTAATATAATATGTCCAGAATATTTGCAGTATAACTGAGGATTGGATTTTTGTATAATAAATAATGCTGTATACTTATAAGAGATAGGTATTAACTTTTTTTGAACACATCTTTCTCCAGAGCAATTCAATGATATCCATTCCTTATATTTTCTTATTTAAGAGGTACTCTGCTAAAAGTTTCTGAAAAATGTTTATGAAATGCAATGATAAAAGCAACAAGTGGAGGTTCTTCAATGGCCAAGAAAAAAGAGTTTCTTGGTGGGCTGGTAAGAAGTCGGGGTCCTTCCTAGCTTTAATGAACTTTGAGTATTGGTGATTAATACATGCATTAGTTATTCTTTACAGGTCATAGCCAACATCTATTGGTCCAAGGAAGCAAAAATGATACATCTGACAATAATAAACAGATGATCATAACTGGCTGTCTATTGTGCTCCATAAATGTCAAGCTAACTCTGACCTTTCTTTTCATAGGCACATATTGTCTTATTTTATTTACAGGTTCTTTTAAGGCATACAAACAGATGGCTTGATTTAGAAAGCTTTGCCTTATCCAGGAAAATTAGGTTTTGACCAGATGGACTTGCAAGCTTCAGTGCCAATATTGTACCTTTACCATATGGACAGGAATATTTATGGCAGCAGAAACTATGTTCCGCTTCATACTTTAACACAGATAATGTTTGATTACTTGTTCATACTCATTAATTCTTGTTGTTAGGGAACCAGGGAATAGGAAATCCTCCAAACACAGTATTAAAAATAGTAATTTCAAGATTCCTAGCCAGTTCATAATTAGCAAACTGTATATTAGCACTTTATTTTTTCAAGTTTATAAAACTTTAAATATGTAAAACAAGTTAAAAGATAAAGATAGTTATAAGCTTCTATAAAATTATACACATAATTCTAATGTTTATCAATTTATAGAGTGGAAATACTCACAAACATTGAGTTTGTGAGTACATACAGTTAAGGCAGTTAAGGCACAGTGTCAAGTCACTATAAATCTCTTATTACCATAGTGAATTCCTGGGGGAATTAGATAATAAATCAGATCCTGCATTGAGAAATCAGCAAACTCTTGATTACTGAGATGAATTTTTAAAGACAGATGGATTAAAAATTAACCTTTTGTAAATAAAACTTCTATTATGAACATTTTAGGTTTAAAACCCAAATGAAAGAACTGTATACCTATATGTAAATATATAAATATATGTAAAACTATAAATATACAAAGTATAAATAAAACATAAATGAGTAAAATATATAAATATATGATATATATTATCATTATGTGATATATACATAATAGAATATTATTCAATCATAAAAAAAGAATGATCTTGCTATTTGCAACAACATGGATGGATCTAGAGACTATTATGCTAAATGAATTAAGTCAATCAGAGAGAGACAAATTCCATATGATTTCACTTAGATGTGTAATTTAAGAAACAAAGCAAATGAACAACAACAAAAAGAGATAAAAAACAAACAAAAAACACCCAGACTCTTAAATTCAGAGAACAAACTAATGGTTGCCAGAGAAGAGGTGGTGGGAGGGATGGGTGAAATAGATGTAGGAGATCCAGAGTACACTTATCTTGGGGAACCTGGGTGGTTCAGTTGGTTAAGCATCCAACTGTTAGTTTTAACTCAGGTCATGGTCTTGTGGTTCTTATGTTTGAATCCTGAGTGGGGCTCTGCACTGATAATGTGGAGCATGCCTGGGATTCTCTCTCTCTCCCTCTCTCTCTGTCCCTACCCTGTTCATGCTCTTTCTCTCTCAAAATAAATAGGTAAACTTAAAAATTTTTTAAAAAGAATATAGTTATCTTGATGAGCACTGAGAAATGTATAGAATTGCTGAATCACTATATTGTACACCTGAAACTAATATAACATTATACGTTAATTTTACTTGAATTTAAAAAGTTGAGAGGTGCCTGGGTGGCTCAGTAGGTTCAGCATCACACTCTTGATTTCATCTCAGTTCATGATCTCATGGTTCCTGAAATCAAGCCTCCTGTTGAACCCTGTACTGACAGCACGGAGTCTGCTTGGGATTCTCTCTCTTTCTCTCTCACTCCCTCTCTCTCCGTCCCTCCCCTGCTTGTGTGGGCTCTCTCTCACAAAATTAGTAAATAAACTTTAAAAAAAAAAAAATAAAAAAGCTGACAAATAGTAGATAGATAGGTAGATAGATATAAAATGACTCTAAGCAGCTCTGTAGAGAGATAAAAAACATTTTCTAGTTCTTTGCAGATCATCTTTACCACAAATATGCCACATTGGTCATAAAAGTAAAGCCTTGTCACTTACTTGTCCTCATGTTAGGAAAAACATAGTGAAATTTGGGTTCTTAGCAGTTCATCACTTAGTATAATTTCAAGAAAAATAATTAAATTTAAGTTTTAATGTGAAATGAAAAGATATTAGTTTCTAGATTCTTGACATAGGTTGTTTGACCATATCAGTTTTCCAATTTTTACAATCAAATGGGTTAAAATTATTATTCAAGAGTTAAAAGAGCCTAATATCAAAAAATCACTTGTTCCCAAGAGTGAAAATATTTCATATTTTTAAATAAATGTTTGAAAATAATTTCATATAACTGTGAAACATTTAGTAAGTCTTTAAATCTGCATGTTGTATAATATGTGTATTGACTTTAACAAAATGTTCTTACTTCCTTAATCTGGTTTTCTTACAAGACAGAATACATTTGTATCTGAAGACAGAAAGAAAGAAATCTAATGGAAATTACGTTCATGTAGGTGACCTGAAAAAACTTTAGTATCCTAAACATCTTTGCAATCATTAGATAATAAATTACTTTTAATAGCTTATTAGTGCTAATGGTTGCATCAGACACCACTGGTTGCCTGCCTGCCCAGTAGCCATTTTCTGATATGATTTGGATAGTAAAGTGCCGGTCCAAAGGGATAAGTCAGTTTCAGCCAATCATAACTTTTTTTTTTTAATTTTTTTTTTTAATGTTTTATTTCTAGGAGAGAGAGAAAGACAGCGTGAGCAGGGGAGGGTCAGAGAGAGAGGGAGTGACAGACTCTGAAACAGGCTCCAGGCTCTGAGCTGGCAGTGAGCACAGAGCCCGACGCGAGGCTCAAACCCACGAACCGCGAGATCATGACCTAAGCGAAAGTCGGATGCTTAACCGACTAAGCCACCCAGACGCCCCATTCATAACTTTCTTACCATATTTTGTAAATAACTGCTCTAAGAATGGACACAATTTTGGAATTGGTTTTGGTCAAGAAGACATAATGGAATATCCTCTGAAACTTCTGCTCCATGATAAGAGAGATATGGAACAAAAAATTATCCTTCCATCAACCCTTTGATCCTTATTTTCCATGTTGCTGTTATGTGAAGAAGGCATGATTCTTAAAAATGTAGCAGCCATATTGGGATGAGATAAAGGTGGAACGTCAACCATTATCCTAGGGATAGTACAGGGGGAAGGGGTAAATGAGCCTAGATCCTTGATAACATTGGTAACCAATGCTGGGTCATCTACTTCTAAAATGCAACTTAAAACACATCATAACTGTTGTTGATGTAATCAAAGTTAATGTGTTTTTATATCTACTGATACAATAATCTACTGTAAAATGCTTATGCTTTGAAAACTCAGATTTCTCCATTTACTAGAGTAGTTGGTTAACTACAACATGTTATTCTCTCAGATTCCTATAGTTACATATAAAAAGACCCAATCCAAATAAACAAATATTTTCATGTCCATTTCTCTCTCTTTTGACCTGAGAAATCAAAAGGTCTTGCATAATTTTATTCTTTCCTGGTCTGGTTACCAAAATCATTTGGAGTGCTTCTAATTAGTAGCCCGGATCATATTAATGAAGATTCTAATTCATTATCCAAGAAGGGATACATAAATTTGTAATAAGATTGTAATAAGATTGGAAAGAAAAATAGTTACAAATTCCATAGATAGCCTGGGGACTTTGGTCTATTATAAAGCATCACAAACTTTCTGTTTTAAGTTGTATTAACTTAGTCCTGCCTCATTACAAAATGTACTAACAATATATATTATTGAATACTTAAATGTACCAATTAGTAAAGAAGCAACTGTATTACAAACTTTTGGGTAATTAAAATAATATTTTATGGAATATGACATTCTATAGTAATCTCAAAGTTGGCAAAAACCACTTGGAGAAGTTGGCACCCACTGCCCAAAATTTCAAATCAGCAGATCAGGGGTTGATCTCTAGAACTGGCATTTCTTACAAGTTCCCAAGTCATGATGATGATGGCGATGTTCTTCCAGTGACTACAGTTAACAAACTTTTTCTGTGAGGGTAAGCCACTAAACATTTTAGGCTTGTGAGTCGTATGTCTGTTACAAATTTCTGTTATAAATACTCTGGCATTGTAGCTCAAAAGTAAACATAGACAATATATACAAATGAGCACAACTGGGCTCCAATACACAGTTACTTAAAAAAGCAGGTTGTGAAGATGGATTTGGCCCATAAGCCATAGTTTGCAAATCCCTTCTTTACAAGAAAGTTTGTCAAGTTCAGCACTACTGATATCTTAAAATAGATAATTCTTTGTTGTGGGAAGTCACTGTGTGTATTTTTGCATGTTTAGCAGAACCCTTGGCCTTTAACTCTCAGATTCCATAATAATTCCCTAGATGTGGTAACCAAAATGTCTCCATACATTGTCAAATGTCTCCTGAGAGGCAAAACTGCTCCAGTTGAAAACCATTACTTCAGTGGAAGAAGAAGTTACTACAGAAAATGAGCATGTTGTGTTAGGGAACACATGGAGATAGATTCTGAGAAAAGGAATGTCTGAGCAAGCTGATCAAACATTTCTGATTCTTATCATGATTGCCTGCTGGGATTCCTCAGGAAATCAAACAACCATGTTGGAGCCAACTTTTAGAACCTGTTAGAGAGCTGAATAAAGCTGTTATTTTGAAAACTGTTGAAGACAGTTCAGGTATAAAGTGTGGTGCTTGCTGCAAATTAAAATCTGGTTGCTTGGCAAGAGATTTATGAGAATAATACTATCAAACATATACTTCCAAAAGTGTATGTACTGGGGTAGTAGAACAGATTTATCTTTAAGAATAGAGAGAAGAACAGACTCTGGCCACTGTTAACAAGAAAACATTCAAAGTGTTTTTTAAAAAAATCATTTAATGACAATTGTTAAACACAGTTATGAAATCTATTCAAGGAAGGGCTATTGAAATAGTTACAGAGATCAGTGCAATGGAGTCGTGCAGTATGGGAGAGAGAGTGGGCTGAACTCTGATGAAAATTTATAGTCAGGAAACAGGTTGGGGATCACCTGAAGGCAGGCTTGGGTGATCAGATATCACCTGTGGGATGATGGAGACTGAGGAATCTGATTACTTATCCAGGATGATAAGACATGAAGGAAGATATGGAAGAGATTCTTTCTAAACTGACTTAGCAGGATTCCCATTAAAATGGAACCATGCAGGAGCACCTCAGGGGTGGCTCAGTCAGTTAAGCATTGGACATCAGCTCAGGTAATGATCTCACAGTTTTTGAGTTCAGGCCCCACAACAGGCTCTGTACTGACAGCTCAGAGCCTGGAGCCTGCTTTGAGTTCTTTCTCCCCTTTTCTCTGCCCTTATCCCACCCCTGTCATCCCTCTGTCTCTGTCTCTCTCAAAAATAAATAAACATAAAAAAAAAGCCACTGAACCATGTAGAAAGGAATATAAAAGTTCAAAAGTCAATCCTACTTGAAAAAGAGTTCAGGAGGGCCTACTTAGAGTTTGGTCAATGAGAGAATCTAGTTACCACATTTTGCATGCAGTTCTTGTGGGTTGCTCCTATTCTTTCAGTCGAAAATAAGTCATAGGGTAGGGCTAAGGTGAGGTTTCTCAACATGTGGTTCTTAACTAGTAACATTAGCATTCCCTGGGAACTTGTCAAAAATGCAAATTTGTTGCAGTCCAACTCTGCAGCTCAGGGACTTCTGAATCAGGCATGCAGGGATTGGGCCCAACAATCTGTTTTAATTTTAGCAAGCCCTTCAGGTATTTCTAATGCGTGCTTAAATTTAAAAAGTACTGGCAATAAGGTTAATGCATTCCATTTACATCTGAAAAAAAATTTCCAAACTTCTCTCTGTTCCTATCTAAAATGTATCAAAACCATCTTGGTTTCTATTGGGTCACATGTCTTCCCATGCCTCTTGAGCTTCCATGGCCAGAAAAATTCTATATAATCTCAACTGCCAGATGTGGACAGAACTTTGTTCATGAAAATGAGTAAGTGGAAGATTTCAAGCCATTGTATGGGAACATAGTTGCTACAAGCTGAACTAGATCATGTGGCTATTATAGAAGTGTAATAATTTATTATAAATTTATTTGTATCTTCAAATTCTTTCATCAATGTTTTATAATTCTCAGTATAGAGATGTTTTACCACCTTGGTTAAATTTATTCCTGTGTATTTTATTTATTTTTTTTTCTTTTATATTTTTGTAATTTTACTTTATTGAAGTATAGATGATATACAATGGAATATTATTCAGCCATAAAAAAAGAATGAGGGGAACCTAGGTGGCTCAGTTGGTTGAGCATCCAACTTCTGCTCAGGTCTTGCAGTTGGTGAGTTCAAGCTCTGCATCAGGCTCATTGCTGTTGGTGTGGAGCCCACTTCAGATTCTGTCTCCTCTCTCTGCCCCTCAACTGCTTGTGCTCTCTCTCTCTTTTTTAAAAAAAGATAAACATTAAAAAAAGGAATAAGATCTCGCTATTTGTATTCGATTGTTTTTAATGGTACTGTAAATAGAACTCTTATTTTTTTCAAAACAGTCTGTTAGTATATTTGTTAGTGTATACAAACACACATGATTTCTATAGGTTGGATTTGTATGTTATGTCTTTACTGAATTTATTACTTCTAATAGTTTTGGGATATTTAGAATTTCTATATACAAGACCACATCATGTGCAGAGACAGCTTTCCTTATATGGATGCCCTTTAGTTCTTTTTCTTTTCTAATTGCTCTGGAGAGGATTTCCATTATTATATTGAATAGAAGTGGCAAGAGTGAACACCACTGTCTTGTTCCTGATTTCAGAGGAAAAGTTTTCAACCTTTTACCATTGAGTATGGTGTTAGCTATGAGCTTGTCATACATGACCTTTGTTATATTGAGATATGTTCTGGTCCTTTTATAGCCTGTTTATCAAGAGTTTTTATCATGGAAGAAGCTGCATTTGTCAAATGATTTTTTTTCTGCATCTATTGAGATGATCATAGGATTTTTACAATTCATTCTATTACTACCGTGTACCAAATTTATTGATTTGCAGATGTTGAAACATCCTTGCATCCCAGTGATGAATCTCTTTTAGTCATGGTGTATGATCATGTTGAGTTCAATTTGCTGGTATTTCGTTGATGAATTCTGCATCCATATTTATTAGAAATCTTGGCTCATAGTTTTATCTTCTTGTAGGGTCTTTATCTAGTTTTTGTGTCAGGATAATGTTGGCCTTGCAGGATGAATTTGGGAGTGTTCTCTCCTCTTCAAATTTTTGGAACAGTTTGAGAAGAACTAGTAGTAACTTTTCTTTAAATAGTAGATAGAATTCACCCATGGAGCCAGTAGTCTTGGGCTTTTCTTTGTTGGGAGATTTTTGAGTACTGATTCAATCTCCTGATTCATTATTGGTCTGTTCCAATTTTCCATTATTTATGATTCAGTCTTGGTAGTGTGTATGTTTCTAGGAATTTATCCATTTATTCTAGGCTGTACAATTTGTTGGCATACGATTATCATAACTGTCTCTTAGCATATTTTGTATTTCTGTAGTATCAGTTGATATATCTCCTTTTTCATTTATGATTTTATTTATGTGCATTTTTCTCTCTCCTAGTCAACATTTTTTCAATTTTGCTTATATTAAAAAAATTAACTCTTAGTTTCATTTATCTTTCCTATTGCTTTACTTGTCTCTATTTCATTTCTTTCTCTTCTGATTCTTTTTAATTTTCATTCTTCTGCTAACTTTGGGCTTAGTTTGGTTTTCTTTTATTTAGTTCCTTGAGGTGTAGAATGAGGTTATGTATTGGGATCATTTTTCTTAAGGCAGATATTTATCACTATAAATGCCTACATTTGATTCCTCTTAGAACTGCTTTAGCTGCATCTCATGTTTTGGTATATTGTGTTTCCATTTTCCATTGTTTCAATATTTTTTTGATCTCCTTTTATTTATTCTTTGATCCACTGGTTTTTCAAAAGTGTGTTGTTTAATTTCCACATATTCATGAATTTCCTAAGTTTTCTTCTGTCATTCATTTCTACTTTGATGCCACTTTGGTCAGAAAAGATATTTGTTAAGATTTCAATCTTCTCAAATTTACCAAGACTTGTTTTAGCTAACTTATAATCTATTCTGGAGAATGTTTTTGTACCCTTGAGAAGAATATATATTCTGCTGCTGTGGATGGCATGTTCTGTAGATGTCTTTTAGGTCAATTTGGTCTAAAGTGTAGCTTGAGTCCAAAATTTCTTGATGGGTTTCCTGTCTGGATGACCTACTGTTGAAGAGTGGGGGTACTGAAGTCCCTTGCTATTCTTGTATTCTATCTTTCCATTCAGATTTGTTAGTATATTTTTAATAAATTTAGATTCTTCAATGTTGAGTGCATATACATCTGCCATTGTTACATTATATTGATTAATTGATCCCTTTATCATTGTATAATGACCTTCTTGGCTCTTGTGACAGTCTTTGGTTTACAGTCTATTTTTTTCTGATTTAACTGTAGTTAACCTCTGCTATCTTTTGGTTTCCATGTGCATCAAATATTTTTTTCCATCCCTTTATTTTAAGCCTATGTGTCTTCTTAAAGCTTAAGTGAATCTCTTTTAGGTAGCATATAGTTAGATTTTTTTTTATCTCTTTAGCCACCCTATGCCTTTTGACTGGAGAATTTAATCTTTTTACATTTAAAGTAATTATTAATAGGTAAGGAGTTACTAATGCTATCTTGTTATTTTCTAGATGTTTTGCAGTTACCCTGCTTCTTTCTTCCTCTCTGTCATCCTTTGTGAATTGATAGTTTTCTGTAACTGTTCTTTGATCGCCTTCTCTTCATATTTTGTGTATCTACTATAGGCTGTTGCTTTGTAGTTACCCTAAGAATTACAGAAAACATATCAACAACAGCCAAATTATGGAAATAGCCCAAATGCCCATCAACTGATGAATGGATAAAGAAGATGCAGTGTGTCTGTGTGTGTCACTCACACACACACACACACACACACAAATGGGATTGTTACTCAGCCATCAAAAAGAATGACATCTTGCCATTTGCAATGATATGGATGGCAGTAGAGTTTATTATGCTAAGTGAAATAAGTCAGAGAAAGACAAAAACTATATGATTTTACTCATGTGGAATTTGAGAAACAAGACAGATGAAGGGAAGGAAAACTAAAACAAGACAAAAACAGAGAGGGAGTCAAACAATAAGAGACTCTTAAATATTTAAAAGTTAGGGTTGCTTGAGGGGTGTTGGGAGGGGGGATGGGCTAAATGGGTGATGGGCATTAGAGAGGGCACTTGTGATGAGGCACGGGTGTTGTATATAAGTGATGAATCACTAAATTCTACTCCTGAAAGCAATTGTAGTCCAGTATATGTTAACTAACTTTAATTTAAATAAAATCTTGAAAGAAAAAGAAAAAAAGAAATAAGAAATAAAATCTCATAGATGTCACAGTCTATTTTAAGCTATACCAACTTAACTTGGTATAAGCTATACCACCTTTTGCATACAAAAACTCTAAACTTTTACTGCATTTCCACATGTTGTGTTTTGCTGTCTGCATTTACATGTTCTTATTATCGTGTGTACATTAACAAATACTTTTAGCTATAATTGTTATATTTTGTCATTTTACGTTTACACTAGAGTTAAGTGATTAACACACCAGTATATTACAATACTACACTATTCTGAACTTGAATATATTTACTTTACCAGTGTACATTTAATATGTTTTTATGTTATTAGTTTTTTTTTTTCATTTCAGCTTGAAGAATTACGTTCAGCAATTTTTTTAAACTTTTTTTTAATGTTTATTTCTAGGAGAGAGAGAGACAGCGTGAGCAGGGGAGGATCAGAGAGAGAGGGAGTCACAGACTCTGAAACAGGCTCCAGGCTCTGAGCTGGCATTGAGCAGAGAGCCTGACGCAGGGCTCGAACCCACGAACCCCGAGTTCATAACTTAAGCGAAAGTTGGACGCTTAACTGACTAAGCCACCCAGGCGCCCCTTTCAGCAATTTTTTAAAGCAGGTCTAGTGATGATGAATTCTCTCAGCTTTTGTTTGTGAAGAAAGCCTTTATCTCGTCTTCATTTCTGAAAAATAACTTTGCCAGTCAAGGTATATTTGGTTGGCAGTTTTTTGCTTTTGGCACTTTGAGTATATCATTCAATTCTGTCCTGGCCTACAAAGTTTCTGATGAGAAATTTGCCAATGGACAAATGTGGGGGGGGGGGTCTCTTGCATGTGAAGAATTTTTTTCTCTTTCTGATTTTAAAAGTATTTCTTTAATTTCAAACAGTTTTATTATAATGTGTCTTGGACACCATCTTTTTGGGTTGAAAATCTGGGGTACTTACAAGATTTATAAACTTGAATATTAAAATTCTTCCTCAATTTGAGAATTTCTCAGCCATTATTTCTTTAAATAAGCTTTTGCCTTTTCTCCTTCTCTTAATCTGTGACTCCAATAATGAGTAGATGGTTATTCTTAATGGCATCCCATAATTCACATAGGGTTTATCACTCTAATTTATACTTTTTCTTCTGCCCTCCTCAGAGTGCATAATTTCAAATCAACTTCAAATGTCTTTTACTTCACAGATGCTTCCTTCTAACTGATCGTTTGTTGTTGATGTGCTTCTATTCTATTTTTCATTTCACTCATTGTATTCTTTAGCTCCAGAATTTTTTTGTTTTTTTTTAATGATTTCTGTCTCTGTGCTACACTTTGTCTTCTTCATGTATTATTTTCGTAATTTTGTCAATTTTTTGCCCATGTGTTTTCTTGTAGCTCACTGAGTTTCCTAAACCAATTATTTTGACTTTTTATCAGTAAAATCACAGATCTCCATTTCTTTGGGGTCAATTAATAGAAAATTATTGCGTTCCTTCGGTAGTTCATGTGTTCTTGATTTTTCTTGTTCCATTGTTAGACCTCCCTCTCCAAAGGAGAATCACCGAGAACAAAGGCCACAAAACACAAAAGGAGTTGGTTATCCAGGTTTATTTTAGTCCAGCCAGACGGCCCCTCCCGAGCACCTGAAAAGTCCTCGGAAGAGCGCCCTGCCAAGCCATAGCTCAGGGTTTATATAGGGAGAGGGGCGAAGCCAGTGTACAGAAGCGAGAATTTTGCGGTTAGAGGTGGGAGTTGCTTAAGAGTTGCTTGAAGAACATGTTTGTGTTTTTTTTTTGTTTTTTTTTTTTTTTACAAATAGTTTATTGTCAGGTTGGTTTCCAATTAACACCCAGTGTTCAACCCCACAAGTGCCCCCCTCCATGCCCATCTCCCCCCTCCCCCTCCACACCCATCAGTCTTTAGTTTGTTCTCAGCATTCAAGAGTCTCTCATGGTTTGCTTCTCTCCCTTTCCCCCACCATTTCCCCGCTTCTGCTCCCCCATGGTCCTCCATTAAGTTCCTCCTAATCCTCCTATACGTGCAAACATATGATATTTGTCCTTCTCTGCCTGATTTATTTCGCTCAGCATTATACCCTCAAGGTCCATTCATATTGCTACACATGGCCAGATTTCATTCTTTCTCATTGCCATGTAGTATTCCATCGTATAGATAAACCACATCTTTTTGATCCATTCGTCCGTTGATGGACACTTAGGCTCTTTCCATGTTTTAGCTATTGTTAAGAGTGCTGCTGTGAACATTGGGGTACATAGAACATGTTTGAGTTCTAATCACAATGTTCACTAAAGATTCACCTCTCAGGGGCTTGCTGCAGCCAGGAGGAGCTAGGTTGCTCAACCCCTGACCTTTTACCTGAATAGAGTTTGAGATCAAACAATGATTGGTATTTCCTCATTTGCAAGCCCCTCACTTTTTGGCCCAAGGACGTTTTTACACCATGAAGTCTTGTACTGCTCTCTTCTCATATGAAGAATCAGTCGTGTTCTCCAGTCTTTACTGGCTGGCTTGGGGAGAGGATACTTTCTTTTCTGTTAGTTCTGTCAGTATTCTTCTTTTTTTAATGTTTATTTATTCTTGCTAAGGGAGTGGGGGATGGGCAGAGAGTGAGGGAGTCAGAGAACCCCAAGCAGTCAACATTTTTTAACTGAGAGACATTAAAGACCTGTGATTTTCACACAGTTATTAAGTGGCAAAATCAGGAATTAATTTTAAATTTGCCTAGTAAGGCCAGGCTCTTTCCAAGTCTCTTTTTAAAATTATCTGGTGCACATCAGACACATTATGGGTGATTGTGCTAACACAATCAAAGTGTCTTCTCAGGACTGTGTTTGTGTGACTCGGGGATTATCTAGGAGTATCCTTTTTCTAATTTAATCTTGCTAGCATTCTGGCCACTTGACTATTGTCTGTAAGAACAGAGGTGAATGAAAATCACTTTGCTTGTAGACAAAATTGGGGATTTTTGAACTGTAAGCTAAAAAGACAAATTATGAAATTATTGAGAGACTTTCCTCTGATTCTTTGTCTCCATTAAACTTTTTCTCCTTAGTTGGTAAAAATGTTGAAAGCACTAGATTTAATTCTAGCCCATCCTTTGCTAATTTCCATGAAATGATTTTATTTAAAAACAATATAAAGGAGAATTATAAAGCTTCAATGGAAATATCTAAATCAAAATATTAAGGTTGTAGCCTTTTTCTGGAATTCATTGGGCTGTTCATATTTATGCAGACAAACTTTACGCAAAGGTCTGCATGAATAGACTCTATCAAAATCATCTTTGCTTTTCTCTAAAAAATGGCAGCAATATGACACACATCTTTAAGAGACACTGCTATTTAAAAATTGCCACATTTACTGAGGGAGGAAAAAAGGGAAAAAGATATAGGAAAGAATACAAGCCAAAGAAAAAATCCCTCCTCAATTTGGCACAAAGAGGTCTTAATCTGGTTTGGGGATATTATATCCATTCAGTACTGCAAAATAAAATTGGTTCTTTAGGAAAAATGAACTGTGCTCAAAGACTTGACAATCATATTTAAAATAAAGAAAAACTGCTTATTAAACCAGTCATGGTCTTTCCAAAAGAACTGAGATAACCAGTGTGAAGTCTTAACTATTTCTTTAGGATACTAACGAAAAGGAAAGAGGATGTCTCTTCATTTCAAAATGGATCCTATTTTTAGCACAGCTGTAAATGACCTAAAATGGTAGTAAATATTTCACAGAAGCCACTGGGGTATAAAACACAGACATGGGAAAATATGTCCAATGTATTACACTGGCCCATGTAGACAGGTTTAAATCAGCAAAACACATAGGTCAATGAAATATTAGTTTCTGACATTATTCAAACCTTCCATAAACCAAATGGTTAATTCTATAATATTGTACTATTTCATTTACAATATGCAGAAAATAACAGAAAGAATAAAGTTAAGGCTTTTGCATTTTCCTTAAAAGGAATTTGTTTACAATTTGTTTAACTTAGGCAATTTGTACTTTTGAGAAAATAGGAGAGAGAACAATTAACTTTTTTTCCTATTATTTTGTTCTTGGAAAGAAGCAATAAGAAGATAACAAGAAAACCTGAGGGGGGGAAAAAAAGAATAATAAGAGTAAGGCAGAGGATAGATGAGCCATGGGAAGAAGGGACACAGAGACACAGAAACACACCCAAAAATAGGTATATCGTGCTTATAGAAAGGAAGTCAATTCATGACCCTTGCATGGCTCAGTGGGTTGAGAGTCTGACTTAGGCTCAGGTCGAGATCTTAGGTTCTGTGTATGAGTTTGGGGCTGCATGGGGATCTCTGCTATCAGCACAATGCCTGCTTGCGGTCCTCTGTCCCTGTCTATGCCACGCCCCACTCGCACACGTGATCTCACTCTCTCTCTCTCTTAAAAATAAACATACACAAAAAAGGAAGGAAATCAATTCAACAAATTAGAAGGAAAGGAATAGAGAAAGCAGCTAAACAATTAAGGGCAGACAAAGGTAGCAAGGCAAGCTTTCTCTCCCTTTAGCAATAATTATCAATATGTTTCAATATACAGAGAAGATTCTGTTCCCAGCTCACAGTTCTTAAGTTTCAAAACTGCACATAAAACTAAGCATTCCATTCAAAAGGCAAATAGAAAACTAGCATTTGAAATTCAAAGGAACACCTAAAAGGGTATTTCTTCATTTCAAAATATATTCAAATCTTCTAAATTTGAGGGTCATAGGTAAGTCAGCGTAGGTCTCTTTACCTCTTATACTTGAAAATTTTTTGTTTTTTCAATTTTCTGATCCTTTTCCCAGAAAAATACAGTGTTTCCAGTGGGAAGCACTGTTAAGTTAATAAAATCACCGAGTGCTGCTTTAAATCTTTCTGATGCTTATAAGAAACTACACAAAGTCATTTTGCAAGTGTTTTTATCAGTTTACAATTGTAACAGAAAACTACAGTGCTTTTTTTAAAGGCAGCCCATTGAATAAAACTTATCTTATACCAGAACTAGCTTTAAAAGGATAGTTGTGTACCTTAGAGCTATTACCAGTCTTTGGACAGTATACAACATACACGGACTCACAAGCATATACCAAAGTTTTTTGAGAATAGAGTTACTATCACCTATTATGTGGCAGAACTGTGATAGCAAGTAAGGCAAAATGAATGAATATAAACATAATCTCTGGTCTCAAGGCATTTAAAATCTAATTATTTTACTCACAATAAAAACCTAACATATTTTTATATTATAGTTTATGGTGTAGAAATAGATTGAAAAGAAGGAATGGTAATGTTTTCTTGCTTACCATTTGGAAATGTTCCATGAAATGCTAGCTGTTGTATGTGGTAGACTTTACCTAAACACTCTAAAGACTTTAAACCTTAGTTCCTTCACGTGTGAAACAGAGCTCTTTTTAACACTTGTCTCAGAGGACTGCCCCTAATTTGCTTGAAATAATGTATGTAAAGCATTTGTCTCAGTGACCTTCATATATTAGGTGTTTAGTAAACAGTGGTGTGAATGGAATCTATTTTAAGTTATGAATGTAAACCTCTAACATAAATATAGATGAAGATTAATCTGATACATATTAATTTTAAGGATAGACTTCATTTTGGTAACCTTACTAATCTAAGAAGGAAAATTATATATATTTGAAAAAAATAAAAGGTCAAATAGATTAAAAACAAGTTTTCCTATGTCAGGTATTTTTCTTTTTAATTTCAGAGACAGCATGTGTGTGTTGAGGGGAGTGGGAAGAAGAGAGACAGAAAGAGAGAGAGTGAGAGAGAGAGAGAATCCCAAGCAGGCTCTGTCTGCACTATCAGTGCAGAGCCCCACATGAGGCTCAATTCCATGACTGTGAGATCATGACCTCATCAGAAATTAAGTCAGAAGCTCAACTGACTGAGCCACACAGGTGCCCCAGTACAGTAATTTTTAATGTATATAGTTAAAAAGTATGTTTCAAAGATCCCAGATTAATATTACTATTTCTAAATTAAGTCTATGGACAAGAAGAAATAAATTTTCTTGAGATAAAAGAAAATTTGGTAAAATTCAAATCAATTTTTATAATGAAAAGCTATTATTTCTTCTAAGTTTTACTTAGGATTTTTAGGCAAAATGTTAGCAAGGTCTTTGTTTTTCCTTCCTTGGTTAATGGAGATCTATCCATACAGTTATCTCTATAAATAGATCTTTTTTTAAAAAAAAAATCTTAATAAAAATTTACATACACTTGATATATTTATGTTTATATAGAACATGCAACAATAAAATAAGTACAAAGCAGAGTTATAATTTAAAAGAATTTTATTATCTAATAGACACAGAGAAAATGCTAAATACTATTAGTCTAATACAGATTTGGGATTCCAAAGAGAACACAAAGTTATAAGGACATATACTACAGTAGGCTGAGAACGCATCCCCCTCTCCCCAATAAAAATCAAGCCCTAATCTCTGAAACTAGTGAGTGTTTTCTTATATGGAAAAAATGATCTATATAAATATGGTGAATTTAAGGATCCTGAAGTATGTAGAATGGCTGGATTATTTGGGTGAGCCCTAAATGCAATCTTATGTGTGTTTATAAGAGGGAGACAAAGGGAAATTTTATACATAGGAAGAGAGAAAGGTTACGTATCTATCCATTGAGGCAAAGACTACAATGATAGTTACCAGAAGCTAGAAAAGATGAGGAATGGATTCTCCCCTAGTACTTTCAGAGATAGTGTGGGATTTCAGACTCCTGGCCTTTGCAATGGTGAGATAATAATTAAGTTAAGCCATCACATTAGTGATAATTTGTAAAGAAACCACAGAAAGCTCACACACACACACACACACACACACACACACACACACACACACACAATTAAAGCATAAATGGCTGTTCTACTTAAGATACTAAATTCAGAGAAGCACAATATCAAAAACTAATTTTTAATGCATCAAGTAACTTTTAAATTATCAAATTAAAAAAAAAAAAAAATATTTCTAGGAGAGAGAGAGACAGTGTGAGCAGGGGAGGGTCAGAGAGAGAGGGAGATACAGACTCCGAAATAGGCTTCAGGCTCTGAGCTGGCAGTCAGCACCGAGCCCGATGCTGGCTGAACCCACAAATCGCGAGATCATGACCTAAGCGAAAGTCGGACGCTTAACCGACTAAGCCCCCCAGGTGCCCCTAAATTATCAAATTTTTAAATTATTTAAAAAAACATATAAGTGTAGAAATGGATTAGTTCATAAAAAATAAACCCACTTGTCTTATTACTGTTATTTCTTATTAAAAAACTAACTTTTAAGGCTACTTTCATTGTTATTTGCTCATTGTTTCCTTGTCTGGGAGAGAATTACATAAAATCAATGAAGTGTTTGTTTTAGTTGCCAAAAGGCTAATGTGAGGGAATAAAATCTACTTAGCATGAAGTTGGTCCTTTTTACAATGAGAAGCTTTTATTTTTAAACTATGTTACGTGCCAATGAAAGGAAAATCTAGTCCATTGGAAGAAAACAGTGGTCTTTTATGTCTAAATACTTGTGATGAAATATGAAAATGGCCAATGCAGAAGGGTGACCTAAATACAAATTTTTCCTGAAACAAATATTTAGAAAAATGATATTGACAAGTTAACAATCATCCGGATAGCTAAAACGCACTGTGAAAAAGGAGGTCTTCACATTATTTACTGTTTAAATTTTATAAATGTGATTCAAGTAATTCAAATCAAGTGTTTAATTTTAAATCTTTTGTGAGAGAAAAAACAAAACAAAACAACTTTCAATATAGATTATGTCTGATAGCATATTGAGGCTTATCTGATACTAAACAGAGCTTATCAAGATAACAGGCCACCAATAAATATCTATATCTGCAATGGGAGAAAATTAAAAAAAAAAAATACATGTTTTCAACTTCAATGCTGCCCTGTGGTTCTAAGCAGTGAAGAAAAAAAAAAATTGCAGAAAATCATACATGAAAAATCTGTAAAGTTAGAGAACAGTCCCTAACATGACCCTTGTTTCTGACACCAATGGCCAGTCACCAAGACCACCTTCAGGTTTGATAATTAAGGAGTCACAGAGGTCATTGAGAGCTGCTATACTTATGGTTACAATTTATTACAGCAGAAGAATACTGACTAAAATAAACCAATGAGAGAGATGCAAGAGGAAGGAGCCAGGAAAGTTCTACATGTAGAGCTCTCAATAGCCCTTTCCCAGTAGGGTCATGGACAATGCCAATTTCTCATCATTGCCATGACAATGCATATAGAATATTGCCAACTAGCCAATTACATCAGAACCTTGAAGTCCAGAGTTTTACTTGGGCTTGTTCTCTTCCACCTGGTTGGCCACCCAACATGTTTGACCTCAGTTGCTAGCCTTCACCCTATATCATATTGTTAGACTATCTGAAATGACACAAAGATCCCAGGTAAACAAAGATACTCTCATGCGGCATAACATTCCAAGGGCTTAGAGATCATGCTCTAGGAGGTGAATATCGGTAAGGATCAGACCTCTCTTTGGATAAAGTTAGTTATTTACCACACGATATCTAATTTCTCTCATACAATTTTTGCATTTTAATTATTGTGAAATAAGAGCAAATTACAATTTTATTAATCCTTATAAAACATTATATTTTTCTTCCTTCCTTCTCCTGTCATAGTCTATAAACTTACACAATTCAAAGGGTAACACATGTAGGGGTGTTGGGTGGTTCAGTTGTTTAAGCATCTGGCTTCCAATTTCATCTCCGGTCATGATCTCATGGTTCTTGAGTTTGAGCCCCACATCGAGTTCCATGCTGACAGTGTGGAACCTGCTTGGAATTCTCTCTCTGCCCCTCTCCTGTCCGTATGCACGTGCTTTCTCACTTTCTCTGGAAATAAATTAATATACTTTAAAAAACCTCACAAAAAGGAACACATCTAAGTGCTAATTTGAGAATTAAAAAGCTCATATCTATTTTAAAACATGTATGTTTGTCATACTCTACCATACATGTGCTAGTTCACATTCATTCAGAGAAACTGAATTTTAAAGTATTTGTTTAGATAAAGATTCCCTATAGAATCACAGTTTCTCAAAACACTATTGTTAGGTCATGTGGATATTAATATAATGACATGACCATTATTTGAGTTCAAAATAAGAACTCTTTAACACAAATCTAATCTTGGCAATGGACCTTTCAAACATTAAGCCCAGCTCTCAGAGGGAAAATAAATCTTACTATAATAGAGATTATGTGGAAAAATTTTAGAAAACCTATAGTTTCATCTGTTGATGCAGACAACTTTTTAAAAGTAAAAATATACAAGCAGGAATAAGATAAACGGTCAAACTACAGGAGGTACAGAGGTAGTAAGACAGTATAATTGTGCTCATCTGTAAACATTTCTGGATGAAATAAAAGGTAAGAACATTTGTGACAAAGTAGATATGCTGTATCCAACTGTTTTTGTTTGAGATGATTTGTCAAGTCATAAATACAAGTCATAAACGAGCCCTGGAATAAATTCAATCAGTGGAAAGTGTTATATGATTTATTTTACAATTATAAACTCAATTCTAAGTTTGAAAATTTTGGACTGATTCATAAAATATGCTGTTCTTTCTACAATGAGTATTATATTGATAAAATAATGACCTTGAGGAACACTTTTTCCATATGATAAAGGTTATCTCCCTTTCACTTTGAATATTTCTAAGCTCCAGGCAAAGATACCATCAATCAGTAATGATCACTGTGTCACATTCTCCACTGATTTTGTGGACTAGTTTAGTGGAAAAAAGAGAATCATCTGGCTCCTGTGAACATTGGTTATTTCAGTTTTTCTTTCCTAAAATAGAATATGTCCTTAGATAACTCTGATAGCTTATGTTGGGAGGTAATTACAAAAAATTCCTTTTTAAAATACCAATTAAAAGAGTAAAATTGTTTATATTCTCTTTGAATGATTAAAATTGAATCTTACAAATAAGTATATTGCCACTTTTTGTGTCATGCAACATTATTTTAATTTTCACCTTCCATTTTTTAAATGGAAGAGATAGAGACAAAAGGAAAGAGAGAGCAAGGGAGGGGTAGGAGAGG
Organism: Hyaena hyaena; assembly: GCF_003009895.1. Classification (NCBI taxonomy): domain Eukaryota; kingdom Metazoa; phylum Chordata; class Mammalia; order Carnivora; family Hyaenidae; genus Hyaena; species Hyaena hyaena. The sequence goes on from NW_024081848.1 coordinate 214,175, forward strand.
AGAGAGAGAGAGAGAGAGAGAGAGAATCCCAAGCAGGCTCCACATTGAATGTGGAGCTCGATGCGGGCTGGATCTCAAGACTGTGAGATCATGACCGAGCCAAAATCAAATGTGAAATACTTAACTGACTGCTGAACAACCCAGGTGTCCTTCTCTTTCCAATTTTGAAAGCAATACCATTGATGGCTAAGATCATCACCATCACAATGATATTAGTAGGTATGTGCTTTAGGCCAGACTCTTCTAAGTACATTACATGTATCATCTTTGTTAATTTTCATGGCAATCGGTGCCAAATGCCATTATTATTATTTTACAGATAATGATACTGAAAAATTGAGAGATTAAATTTGCCCATGCTACTTCTCTAGTAAACTGTGGGTCCAGTATCTGACTCTAGGGGTCTGAATTCAGGGTCAATGCATTATACTATAGTATCTCAGTAAAATATATTGTATTTTTAAATTTCATGCCCTTTTATTTTTACAAAATGAGTTTAATAAATATAATTTCTAGTTACTTTTTTCCAATGTGAAAAGATTTAAATAACAAATAATAGGCCAGATTTAAATGATTGTCCTAGAAATGTACACTTACTGTTTGCCAATACCCACGTAGGTCAGAGTTTGCCTCATTTAAAGAGAAGTTACAATAAATCAACGTCACAGATTAGTAATTCACTTAGTCATTATATATTCATTGAGACCATATGATGGGGGAGGTGCTTTTCCAGAGGCTGACATCTATTGCAAGGAAACACTCACACATGTGCATTGCAGCATCATTTGCAGGACATGTAGTTTCTGTCGCAACTACTCAACTTTGCCACCGCAAGAAGCAAGAGGCTATAGACAATATGTAAATAAACAGGCATAGCATGACAACAAAATAACTTTACAGGAAAAAAAAAAAAGGCCTGCTGACTTGATTGGGCCTATTGGCCATAGTTTGCTGAAAACCCTCTCTATAGTTTTGTTTTATGTGATGCTTATTTAATAGAAACTGTATGAATGAATATATAACTTGCCTCTTTCATTGTATCATATAATTTGGAAAAATCTTGTTTTATTCTATCTCACTATTTAAAAAATTTTTGTCAGCAATAACCCTTATTATTAATTCACTTTAGTGAATTAATTTAGCTTATTTAGTCATTTCTGATCAACATTTTGGTTGTTTTCACTTTTTCTTTGTGGACGATTTTTATTGTTACTGTTAATTAAGATGTTATGTAAATTTCAATTCATTCAGGCATGATTTTCATTACTTTTTTATACTCAAATATGAACCTTGGTGGCAGAAGCATAAAGATGGAAGGGCACATGGGTGACTCAAGTCACTTAAGCGTCTGACTCTTGATTTTGGCTTAGGTCATGATCTCACAGTTTGTGGGACTGAGCCTGGCATCAGGTTCAGCATGGAGCTTGGAGCCTGCTTGGGATTCTCTCTTCCCCTCTTTCTCTGCCCCTCCCCCACTGGTGCTCTCTCTTAAAATAAGTAAACTTTCAAAAAAGATGGAAATAGTGCCAGTATGTAACTTTAGGCAGGTATGTAAGTAAATGAGCACTTATTTAAATTATGAATTCCTGGGGAATATCTTTTCCTCTTCTCCTGAGTGTCCAAGAGAAGTGAACTTATTTATAGTTATTTTTATTTTAACTTCACACTAACTATATAGTTCAGGGCAGAAGAACATTAAGAATGTTTCCTACTAGCATTTTCCTGATGGTGTACATGTTTCTGAGGCTTGAATTTATTTATTCATTTTCCTTTGATTTCAAGAGAACGCATTCATTAAATATTTTTTATATTATAGGGACTAAAACTAAATTTTCCTACTTAAAAACACGTTATTTTAGTAGTAGAATTTTTCATACGTTTCAGCAAGAAATTGTGTCTTTTCTCTCTAGGCAATTTCCCCAAAATAATGTAAGATAGAAATAGAAATGTGCCTTCTATTAATGCCTATTATACTTGCAGCTCAAAACATTTCAACACTTTTATACTATTGCACATTTCTTCCTAATTAGTTTGCATGTGTAAAGCATATTTTTCAAATCAGATAAAGTTACTTATTCTTTGGTTTTTCACAAAATACTTCCATATGAGATATAAGGAGTATGATAGTTAATTCTGTGTCAACTTGGCTACGTCATAGTACCAAATATTTTGTCAACCATCACTGCTTTTTTGGTGAAAGGACTTTTTGGATGGGATTCACAAACATTTAAGTCAATCCACAGGGTGAAGCAGATTGCTTTGTATAATGTGGGTGGGCCTAATTCAATCAGTTGAAAGAGTTAAGAAAAAAGACAGACCTCCCTCAGCAAAAGGGAATTCTGCCAGCCAACTTCCTTCAGACTCAAACTGCAATGCTTCCTCCTGGCCTCCCTTGCAGATTTTTCTATTTGTACTTGCCAGTCTCTGCATTCAAATGAGCCATTTCCTTAAAATCAATCTTTGTCTCTTTCTCTCTCTCTCTAAAGAGGAAATATATATAAAGAGAGTGTGTGTGTGTGTGTGTGTGTCCATAGGCATATACCTTTGGAGAACTATACTAATACAGGGTGATATTTAACATATTCGACAATAGGTATAAATGGTATAAGCATCTACCAATCAGAACAGGCACAAGAGCATCTTAAAAATTAAACTTATAAAAACTATAGTAATATGATTTGGCATAACTCAGCCTTTCAGAAAATGTGGTAATCCAAATAAGAGAGATGTTCATTATACCAAATAAAAATATCATGCCATAGAACATCTTAACGGAAGTTAAAAAATAAAACCCAGGAATTTGTTAGAGGAATATTCTTGCTTATCCTCAAAATGATATTTCTTGACTATTTTGACATGATAAAATTATCAGAAAATCTATCCACTTAAAAGGAGAATTTATTAATATTAGAAAAAGTCAATACTTTTTATCATGCACTTGTCAGAGCACTTTATCAGTGAATTTAATCCTCTACCAATCTTATTAAACTCTGTTCACAACAATGAAGATAAAATATGTGCTATTATGACCTTTATTTTACATATGAGGAAAAGGAACTACAGAGGTTGAGTGAGCAAGTTCACAGAGCTAGTGAATTGCACAGTTCAGTTTCAAACCTAGAGTTTAGCTCCAGAATCCTGCTTTTAACTGCTATTCCATTTCACTTCTTGAAACTTTTAGGAAGGATTATGTTTATTGTACTCAAAGCGCTTTCTTTTTTTCTGTTCTTTTAATCTTGGCTTTGAAAGACAAGTATTGGTATCCATCAATAAATACTTTCTTCTCTTTCTTTCTTAACAGTTACAAGGCAGTAAGGGCTCTGGACACAGGCTAGTATTTCTGGGGAAAAAGGGTGTATGGAGTATTTCATAAGCCATCAAATTCTTAACAACTCAGGTGCAGCAAGTTGCATTATTAGCTGGCCAGCTTTTCTCAGTACTTTTACACGGTGCCAAAGGAACTGTTAGCTTTGCCTAAAAGTGCTCATTTGCTACCCAGTGATGACAATTACCTGTCTCCTCCTCTTTCATATGCACTTGATCTCTAAGCTGAAAATGTTGTCAGCCAAATTTATAGATATCCTTATTTGAGGCAAGGACATCATATCCAGAGATTATGTTGAGCAGAGAGAGTATGCCAGTAAACGAAGCCCATGACACAGAAAGTAAATAACACAGGAAGGTGCCCAACAGGCAACAAAGTCAAATGAGGGCTGCCAAGCAATGGTTGGTTGATCAAAGGCAATGGGCCAGGCTCTCAGGATCAGCTTTGGATTAAATGATTAAACTGCTGGGTTGGAAATACTCACTGGGACACCAGCTAAAATCCTGTGCCCTAGAGGGATCCCCACAGACTGAAGCAGCTGCTGCTACTGCTATAAACTTTGATGCCAGCAACATGTACAAGCTGAATTCACTTCTATTTCCTCAGCTTCTAATTAACACTATGAAGTGCATTACTTTTTTAAATACCACATTCCATCCAAACATAGTTGGACTAAATTATTTTTTCCTTGTCTATAAATATCACTTTAGATATTCTTAAGTATTTCTCAACATGATACTCTCAACGACCTCCCTCTCTCTCCCTTGTGTTGAAGAGCTGAATCCAGTTCCTTCCAAGCTACCTTATTCACAAAGCAGCTCAGGCTGTACTCTGGGCTCTTCTCCAGGTCCCAGTGCCCTTCTGACTGGCATAAAGACAAACACCTTTGCTCATAGCTCTCCAGCTCTGAGACCTTCTGGAAGAGCAAGGGACATCATAGCTTATGTCCCTCATATCTTTCCAAAGTTTCATTGCTTTGACAGTTCCATCCCCTGCTGCTCTTTCTCTGCTTTAAAATAGGACTGTATTTCTGGCCTACACAACAGCTTATGCTTGTACGCTTGGCAGCTTTCAAAGTATTATCACCTATATTGTCTCATTTCTTCTTAAATTTGCTTTGAACTTAAAGTTGTTTTAAATTGGAGAGTGGTTGCTAGTCTCAGTGTCACGATGAGGAAAGGAGGCTCAAAAGGTTAATAGACTTACTGAAGAGCACACAGTAACAGAGGAGTCATGCTGTGGCCTCTAAGACTGGTGTCTATACCACAACACTTGTTCCCATTTTCTTTTGCCCCTAATTTCTTTGCATATTCGCAGTGTCTCCAACTCAAGAATGTAAGTTTCTAGGGTCTGCATCTTGCTCTGGCACTTCATTCAGCAAGATACATATAGTAAGTGATCAATAGTCTTTAATAGAGTGTCTGAACTGTCATTCTTAAAATATTAGCATGGATTGAAGAACTAATTCATAGAATTTAAGGAATATAAAATTTAGTTTCAAGTGATCTATGTGATTTTACTCAACAAAAGTAATATTGTCCCTGAAGGGGCACAACTGGTTCTTGTGAAAGAGAGCAAAAAAAAATTCAGTATTACAACAGTTTGTGGCTCAACCCTATGTGAAAAAAATCTTATTCCTTAGTATTTGATTTTTATCATTAGGTAGAGTTTTCTTTAACTTTTCTCTTTAGAAAGATGACAATCAAAAAATGTTGGGGGTCCCTGGATGGCTCAGTTGGAAATACATGTGACTCTTGATTTTGGAGACATGGATTCAAGCTCAACATTGGGCATAGAGATTACATAAACAAACTAACTTAAAAAATAAAGAATGTTAGGAAAAACAGATTTAGAGGAAGCTGTAACACCTATAAACCAACAACCACCGGTGAGGATATTTTTCCTTTTCTTTCATTACAATAATAATAATCTGAAAATACCCAAATTGTTAGATATTTCAAAACCAACTTGAGGATTTAATTTTTTTTTAACATTTATTTATTTTTGAGACAGAGAGAGGCAGAGCATGAGCTGGGAAGGGGCAGAAAGAGAGGGAGGCACAGAATCTGAAACAAGCTCCAGGCTCTGAGCTGTCAGCACAGAGCCCAATGTGGCGCTCGAAACCACAGACCACGAGATCATGACCTGAGCTGAAGTTAGACACTTAACCGACTGAGCCACCCAGGAGCCCCAAGGATTTCATTTATTCAGTAGGTGTTAATTAGCATTTAACGGTTATCTTGGACCCAAGTATTACTCTGGTGGAGACCTCAACATGCTACATACACTGAGAGATGATTCAAAGAACTAAAATGCCTGCTCTCCACCTATGAGGGATAAATATAATTTGAAATGGGGGAAGGAATAGAAAAGAAACTATCACTTATTGCATATGCTATGTTATGGGCACTTTACCAATCTAATTAATTGTACATAGGAGAAAACTTAGAAAGTACACAAAGGTCAAGAAATCAGGCCAACTCACCTGATGTAGGGTGATCAAGTTACCCTCATTTTTCCAGGAGTGGCTTAGTCTCAAATCTGAAAGTTCTGTATCCCAGGAATACCCCTAGTCTCAGGAAAACTGGGACAGTTGGCCATTCTACGACTGGTAAAGAGTCAGAATTGGATCTAAATTAAACAAAAAATAATTGACACATAAATTTAAAAAGTCTGCTCTGTTGAGCATCATACACTGCCTGCTTGGCCCAGCTTATTCACCTGTTCAATCTTTTTCTAAGTCTTATTTCCTGATCAATCAACTTAGAAAAATGGAAGAACCAAACAGGATATAGTCAATAAATGGAAGGGCATAAAAATAGCCCTCCAAAGAATCCCATGTTAGTGATTACTTTCACTGGTACCACTGAATTTGAAGCGAAGAGAGAACATACCTTAGCTGTAATATTTGATATGTCTACAGCTAATGTGAAAATAACCTACCTAGAAAAAATGTCTTATGTGTATAATGAGGATCAAGCCACACCAGTGGGTGGGAGAGAACAGGATTGAGAAAGAAAGCTGCAAGTCAAAGAAAGTCAACCAGGAGCCTCATCATAATGCCCTTTGTCTTAAGAAAAGTCATAGTTGTATAGTTGCCACACCGAAACCATCATAAATATAGCTGTTCCCCATTAATCAGTATGAACATCTGCAACAAGTACTCATGCAGAGAATAATGATTTAGCAGCTGTGCATATTGGAATAAGACTTGTAAGATTTAGGAAGATAGGGATAATACGCATATCATTCTGACAAAAGCTCCAGGGTCTACGATTTATGATTTTTTCCCCTTTAGGAATAAATACAAATTATTGCTAGTGAAGACATAAAACAAAAGTGTATTGCCTTGAGCAATGTCTCTGTCTGTTTAATATTTGTTGGTGTTCATTTGGTTAATCAATTTAACAACCACAAAACAAGTTGTTGTTTTTAACTTTCTGAAAGTTTCTCATTTGATTCTAAACACATCTACTCAGTGGGTATTTTCAAAATCACAAGTGACTTCTCTGCATTAAATCCTTTAATGGTCTCTACTGCCTGTTAAGGATTATGCCATGTACTTGGTTGAGAGCATGGATTCAAGAGCAGTGTTCTCAATTCCACTCAGTCATGTGGAATGATTGCTTTGTGATTTTCTTCCTTTTCTCTGGGGGGTTTTCTCTTTATTCTCTTTTTACATCCTTCCTTCCTTATTATATTATTTCAGTATTTTAAATGCCCATCATCTTTAATCTCTAAAGAAAAGCCATTCCCTGCCCTAACTCATGCTAACTCCCTTGCCATCTATTTCCATCCCTTTACAGACAAACTTTTTGGGTTGTTTTTATTTGTTGTCTCTTTTTTCCTATCCTCTTTTGTTCTACAAACTAATTTTTGCCCCAATCACTTCACTGTCTCTCTACAACTTCCTTATACCTTAATCTAATGGATAATTTTCTGCCCTGATTTTTCATGTAAAAGTTATTTAGTAAAAAATAGCTTTCATGACTCTTATATCAGTTTCTTTATAAAATTCAAATATACCTTCTAGGCCCACTCATTGTTCTTCCCTTCCTAAAGAAGTTGAATCATATTTCCTAATGCAATCTTGGTCTCATTTGCTTCCATAGCTCCACTGTCCATCTAAATACTGATACTCACAAGTCTCTGCCTCCTGCCAGATTGCTCTTCACTTGTGTATTCCACAGTGACTTCATATTCAATAAGCTCAGAATTAAAAGGGGGAGAACTGCATCCTTAAGGCAATCTCAACTTCAAGCATTCAGGTCTCTGTCCACTAACATCTAAATTTCAAGTGTTATCCTTTCTAGTACCTCAAACTCCTAAAAGCCTTTGACTTCGCTGAGATCTTCAATCTCTCACTGTCCTGCCTCCAATGCATGTTCACTACCCCTCTCACACAGGTTCTTAGATCCAAGGGTCCATCATTACACTCACTCCACTGCATATACCTTTCATCATATCTGCCTGACTAAATTCCAATCCACCTATTCTGTCTGAATCGAGCTAGATGAATATAGCTTTGGAGAAGAAATAAACCATGAATATAGTTATCATTTTATATTATGGTCAGTAACTTTATGTAGATCCATAAATATACTTATAGCATTTACTTTCTACTTCCCTGGGAAAATATTTTTATGACTTTTACTTTCTAATCAAACCTCTATAAAATTGTAATTCCTTTTACTAAGCTCATGACTCTTCCTTTTTACTTCTCTGATAAGTTAAAAGCATTCAGAATATAATATCCACAATCTCCCTAATCCATATACCCTATCCTATCTATCCCTATCCCCTCTGCATCTGCAGCCATAAACTCCGTCTTCCCCATGTTATTCTTGGGTGTCATGTTAGACTTACTAAAACATAAACAATAAAATTGTGTATACTAATGGACAAGAAAAATGCAATATAAATTAGGAATATAGGAAGACAAGTATTATCCTTCAGTGCTCAAGAGGGGATGAGACCTGTACAAAATTGGAGCAATCGGCTCTAGAAACAATTTTATTCAGTTCTTCATTGACCCCCACATCTGGCTCCAGGCATCATGTGATTTTCTTTGCTCCCCTTTAAGGAGTAAAAAAAAATCCCAAAGGCTTTTCAAGTATTAATTTTGTCCATTTCCTCTTTTTAAATTTTTTCATTTCCCCAAATAAGGCTTCTATGATTGACCTACACATATCGAAGTGTAGGATATGATTGACCTACTTCTACTAAACATCATCTTACTTAATAATACACAGCATTTGACACTGGTGCTAAATCTGTCTTAAAGTACTCTTTTCACCTAACATTTGTAACAACTAGATGTTCTACTATCTTATAAGACAACTATGTCTGGATTACTATAAGACAATCTTTCTTATGTTAGATGTAACCCTGAGCAAGAACTTGGGCTTGACAGGTGTGATACATGTTAGATTTCAGCCTCCATTTACCACTTGCCCTCAAGGCAGTTGTCCTTTTGCTAGACTCAATATGCCCAACTAAGCCAGACATCCCTGAAAACAAAACTCTGTCTTAGCTCCTCTTCTATCTTATTGCCTATTGTCATTTCACTTTACCAATCTCTAAAGATGAGAGTCATCCCAGGTCTCAAGTTTTGGGTATTTTGTATTCTCTATTTATGTTAATTCTCTAAGTGATCTCATATATTCGACTTCATAACTTACATACCATCTATATGTTAATAGCTATTAAATATATATCTTTAGGTTGGACCATTATTTTCCATGATATATAGAACTCTATGTGCAACTGTCTACATAACATCTTGATTAGATGCTCAGTATTATAATACTACAACAGAAATATATTATGTCCAAAGCCAATTCCTGGATTTTCCTCCGCAAATCCCTTCTTTCTTTCTCATCTCAATAATTGGCAACTCAAGTCTCTCATTTTAGCAGGCTGAAGCTTGCCTCCTCTTTTCATACTATATATCTAAACTATTAGCAAACATTGTTGACTTTAACTTCAACAAACACCTGAATTTAATCACTTCTCATCCAACACATGAATCCAAGTCACCATTCTGTGCTAGAAAGGAGACCATTATAACATTCTTTTGTTTCTCCTCTTATGACTTTAACACAAGCAATCTGTTATCAAGACACAAACCAGAATAATCTTGTTACAACATAATCCACATTATTTCACTGCTCTTCTCAAAATATTCCAATGACTTTCCTTCTGACTTAGAGTAAAATCCAAGACTTTGCATCGTTTACATGGCTATATATTGTGCATTAATTGTTCGTGTTGCCCTTGCCCTTCTAGCTCCTCTCAAACATGACAAGCATACCTCTACCTCAGTGTTTTTGCACTGGCTGTTCTGTCTAGAACACCCCCTATGGGTACTCAGGTGGATTCAATATCACTTACTTCAAATAAGACTGATTATTAAATAGCACCTCAGCAGTCTTTCCTATTACTAAGCACATAGTTTTCCTCTCTGCATCCACTTTATGTTTTCCTTACTCATGTTTACACTCCCACAGTGTAAAACAGTGTCTGACACACTATGGGCATTCAATGAATATCTGTTAAAAAAAGAATGAAAGTGCAATTAGGAGATGATGACATCTTCATAGCTTTAATAACATCTCATCCTTCACATTTTTGTTAGAGGATAACAATGGTACTAATATAAATAGATTATTGACAGTTACATTAATGATCATTTGCCAGAAAAATAAACTGTCATCATCTTGTCCACTTCTTTATAGAGGGGAGCTCTGGCTCTACAAACATTGGCTGGAGATATGGTCTGCGTAGGACAACTTATATAATTCTGGAGTTAATATTTTTCTCCATAAATGCAAATGGCACATACATTCTCCCACAATTTGCTTTGAAAATTATAGTCATTTTGATTGTTGATTATTTAAATGACAAATGTGAGTTCCCTTTCTCACTAGATGTAAAATGTAATGTATACAACTTACTCTGTTTAGCTAGCATTTGGAAGCATTTTAAAATGTTTATACATTTATTTTTGAGAGAGAGAGTATGTGTGAGTGGGGGAGGGAAGAAAGAGACACAAAGAATCCGAAGCAGGCTGCAGGCTCTGGGCTGTCAGTACAGAACCTGATGTGGGGCTCAAACCCTTGAACTTTGAGATCATGACCTGAGGCAAAGCTGGATGCTTAACCAACTGAGCCACCCAGTTGTCCCAGAATAAGACTCTTTTGGAAATAATATTATAACCCAGCTATGGCCACAAATTTATTATAGGTTAAATGCTAACGGTTAGAACAAATTATACATAAAGGATGTATCTTTTTTACTCTTTAGTAATGTGCTGTGTTTTATTACGCACATATCCCTCTCTCTGAAGAATAATATGTTTTAGGCCAAATCAGATGGCAGAGGAAGAATACTATTTATCTGATGATCCCTCCAAACTATAGCTATAAAATCATTTTCTTTGAAATATCTCATGCAACTGTACTATATGAAATGAGTGCTCTGTTTCAATAAGCTTTATTCAATAATAAAGTAAAACTTTCAGGGCATTCGACCCTTCTTAGTGTCTATGTGTGATTATATACTTAGCCAGCATAATTTCCTTTGAGGTTTGAATAATTTATTTCAGAACTTGAGATTCTGATTTCTACTTCACGATTCTTGAGAAACTTCTCAAGAGAATATCATGCATGCACTACACAACAGTGTAATGTCAACACTGCACCAAGAAAACGGTTGGACAAAAGCATACAATAACCATTTTTTATCAAGTCAAAATGGCCAGTAAATTTGCATTGATGCTTGCCTTCCAAAAAATACTCTAAAAACTACATATGGTGCACCTGGGTGGCTCAGTGGGTTAAGTGTCCAATTTCAGCTTAAGTCATGATCTCACAGTTCGAGTTTGAGCTCTGCATGAGGCTTGCTGGTGTCAGTGCAGAGCCCACTTCGGATCCTCTATCCCTTTCTCTCTCTGCCTCTCCTCCTTGGTGCTCTTCATCTCAAAAATAAATAAACATTTAAAAAAAAACTTTGCATGTTTATCAACATGTTTCTTTTTACCAGTCTTAAAAGTCCGGTTGCAATCACCATATTATACTGTGTAAACTGCAACGTGTCTGCATATATATGCATGCTTATTGGACATAAATGGCAAAAAACCTTATTGTTATATACATTGATGATTATATTATAGTACTGGGTGATGAAAATCTTCAAATGAAATCTTTAACTTGGATTTTAGTTAGTCACCAAACGTTAATATAAAAATATAGTTCCAGTATTACTGAAAATATTACATAATAAGAGAAAAGGATATGTCAAATTGACATACTGATACAGTGATGGCATGTTAAACACTAGCTTCTAGAATCATTTTAACTGCATTTTTTAAATTTATCAATTGTTTTTCTTTATTTTTATTTTAAATTATGGTAAAATAACTAAAGCATAAAATTTACCACCTTAATTATTTTTACGTACACAGTCCAGTAATTCTAAGTACATTTGTCCTATTGTACAAATAATCCTCAGAACTCTTTTCATTTTTCAAAATTGGAACTCCAAACACATTGAACAATTCCTCATTCTCTCTGATCCCTAGTTCCTGGCAACCATTTCTGGGACAGAAAATCATTTTTTTGTTTCTTTGAGTTTGACTACTCTAGGCACCTCATATTAGTGGAATCACATAGTATTTGCTCCTTTGCAATTGCCTTACTTCACTTAACATGATGTCTTCAACATTAATCTGAAATTACTTTTTAAGGCTAAATAATATTCCAGTGTAGGTATATACCATATTTTGATTATCCATTCATTTGTCAATGTACACTTTGGTTTCATCCATCTTTTTGCTATTGTGAATAACGCTGCTATGAACATGGGTGTACAAATATCTATTTAAGACTCCGTTTATTATTTTGATATATATTTCAGTATACACCAAAAGGTATATATACAAATTCCACCCAAAAGTGGAATTGCTGTTTCATATGATAATTCTATTTTTAATTTTTCAAGAACTGCTGAACTATTTCCTTTAACAGCTACACCATTTTAAATTCCCACCAACGGTGCACCAGAGTTCCAGTTTCTCCACAATGGTACTGACACTCACTACTATTTTTTAAGTAGTAGCCATCCTAATGGATGTGAGGTGGTATCTCATTGTGAGTTATTTCACTGATTGTTTTTTATCAACAGGCTTTTTTAGTAGAGACTAGTTGAAATGATTTGGTTGAGGAAAAATGAGATGAAAAAATAGGAGTAGAATGGCATTACTAGGGAAAGATAATTAGAAAAATACAAAAAGACCATTATAAACATTATTAGGTGCTATAGTATGATGAAAATATAATCTCTAATGAAAGACACAAATTTTACTCTAGCAACATAAGTATTTCAAAGTGAATTGTACTTTTGATCTTAAGGCCACCTAAAAGAGGTATTTATTATGGCTCCCTGGGCTGTTGGAAACAAATTAAATGTGAGATTACTTAACTGTAGCTAAAGCAAAGAGCTTTTTTTTTTTTTCTTCTAATCACAAAAAAGAGATTCACATGCTTGGCATGCAAAGATAAGTCACTTTCTTTCCCTTAAGTAGCTTACTCTCAGGTCAAGGTTTAAAATATATGTATCTTGATGTGGGCAATAATGGTAGTTAGTATTTTCAATGTTTTCATCTCTGCCCTTGAAAGAAAACGTATTTTATATTACCCTCACCCACGTAAAAGATGTATATTAATAAACCACCTATATCTTCCAGGTCCTTACAGAATCTATTACCATATATAGTCTTGTCTGTGAATATGACTTCTCAGAATATATTTGAAATTTAGGCAGATGTGGTAGTTCTACCAGAAATGTCCCTATTTTACAAAAACAACAACAAAAAGTACATATAAGTGCCTTAAAAATACTATAAAGTAAATGTTACATGAAGACCACTTAAAAATTACTGAAGTCAGTCACCATCAGACAGATCTCACTAGTTTCAACACCAGCTACAGCGCTCTGCTGTTTCCATTCATACTGCTCTCCTCAGCACCTTCTCCCTCAGGTTCCCGGATTCTAGTATTATCTTGGTTTTAAACCAGTAGAACTCCTCCTTACAGAAGGTGTTATATATATAACTAGATGATGGGTACGGTATTACTGTTAGAATTGCTCCCAAGGCATTCTCCAAAAGAAGCACTTTTAGTAGAAATGAGAACATTTCTCAGCCCATTTTTATAGCATAAAGTAAGCACTACTCTTTACTAAGAAATCTTGAAAAGCCAAAGATGGCTTTAAAAATTCATGCTATAAGACCCTCTGATGTCTATTCCCATAAAATTAATGAAAGAAGCCATGAAATTTTCCTAAAGCAAAACAAACCCTAAATAAAATATTCAAATGTTTCAGATTCAGACAAGTCTTTTAAGGAAACAGAAACATTAATGAAATAAAATTCATAAGAACTTAAGTATAGTTTGCTATAAACTCTTATCTCAAGACTTGTATTTTAATAAGTTTTCAGTTTTAGTTCATATTGAACATACCATGACCAGACATATTCTCTCCTAACAGTGGTTAAGACAATCCTCCTTAGTAGATGACTTCATGTTAGATATATCTTCCCTAAGTGAAACCAGCTTACCTGAAGTTGCACCCCATAGAAAATTTGGCTTACTAATGCTTTATTAATTATGGCTAACAAAATCTTTATGGTAATACACCAAACCAGGTATTGATATACAGTTTTTTTTAATCAAGAAACAATATTAAGTTAAGAATGCTTAAACAATCCCTAGATAACAAATTATAACTATGTTATACTGCTAAGATAGTAGAACCATATTATTTCTATAAAGAAATACTGAATATGAATATTCTGAATTAATTTCTAATTTTTTTCTTCACTAGGAAGAAAATCCAATGTGACTTATAATGTATCTTTTGGACTAATTACTCTACTGAACAAGTATTTATAGAATATCTTCCTTGCATCAGGCACTGTGCTAGGTGCTGGGGATAGACAATGATGTTCCTGGAGTTTACTGTTATTCTTCTCATCCTTATCTTATCCAACTGAGTCTGATATTGTCTTATCAAATTCTTCGTGTCCTATGTTATTCTCTTGCTTCATATCACTATTTACAGAACAATTCCATCTCTACATCTGAATTTGCTCAAAGTTAATTTGGAGTACACAGTGTTTATCACCTCCTGAGGAGTTTAACTCCAATAACATCCCTGCTGAGTGCTAATGACTTACTGTCCTCTAAAGGGAATTTCTCCATGTTTACTTACCCTTTGTGACAATTCTGCCCTTAAACCTAGTTCACTGTGTTCTGAACTGAGTCCTTTGCTTCTCTGTGACATGTTCATGCTGTAAAATGAAAGGAATATTGTCTCATTGGCTCCTTCATTAGAGGAGTAATTTCCTGCTTGGGATAGGGCTGAGAACACATTCTTCTATCAAACAAAACTTTAGCTGCCAATAAACATGCCTTGGTGAAGGAGTTTGTTAGTATCTCTACTTGACCACTGAGTGTCATCTTAAGATGTGCTATGAAAGCACATCTTGATAAGTAGCAGCAACTATAGCCATATTTTTGTTTTAACATTTCCTGAAATATATTATCTTGTCAAAACTTAAGGAGTTGAAAATATTAATGAAAATCAGGATACAAAAGAATTATGATCAGAGGACTATTAAATAAATACACACTTCATGTGGGTAAAGAAAATACTTCTGCACAAACTCCAAAGAGCAAATGAAATGACAGGTCACAGGTGAATGAAACTAAATAAAAAGACTTATATAATTGTTCTGAATCATAGGCAACAGCATAGTCTGTTTCATTAAAGCTGAATGAAATGGTTCTTATCAATTCTGAATATTAATCTGGGTATCTCTAAAATGCTACTAGTTCTAAAAGAGAGAAAGAGCCTGAAAGGATAGTAAGGTAGAGATAACAAAGCAAACTTTAATTTTGGTTTGTAAATTTGCTCTGTTTTTCTTTTAACCATGACGTTGGCTAAGAAACATTTGAAGAACCTTCAGAAGACTATAGGGAAAAAATGCTCAAGAATACCCAGACCAGGATGATTATTTAGAATCACATATCAAAGACATAGTACAGTTTCTAGTGAGACAAAAAGAAAGATACAGGAACACTTATAATCTGACAAGAAGAAAAAAAATATCACTGTGAATCAAACGGATTCGGTTGAAGAGTTAAAATTATAAACACTGAAAGTAATGAGGAAAATGGTAGAGTGATAAAAAAAAAACAGCACAGAAACTACTTCTCTCCCTAGTAAGGACGTACTCGAACCAGATTGTTTACTCTGTAATAGAAAAACTGAAAATTTCAGCTTCCCAAGACCTATTGCTTCTTGAAAGATGTTCACATATTATTAGGGGTTACTGATGTTAAATTTAGACATTCTCCTTTAGAGGTTTGAATATTATCTAGAAGTTAAACTAATGAAATACTTCTCAATGAAACACTAGACATTACTTTAAAATTTTTAAATCTTAGCTGAAGTTTATACAGTTCATATTTCTTTCCAAATTACATTGAAATTGGTCTTAGCAATTTTTTTTGGATATAACACACATTAAGCTAAAAGCTTCTGAAGCAGAGGAAACTAACAAAAACTAATAAAAAGGCAACTTATGGAATGAAGACAATATTTGCAAATAATATATCTGATCAGGGTTAATATAAAAAAAATAAGGAACCCAACAGCACAATAGTACAAAACTCAAATAAACCAATTTAAAATGTTTAAAAAACCATTTTCCCAAAGAAGACATAAATATGTCTAATAGCATGAAAAGGTAGTCAAAATCACTAATTATCTGGGAAATGCAAATCAAAACCACAAGGAGGTATCATTTCACATGTTATATTATAAAAAAAAAAGATAAGAGATAGCAAGGGTTAGCAAAGGTGTGGAGAAAAGGGAGCCCTTGTATACTACTTATGTGGAGGTAAATTGGTATAGCCATTATGATAGCCTGCAGAAAAAAAACAGAACTCCCATATGACTGAACAATCCCATTTCTATGTATATATCCAAAGGAAATGAGATAAGGATCTTGAAGAGATCTCTGCATTACCACGTTCATTGCAGCTCTATTCACTATTGCAAAGGAGTATTATTCAGCCATTAAAAAATCAGTAAATCTTGCCATTTACAGTAAAATATATAAAACTAGAGGACATTATTCTAAGTGAAATAAGCCAGACACTGAAAGACAAACACTGTAAATCTCACTTACATGTGGAATTTTAAAAAGCTGAACTCATACAACCATAGTAAGATGGTTGCTGAGGGCTGAGGTGTGGGAGAAAGGAGGAAATGTTTATCATATGGTAAAAACTTTCAGTTCTAAGATGAATAAGTTTTGGGTACCTAATGTACAGTATGGTAACCACAGTTACTAATATTGTATTATATACTTGAAATTTGCTGAGAGTAGGTTTTAAGTGTTTTCATTACAAAAACATAAGTTACGTATGTGAGGTGATAAATGTGTTAATAATAATTAAGTTGTCATAATCATTTCACAATGTGTGTGTATATATATAACATAATCATGTTGTACACTCTAAATATATATAATTTTTATTTGTTAATGACACCTCAATAAACTAGAAAAAATAAAGTCACCTAAAATATAAAAACCCAAATTATAGTAGGCCAGTCCTTCACTCAGCAAACGCTTATTACATGCATATAACTAGTCAACACTGGTCAAGGCATCAGGTAATATGGAGTCTACACTCTAGGGAAGTAGTAGGAAAAAAAATTACATGTTGATAAACAATAACTATGAAAAATACATTTTGTAATAAATTAAAAGTAATAATTTGACCAAAATATTATATCAAAAAATAAATGTAGGGTTGCCTAATTTCCATATGATTGTTATAGAAGGCCTTTTTGGAGATTGAAAAAGAACTTCACATAGGAAACAGGTGAGCAGTCAGAGTGGTGGCCAGAAGCACATACTCGTGGTGAGGCAACTTTTCTATTGTTGTAAATGGATGCATAAAGGTACTAGGGCAGAAAAGAGTACGGCTTTTTCTAGAAAAAGAAACAAAAGGTTTCTGAAGCTTAGTGGTTATTAGAAGAGTATAAAATGAGGTTAGAGATAAAATTAGGTTTCATATTGAGGTCCAACACACCTTGCTAAGGAGTATGAGTAGTGTTCTTAGTACACTGAAAGCCACTAATTTTAAGCTGAGAAGTGAAATGACCCAGTTTATATTTAAGTGGATCACTTTTGCTGCTTATTACATGGGGAAAGTGATTGGAGTGGGCATAGGCAGAGGCCAAAAATCAGTTGGTAGGGTATTGTAATAGTTAACAATACTTATTAACAATAGTTAATAGATGATGATAGCCTGTGGACAAAAGAATGGCAGTGGAAATGGAGATATGGAGATACATTTAAGATATATTTTGGGAGCAGACCAGACAAGATAATTGACAGAATATGAAGATGAAGGAGAGGGAGGAATACATAATAACTCTTAAAATTTAGTAATTAATGGTGCTATTTACTAGGAAAGGAATACATTTGGGGGAGGAGGATGTCATATAAAGGGGACACATGAGTCCTTTATAAGGGTAAAGTAAGGTTTACTGGAGAAATTTACTCACTTCATGAGTCCTTGTCCTCTCACTATCCTTTGTGTAGTGTACGTAGATCTGGTCTAACTTGACTCACCAAGCAACATTCTCCAAAAAAGAGACCACCTTCCCCATTGCTCTACTTTATAAGTAAAGGGGTATAAACAATATTTTCTTTATCAGCAAATAATCCAAGTCTCGTAATAAAGAAAAGGGCATCATAATGGATGCCTCTAGAGCTCAGCTATTGGTTGGCACTCAAAATCTTCCTCTTGCTAACTGGTTCTCTCTTTCGCTCGCTCGCTCGCTCGTTAAATTTTGCTAAGTTCCTAACAGAGGAATGGAAATGAGCATACAAAGCTATCTGAATCTGATTGTCCTCAGGAGAAGAGTAAGAAGTAGAAAACTGGCAAGTAGACAATGAATATGGTAAGAGGTTGTCTGCTTTAATGAAATATATTTGGGCTTTACTGCACGTGATGATCATAGTATCAGTAGCTAGAAACATGGAAAGAAGATAGCACAAAAGATTTTGCAAAATTTCAGTAATTACAATGTGGGCAGAAGAACACCTGAGAAAGGAGAGGAAGGAGAGACTGATACAGTCGAAAAAAAAATTCATCATAGTTTCACACAACCTGAGGTTTGCGGGCCTTGAGATGGAAGCTCTGGTCAGCTGTATAGAACACTATGAGCATTATAAACTATTGATAAAGAATCTGATTGCTTACCACACCTGTTCAAAAAAAAGTAATTTAGTTCAAAACAATTCAATAGGCTACTGAGAATTGTGAGGGGATACTAAATGGTGTACTAGAATTTACTTAAGAGAAAAATTCACATTTCTAAAATACTTCCTCTTAACGATGAACTTATGTCCCAAATAGTATGTGAAATGTCTATGTCAGTCAAATGAGGAAGTCGTAAAATCAAGTGAACATTTCTCCTGGATTGGTTCACACCTTGTTATCAGTTTTGACCTCATTAGCTCCTGGTCTAGAATCTAGAGTGATATTTCTTGTGTCAGTCATTCCTTAAGCTATCATACCACTACTTGATATTCCCTAAATCACATTATAGTATTTGAAATGACTAATGCTTACATAATGCTTTCATGGGGACTATAAGTGTTGCATTTTCACTACATTTATGTCAGCCTAGACAAAATTTCATTGAAATTCATATGTGTGTTAAAATTATACAGATGGCTATCCATCTGTGTCATGAAATACACTGATGCATAAGGCTTAAAAATGCAAGCTAGAAAAAAAAATCAGACAGGCTATATGATAACAAATGCCAATTAGAATGAAACCTCATTTAAATTAATGTTATTTTAATAGCTTTGTGTCCTTCAATGTGTCATCATCAAGACCAGATAAAGTGTAGGTAGACTTTCAAATACTAAGATGTTATAAAAGTTTAATTCTTAAGAGTCAATTATTTTTAATTTACTTTGATAACTACCATAAACTATGTTATTCATAACTACAACTTTCTAAAATAGATTCACATTTCTACCTGAAATGATATATCTAAGTACAAATACTTATTTAAATGTCTACTTGCTGAAATTAAATGCTTACAGTTTTTCAAAAAAAAAAATATATATATATAAAGATATATATGACCTTGAATTGTTCTTACTTTGTAAATTTATGAACTTATTTTGTCTGTATCTTCTGGGTCTTCTATCTCATTACATGTCTTTTTATGCTTTCTAAACACTTTAATAGCTGAAATTTGTCTTCATTTATTCCTCCAAGGTCAGTTATGAAGGAGACAACATGCTCCATACAAAAATTCAAGTTTTGGGGTGCTTGGATGGCTCAGTCGGTTAAGCATCCACCTTCAGCTCAGGTCATGACCTCACGGTTGGTGGGTTCAAGCCCTGCGTCGGGCTCTGTGCTGACAGCTAGCTCAGAGCCTGGAGCCTGCTTCACATTGTGTGTCTCCCTGTCTCTCTGACCCTCCCCTGCTCGTGCTGTCTCTCTCTCTCACTCAGAAATAAAAACATTAAAAATTTTTTTTAAAAATTCAAGTTTTACAATTTATCATTCTTCTAAATCTAAACCATCATTATCATAAGATTTTGAAAGTAACACAAAACTTAAGCTGTTCAAGTTTTGCTTTCTTTCCTAGCTACAAATTCTTAACAATATTCTAAGACCTTCCACCTACTTTGTGCCTCTGTGTCCACAGGAGTAAAATAAAAGTATCCAAATAATATTTATTACAAAATGGGCAACCTAAACCTGCTAAACTATTCCAGATGAAGACACAATGATCCGAAGGAGAAGGATAAGGAGAGAAGAGAAGGAGAGGATGGGGGAAAGAGCTGGGAGGGGATGAGAAGAAACTCTAATCACAGGGGAATTCAGCATGAACTTGCAAGTGTTAATAGATTTGTAATATTTAAGTCCATGAAATCTGAGGCTTCCTAGAGAAATATAGAGACAGCATCTTTCCTGATAATAAGTTACCTATTTAAGTTGATTTTATCCTATTAAAATATCATTGAACTTAGAAAAGAAATATAACATTTTTCTGGTAATAATAGAGACTTCAAAAAATTATGAAATGTTTAGTTTAATTTCAGTCTCAGAAGGCACTTTAAATTCAATTTCATTTAATTTTCTTGGACATCTTTAATCAAATTACTCATGTGGACCATCAGTTACAGATTTCCACCCAATTTTACACCTGAGCTGACTGAGGCAGGAGGAATTAAATAATGTGTGCAACTCACAAGTTGAGTTAATGATGCAGTTGAAGGTAGAAAATGGCACCTTTTGTCTTACTTTTAGCCATTACCTCCTAACACTTAAACAACTTTTCCTGACCATTGGATGGAGAATTGCACATTCAGAAGCCAGATACATTAATGAGCAATCAGTAAGCTGCTATTTAATGATTTAAAAAAGAAATCTTCAAAATACAATTGGCAAACAATTGCACTTTGTGCAAGCGTTCAACATAGAAAAATGATTCCTAATATTCTTTATTTTTCTCATCACCCCTTCCCCCCATTAATTACAATTAATCTTATAGGTGGCTTCTCAAGGTCTTATCACTCTTATGTCCAGTTTTATGCAAATTTCCTACCTTACACGCGAGTTTGGGTTATCTAGCTTCATTTATTAATTCAATCACTTATCTATACTGAAACTGCTAGATTCTGGCTTGCCAAGATAAATAAAACATGATCCCTTTCATAAAAATGACTACAGTCTCAAAGGGAAAGACAGAATCACTCAAACATGATAGTGCATTATAGGTCGAATATTTCTAAGGGCAAATAGGGAGAATATGAAATGGTGGGTCAAGAAAAGACTCCTATCCTTAACTCAAACTTATTCTTGCTCCAAAGTCATATCCTTAATTCATTAGCCTACAAATGAATGAGAGAGAAAAGACTTTTGGCCAGACCTATATTTTTGTAGTCTTCTAGCTGAAGAAAGTGGAAGTCTGAGGAAAAAAATGAGAAATGTAAATAATGAAAAGTGATTACTTCAAGAAAGAGAAAAAAAAAACAAATGGAAAATGCTGTAAGGGAATTATAACGTTTCCTTGGCATCTTGTGAGTATCTGAGAAAAGGAGAGTAATTGCAATTATTAGATATATTTACAGACGTATATAAAAATGAAGCCATTTGTCTTTGAAATCTCCTTTTTGTGAGGCTGATGTCCATATTGGCTCTGAATGACTTAAGAAACATTCAAACTGGAATATCTACATCATGTATGTCAATGATACTAATAATAAATACTAAAACATCTGGAATAATTCTAATGGCATTTTGTTCTTCATTTTCATTTTATCTCTTATAATAGACTTTAGGAAATGTAGGAGCTTCTGCTTCCTAAATGCACAAAAAGGACCATGGATCACTGTGTACCTGTTAATCCAGATGACTATCAGTTGAGAAAGTTGCTGGAATACAATGGATAACTGTATAGTGCCAATGCTGTCAAAGTTCCATATATCCTAATTCTTATAGACTGTGTGTTTGTGGATGGAGAGTAAGGATCAAGGTAAAGAATACTGTCAAACTAAAACAAATATCAGCTTGGGAGTGACCCTTTCTATTTCAATACCAACTACTAAAAACCACAATACCCACTGATTTAACATTTGGGGGAGTCTTTGGCATACTCAAACTTCAGTATATTTGGGCTTTCTATTACTCTGTATTTCAAGTCCAAAATATGCACTCAATAGCCAAGCAATAAGCACTGTGTGACAACATCATTTTTAGTGAATAAACCACATTGGTCAAAACACCTTAAAGAAGACAGGTGAAAATATCATTAGTAGTAATAGGACAAGTTGAATTTGTTCTTAATAAAGACAGACATATTGAGGCCAAAGACATACTGGTCTCTAGTTGATGCACACAAGGGATGACATTTCAGGAGTAAAACAAAGAATGACAAATGACACTAATAGCACAGTTGTAAAAAACTAGATAAAGTACACAGAACAAATAATTAGACATCATACTCAGAAACAAAGACAGGGAACAGCATACATGCTGAAAAACTGGTGCTCTTCGTTATGCTCCTTTAGATAGAAAGTAGAAAAACCAGTGGACTGAGATCTAGGCAATACAAGTTCAAGAAATGAACTTGTGGGAAACTAATGGCCCCCTAATTTATAGAAACTCATAAATGGGAAATGTAATCTATATTGATGCTTTTTAACTTCTGAGGCACCAAATGTAAAAAGAAAAGTAAGACATATGAAATTATTGGTTGGGATTGGAAACATGTTAAAATTGGATGGGATTTTAGTGGTCAAGGAGAGTTTAGGCATTTTTTAAAGATAAGGCCCATTTAGAACTTTGTCAGTGTATCCTATGAAATAAGGAAAATGATTATTGTGACTACCAAAGATTTAGAATCCATAATTAACTGATTTGGTCCTACATTTGAATCCCAATTTGTGATAACAGTGTTATATGGATAACAGGCATTTTTGATGAACTCAAAAATAATTGATTCTTCATAATACTAGTTTAATTTGTAATATTATTATTTTTTATAGAAGTACAATTAACATGTTATATTAGTTTCAAGTGCATAGCATATTGATTCAACAATTATATACATTATTCAGTGCTAACCATAATAAGTATAGCCACAATCTGTCACCATATGTTATTACTGTATTACTTACTATACTCCCTATACTGTACTTTTCATCTCTGTGACTTATTTATTTTATAGTTGGAAGTTTGTACCTTTTTGTCTTATTTCAGTCATTCCCCAACTAATCTTTCTTCTGACAATGAAGTTTGTTTCTGTACTATGAGTCTTGGTTTTTTGTTTGTTTGTTTATTCTCTTTAGATTTGTTTTGGATTCTCTGACTTATTTTACTGAGGAAAATATCCCTCTAAGTCCATCTATGTTATTGCAAATAGCAAGAATTCATCCATCATTTGTTTATTTTTGCTATTGTTGCCCTTGCCTGAGGATATATATAAAAAAAAATTGCTAAGATCAATGTCAATGCCTATGTTTTCTTCTAGAAGTGTTATGATTTTAGGTCTTACATTTAAGTCTTTAATCCATTTAATCTATTTTAATTCTTCAATCCAGTTCATCTTTTAATATGGTATAAAAAATGTTGTCCAGTTTCAGTCTTTTCCATTATCTGTCCAGTTTTCCCAACACTACTTTTTGATGAGACCATCTTTTCTCCATTGCATGTTCTTGCTTCCTTTGTTGTAGACTGGCCATATAAACATGGGTTTATTTCTGAGTGTTCTATTCTATTCCTTTGATTTACTTGTCTTTTTGTCCTAGTAACATATTGTTTCAATTATTAGAGCTTTGTAGTATAGTTTGAAATCAGAGAGACTGATTCCTCCAAGTTTTGTTCTTTTTTTTCAAGACTGCTTTGACTATGCAGGGTCTTTGGTTGTTCTAGACATATTTTAGGATTATTTCTTCTAGTTTTGTTTAAAAATGTTATTGGTATTTTGATAGAGATTGCACAGAATCGAGAGATTGTTTTGGTAGTATATATATTTTAATAATGTTAATTCTTCCAATCCATGAGCACAGTATATCTTTTCCATTTATTTGTATCATCTTCAACTGTTTTAATCAATGTCTTATAGTTTTCAGAGTACAGGTTTTTTACCTCCTTGATTAAATTTATTCCTAGGTATTTCATTCTATTGGTGCAACTAAAAATGGAATTGTATTCCTAATTTCTCCTTATGATAATTTGTTGTGAAAGTATAGAAAGACATGTATTATATTAATTTTGTATCCTGCAATTTTGCTGAATTCATTTATTCTAATTTTTTTTTGTAGAATCTTTAGGGTTTTCTATATACAGCATCATGTCATATGCAAATAGCGACAGTTTCACTTTTCACTTACCAATTTTGATGACTTTTAATTCTTTTACTTGCCTACTTGCTGTGGCTAGGCCTGCTAATATTATGTTGAATAAAAATGGCAAGAGTGAGCATCCTTGTTTTGTTCTCGATCTTAGAGGAAAACCTTTCAGCTTTTCACCATCGAGTATGATATTAGCTATGGGTTTGTCATACATGCCTTTGTTGAGGTAAATTCCTTGTATACTCAATTTGTTAAGAGTTTTTATAATAAATGGATGTTGAGGGGCGCCTGGATGCTCAGTTGGTTAAGCATCGACTTTGGGTCAGGTCATGATCTCACGGTTCATGGATTCAAGCAAAGCTTGGATCCTGCTTCAGATTCTGTGTCTCCCTCTCTCCCTGCCCCTCTCCCATTCATACTCTCTTTCTGTCTCTCAAAAATAAATAAACGTTAAAAAGTTAAAATAAGTGGATGCTGAATTTTGTCAAATGCTTTTTATGCATCTATTGAGATGATCATACAATTTTTATCCTCCATTTGTTAATGTTGTATCTCACTCTGATTTAAAGATGTTACACTGTGCTAGCATATCTGGAATGAATCTTACTTGGTCATGTTGTATGCCCCTTAGAATGTACTGTTGAATTTAATTTGCTAATATTTTGTTGAGGACTCCTGGATCTATGTTCAATAAGGATATTGGTCTGTAATTTTCTTTTGTAGTGTCTTTGTCAGGATTTGGTATCAGTGTAATTTTGGCCTCATAAAATAAGTTTGGTACTGCTCCCTTCTCTTTGATTTGTTGGAATAATTTGAGAAGAATAGGTAATATTTTTTTTAAATGGTTGGTAGAATTCACCTGTGAAACTATCTTGATGTGGACTTTTGTTGGTTGGGGGTTTTTTGATTACTGATTTTATTTCATCTTTAGCAATTGGTCTATTCAGATTTTCTATTTCTTCATGATTCAGTCATGGAAGATTCTGTTTCTAGGAGTTTATTCATTTCTTCTAGGTTGTTCAATTTGTTAGCATATAATTGTTTATAGATGCTTATATATTTTGGCCATTGGTAGCAAAATACAGAGAAGTATTTTTTTGTTGTTGTTGTTGTTATCATAAAAATTTTGGTCTGTACCATGTTCTGGCAGGATAGTTGTGTGTTTCTCCTCCTGGCACTGTACTGCCTGTCAATATATTATTGAAACCAGACAGTAAATTCTGGAAATAAAGAGTATTCCAAAGTTTTCATCAACTAGTGATATTTAAATAGGATAAATTCACTTTTATTCTAGAAAATAAATTAATTTCACACTGGAGCACAGGTGTCTAAAGATTTGTCTTATCATCACTGTACCCAAATACAGTCAGCATTTTTCTCTACCAGGAGTATCACCACAGCTGGATGGCTACATCCAGGACAAAAGGAAAGCAGAACCCCTGAAGGGAAGGGCCTTTTCAGGGTCTTCTGGTGTATCACATCATAATTTAAAAGATAAAAATTTATCAATTGATTGTAAACATCAAACATTATCTTACTCTTGGGTCATCAAAGCAATATACAGTAAAACCTTGGAATGTGAGTAACTTGTTCTGCGAGTGTTCCACAAGATGAACAAACATTTCTAATAAATTCTAAGTTGATAAAAGAGTGGTGTCTTGCAATAGAAGTAGTATGTGATATTGAATGTTACATGATCACAACTAAGACAATGCTTCCCCTCTCTCTCTCTCTCTCTTGCTGTGGGGTTATGGGTGATCGTCTCCCATGCTCAATGCTCAGTTTCAGGCTGCAGGGTTTGGCTGAAATCAGTGATTTTTCAGAACATTGGAAGGTGTCCACACCTGGCACGAGTGTATTTTTTGTCACTTCGAAGAACCTATGGAGAGCCCTTTGCTTTTCCATACAAAAGTAAGCTTAGGAATTCTTTGCTCCATTCTAGGTCAGGCTGCCTGCAGAGATCCTTTCCTCTGCTGTCTTATTGCCAGTTACATTAAATACAGTATATGGCAAGAGTTTATTAATACTGTACTCTAGTCAACATCTGTGTAAGTGTATATAATAACCTCCATGCAGAAAAAGGCTGATAAAGGTAATAAGAAGGAGATGATTACAGTGGAAGTTACGAAGGAAACATTGACAAGTACAAAAGAGGTATGAGAGTGGCCCAAAACGCAAGATTTTATCAGGAGTCTACTCTGCATCTCATTTGCAGAGGAGGAGGAATAAAAAACAGAAGAATCTCTCACTTCAAATGAGATTAGGGAGATGTGTAAAATGTGGTAAACAGTGCAAAATTTTGTAGTGAAGCACCACCTAAATAAGGTTGTAGCAGTGTGAGAGATGAATCTGTTTAACAACAATGCAATGTCACATTTCCATAAAATCCTCAAAAGGAGGCAAAAGTAAATGTCATTGGATAGGTTCCTTGTTAAAGCTGCATTAAAAAAAAAAAGATTCCATTGAGCCAAAAGATAGCAGTGATGCTTCCAGAATGAATTATGCTTGCAAATCAGTGTTTTATTGTATTCCTAAACAAATCTTAAGATAACAATTATTTTTATTTGATGAAATGTAAGTATCTGTTAACACTAATTTCTGTCTCTCTCAAATATATATGCTGAAGTCCTTATTCCCTTACCTTCAAAATGTGACCTTATTTGGAAAGATGGCCGTTGCAGATGTAATAAGTTAAAATGGGGTCTGCTAAAGTAGGGTGAGCCTTTAATCCAGTATGACTACAGCCCTTATAAAAAGGGGAAATATGGACAAACACATACATAGAGAGGGAGAACACAATGTGTGTATAAAGTCAGAGATCTGTGTGATGAAACAGAAGCCAACAAACACCAAAGATTGCCAACAAACCACCAGAAACTACTAGAGAAGTAGGAACCTTTCACAGCCCTCACAAAGAGCCCACCCTGCCAGCCCCTTGATCTCAGATTCTGGCCTCCAGGAGTATGAGACAATATGTTTTGTATAAGTTTGTGGTACTTTCTCATGGTAGGTCTAGCAAACAAATACATTCCCTACCATGACAGAACAATGTGTGTGAGTAAAACAAACTTGGCTTTAGTGTCTAGTTTAACTATCATTTAGAAGCTATTTCTTCTCGTTTCATTGCTTTAGTTTCCTTATTGGTAAAATGGAGATGATGAGGGGCGCCTGGGTGGCTTAGTCGTTTAAGCGTCCGACTTTTGCTTAGGTCATGATCTCGAGGTTCATGGGTTCGAGCCCCGCGTCGGGCTCTGTGCTGACTGCCAGCTCAGAGCCTGGAGCCTGTTTCAGTCTGTCACTCCCTCTCTCTGACCCTCCCCTGCTCACGCTGTCTCTCTCTCTCCTAGAAATAAATAAAACATTTTAAAAAAATTAAAAAAAAAATGGAGATGATGATAATAAGTATCTCAAAGGACCCAGGTATGAAGACTAAGTAAGAATCCATGGAAACTTTTTGAATAGTTTCTTGTTAAAATTAAGTACTCAATAAATGTTAACTAATACTATTAACATTAGCGTTTTAGTACTATTACTACTATTTAACAAAATTAATTTAGTTAAATCAGGCAAAGACAATTATACCTTCTTAATAGAGTTGTTTTAAAGACTAGACATATTACTGTATTTAGACATATTTTAATAATTCTAATTTTTTTCATTTTACCATCTCTAATGTTGAGATATAAACTTATAATTGATGATTTCTTATAATTATCAATGTTTTAAAATTTCATATTTGTACTTCAAGTAATGGAACATCTTAAATCTATAATGCCTTATAGATTAATTAAATATACATCTATACACTGTAGAATTATTACATTTCCAGATACAGCATTGGTATGAAATACATTGTATCTATTTTGAGTATAATGGGGTAAATTGGCTAAAATGGAAAAAATTTACCTTTAGATTTTTACCTGAAATTCTAATTAATGGTGTACTGAAGGGGTAGAGAATAGTGTTTGCTGAAGAGCAGGCAACAAAATAGCAATAGAATTGCAGAAAAAGTAATGTGAGAAGACAAACTAATGAAAGTAATTTAAGATAACTTTTTCAATGTGTTTTAAATTAAGGGAAAGCTGATGTGATCAGTAACCAATGAGAGAAGTTAAGAATATTTTCAAAATATATATAGTTTGTTTATTTTTGAGACAGAGAGAGACAGAGCATAAGTGGGGGAGGCTCAGAGAGAGAGAGGGAGAAACAGGATCTGAAATAGGCTCCAGGCTCTGAGCTGTCAGCACAGAGCCTGATGCGGGGCTCAACCCCACATACTGTGAGATCTGACCTGAGCCGAAGTTGGATGCTTAACCGACTGAGCCACCCAGGCGCCCCAAGTTAAGAATATTTTTAAGTATAGGATAAATGACAGTGCATATTCAATAAAGAGAAAATGTAATGATAAAGAGTTAGAAGGAATAATTAATCTAGCAATATCCTTAAGAAGACAAGTGGTGAAATTCGTGTCCTAAGAGGAGGGGCTGAAGTATATGTGGTGCTAGGACATTTCACAGTAACAGGAGAGAAGGTCGGTGCATCCAAATGGTCAAATATGGTCTTGAGAGCTTGTGCAAATCTTTTCTAGTGTCTTTTTTTTTCCTTCAATGAAATAGGAAGCAAGTTATCAGTTGAAAAGGAGACAGGTGGATGGATTATTGAATGTTTGATGACAAAGAAAGTATGGAGTTGTGATTCACATTCTGGGAGTATGAATGGAGCACAGAACCATGATGATAACCAGGTAACCCACTGGAGTAACTTTTTTATTCTATCTCATCAATATTTGTGGTTCTTCTCTTCATTAGACTTTAATTAATGGAATTCTAGAGAATATTTTATTATTCAGATGGGAAGTTCAACCAATCCCCCCTCCCCCCCAATATCTTATCATTACCACTATGGTATTCCTCAATTGTCACTTCATGTAATTTCATTAAAATAAAAATTTAGTTCATAGCTTCACTGAATTTAAGTGAGTTGAAGGTTAGTGTGGGAATAGACCATATTTTGAAAATGAGTGATTCTATTGAGGATCACAGTGAAATACATCATCCTTTTTTTTTCCTTTTTATTAAAATGGAAAGCTTTAGGAGAAGCTTAAGAAAGCTTTGCTCTTTCAAATACTCCTACAAATTTCTAAGGTTATATCTAGGTATTTCATACTTTTTTCCTATTGAGCAGAGAATAGTGATTGTAAATAATCATTTCCTTTTCCTAGCTACAATGGAATAGTAATGATGATGGAAAAACATTACTAATAGTGAATACTAAGTGACACTGATTCTTAGTCTGAGATAGCAAAAAATGATATATTTTCTCATCCTTTGCAACTCTATGTGTGAATGTACATGTATGCATAATATTTGAATTTTATTAAAAACGCTTTTCCAGGGTGGTTCACTCCGTCAGACTCTTGATTTGTATTCAGGTCATGATTTCAGGATTAGTGAGATGGAGCCTCAAGTGGGGCTCTGTGCTGACAGCATGGAGGCTGCTTTGGATTATCTCTCTCTGTGCCCTTCCCCTGCTCGCTCGCTCTCTCTCAAAATAAACAAACTTAAGCAAACAAACAACAAACCCTTTCCAGACACTGAAATGGAAATATTAGAGATATTTTCTCTTATTGCCTGTTTTTCCACAGTAATGTTCTAATAGTAAGGCTGTTGGGCATATTTAAAAGACTGCATCTTTGTAACTTTATTTCTAACTAAATTCTAATGTCAGTCAGTCAGGCCACATTACAGATGTGACTAAACTATCCTATAGCAGAGTTACGGCTAATTTATTTTCTAATGGAGTTTTATCATTGTTATTGCTGAATAATTTGGTTTTGTTTTTATGATTTATTTAAAACTGTCCAACAAGCAAAAAGCTACTCTCTCTGAGGGCATTGTAAGAAAAGGCTGTTGGGTCCCCGTTGCTGAAGAGCCTTAGAAAGAGGCACACCAGGCCTTGAAGTGGAGGCAGAAGACTACGTCCAGGTGCAGGCAGAAGTGAGGTAGAGGCAGGGGCACACAGCTCTCTCAGAATCTGTCCCCCCCCCCCGCCCCCCGTTTGCAGCCATGTCCCGTCATTTATGGCCACGTGGCCCCTATTACTTGTCCTTTGTGACTTTTTCCTTGAGGCTAAGGATCTCCATCAAAAAATTGGACGTCCCTCACTTTCACCATGTTCGGCACACGGCGTCTTGAAATATTTTCCGACGTCTGCGCGGTGAACCCCGAGCTGTCACTCCTCATACCCCCGCCCGTGAGGCTGCCCTTCTGACCTGAGGAGGAGCCACAGCACCACTCACCTTTCCTTCGGCAGAACAAACGCATTTTCATCGCCCTGGAGAGCCGGCTGAGCACTTGGATGAATTCACTGTTCCCTGCCCGCTTTCCCTTCTTTTCCTTGCTGTCCTGCACGCCAGCGCTAGGTCACGGAGCAGAGTTCGTGCCTCAAGCCCCTCAGCCTCAACGCTTTCCAACGCAGTGGTATCTGTAGTCAGGCAGCAGGGCGAAACGCCACTGCACGTGCACACGGCACGTGTGCGGCGCGCACTCGAGCTCGCGGGCTGTGGGAACCCAGGCGCTCCAGGCCCTTCCCTCACCCCGCCCCACCCGCACCTTCAGAGTTATCCAGGGCGCAGCTGTGCGTCTTTCTCAGTACGTGAGCAGTTGGCGGAGTGCCAGGAAACGCTCGCCTGTGGGAGGGCTGCCTTTTCGCAACAAAGGACCTGCGTCAACGTGGAGACCCCAGACCAGTAGGCGTCGTTCTGCACAAAACTTCTCCAGGTACCCCCATGCTTTCGTTTTTGTAGTTTTAATACACTTCTTACCTGGCTTCAAGACAGAAGCCTCGGTCCCGGAGCTTACTCTGTCCTCCTACATCTCTAGCCGGTTTAATTTCTGGAAATTAGGGGGATAGGATTTGGGTCCCTTACTGGGTTTCATAAAGTGTGGCGACAGGAGCTCCTAAACGGAAAGCTGTGAGGCAGCAGTGAAGTATGTTGACCAGCCAAAGAAGAGAAATAAAAAGGCATTGCTGTGGCGTCCCTCCTCACCTACCTACAGTAACTTTCATTTGTTCAGTAACTTGAATTTGTTTCTATTTGTTTGTGTGTGGGGGTGCTTAGTTCTTTCCCTTCCCTTCCCCCTCCTTTCTCTTTGTCATGCAGTCAAAAGCTTTATTGAGATCCACAAGTTTATATTATATATCTATAATATAAAACATTGTAGAGGTTCTAGATGAGGTTACCAGCACTGTTCTTCCCAGTAGAATTACTTCTATTGGAAGACACAGGGGTAACCAATAATTCACTTTGTTATTGTTGCATTTCGGTATTTAGCTTTGTGAGGGGCTGATGTTTTTTAGCATGTATTGGTAAGGTGTTGCTCTTATTCCTAAGCATGGTGCTTCGAAGTGCTGAATGGAGTTTTCAGTTCTTACCCATTTTGGTGGGTGTTTGAACACCAGCATGTAGCCTCTAAGCACCATGTTAATGAAGTGTATTTCAACTAGAAACAATAGCATGTGCGAAATCACAGTTCATCTATTTATCCTCCCACTGATGTGTTTTGCCACATCACACTGATCTGTATTTTTTTTTTATTTTTAACATTTTATTAATTTCTGAGAGAGAGAGAGAGACAGTGTGAGCAAGGGAGGGTCAGAGAGAGAGAGGAAGGTACAGAATCTGAAACAGGCTCCAGGCTCTGAGCTGCCTGTCAGCTTGAACCCACGAACCGTGAGATCATGACCTGAGCTGAAGTCGGACGCTTAACCGACTGAGCCACCCAGGTGCCCCAATCTATATTGTTTTTATGGCACATCTTCTATATATGAGCTTAGGAGGCAGCTGAAATCAAAGGAAAATTGCATGTAGAATTTGAGAACTCATGTTTCTGTGGCTTTCTCATCACCAACAGGTTGCTCTTCAAATTCTAGCATCTTTACCAGACCTAAAGTCCAACTTCTTTCTCCTCTGCTAGTGAGACTGCTGTTTTATGCTTAGGTTGTACTTTCCTTGTCTGCTGGGTTGAATGTTGGACTCTTCTGAGATCGCCTTCCTTGAGTAATATAGCACCTCAAGTCTTACCTGACTTGATTGTGCTCCAGTGTTTGAAGACAATCAGTTATACTATTCACCTGTTATAGTTGTTTTTGGCAGAAGATTTTTGGTCTGATGCAAGTCTGATATTCCATCATGGCCCTACTAGAGGGTCTTTACTTGGGACTCTGAGACACTAAGGATGTAATTTGTAGGAAGTAGAAATCCACTCAACAGTTTCAAGCAATAAAATGACTGTTGTTTTACAGAAGTTATGCTGGAAGTAATGTTGGTGGAATAGATTAGACGATAATTACATTGGAGCCATGGAGTCAATTGAAAAGGACACAGTTGTAATAAGAATGGAATAAGATAGTAGAAGGCTGAAAGAGAGATTACAATAAATACAAGGGAAGTAGCTTATAAACTTTAGGAGGAATTTATGCTTTTAAATATTTAGGGTTAAGATGAAGGGAAGAATTAGGAAAACTCGTCAAAATATAATGTAAAATATTATAATGTAGATTGGAGATAATGGTCGCCTAGAATAAGTTCATAGCAATGTTCAAACTTTGGATCCATTTGGTAGTAGTAATGAACATTTACTAATTTATTATAGGCCTTTGAGAAAGAATTAAAGTTTTAAACTCGGTGTAAGGAATGGGGGAGACTAACCTGTTTTAAAATCAAGAAGAAAGTATAGAGAGGAGGTCTGTGTTTGAGACTCAGGAGGTCAGTTTGGATATGTTGAAGGTGAGTTGCATATAGACAACCAAGTTCAAGTATCAAATAGGCAGCTAGAGGCCCGATCTAGCTTGGAGGTCAGATTAGGAGACCAGACAGAAACTCTCAATTTGGAAATCATTAATATATAGGTAGTATTTGAATTTCATGAGTTTGAATGAAATCATCCAAAAATGAGCATAGACTAAAAAAAATTCTAGTTTTTTTTTTTTTTTTTGGTAGGCACTGACAAGATTTGCTCTAACTTTGGATGTGAACTATGTTAGGATCCAAAAAAGGTTCCAGTTTTTAAAAAGAAAAGTGAAGGTATAAATGGAGTGATCTGGAACACTTCAACATTAGAAATGATGTCCGTCTAGCAAAGTTGACTGAAAATATGTAGCCAGATCAGTAGGACAACTGCAGTGTGTTTGAACCCAAGTGAAGAAAAGCATGTCAAGGAACAGGCAATGATCACGTGTTACAAATGTTGCTATATTAACACTAAAATTGAGAAGTGACTATTGGATTTTACAAAATGGGGATCTTGGTGGAGAACAGTAAGAATGATGTCAGTCAAATGCAAAAAGATGAGGGGAATGGGGAGAAAAAATTTGGAGGCAGTCATTATTGGCAGTAATTCAGAAATTTTACTGTAAAGCAAATGAAAAAAATAAAGTAATTGTTGGAGGGAGTATGGTTATAATGCTGTTTTTATGAGAAAACATCAGTATGCATTTATGCTGATTTTCATTATCTAGTAGAAAAAGAAAATTGACGATCCATGAATTACTTGAGAGGTGGTGGTAGGGGGTTGCTGGATCCATGCTGTGAGTTAGCTAGAGAGGACGGGCTCTAGTGCACAGGAGTAGAGGCAAAGCCTTTGCTAAAAAAAATGGAAATTTCATCTACACTAACTGGAAAGAAAATAAAACACGTTTGGTAAGTTGCAAATAGGTAGATAGATGTCCTGGAAGCATGTGGAATTTTATTGTGTCTTTTCTAAATGAATCAGCAAACAAGGACACCAGCTGAAAGCAAATTTGAAGAGATTTTATAAGAATGAAAACACAAAATGGTTAAAGAGAACGAGAGTGGGAATGGGTCAAGGAAATCGCTTATCATTGCTGTGCAATATGAAGGACCCACTTGAAGGGCTCTTCCATGAAGTGAAAGTGAGGACAGCATGGCTTTGTCTTTTTCTTCAATCAGATCAGTGTTTCAAGTGGATAGGTTTATTTTTTCTTTAAGTTTATTTATTTATTTTTAGAGAGAGAGTGAGCACAAGTGGGGGATGGATAGAGAGTGAGACACAGAGTCTGAAGCAGGCTCCAGGCTATGTGCTGCCAGCACAAAGCCTGATGTGAGGCTTGAACTCATAAATGGTGAGAACATGATCTGAGCCAAAGTTGGACCGTCAACCAGCTGAGCCACCCAGGTGTCCCTCAAGTGGATAGTGTTAAATAAGACTGTGGTTTAGCCAGCAAGTAAGAAAAGGAGCCAAAATATTAAGAATTGACCACATACTTTAATCGAGTAAGTAGGGAGGTGATGGTATGGTGAAATATGAGTAAAGGTCAGTGAAAAAATGGTTAGATTTATGAACGACAGGTGGGTGTTGTTTGAAAGGATTTTTGGTGTTTTCGACTAGACAACGTGAACTGGACATGTGGGAGATGGTGTTAAATGGGAATAATTGAGAGTGCAGTTATTAACAACAAATCGTAGCATGTGACCATGAAATGGAGACACTGAGGTAAGCTACAGAGCAAGATTGCTGCAGGAGATTGATGGCTACAGGGCAAGTAAATTTCTGCTTGAAAGAGTTAAACCATTAGGTCTAGTTTTGAATAAGAAAGTTATATTTTTAAAAATTCTGGTAGATTTCCATCCTACTGGACAAGATGTAATAATATGTATATTGACGTGGGGAAGGATAGATTCAAATTACTCTCATTGATAAACCAATTGTGGGACCGTGATGAACCCCTTATCCCTTCAAACCTTTATGGTTTATCTTTTGGCAGTGGCAGTGTCCTCCGGGTGAAGACCACCAGGCTCACACCTGTAGTTGAACAAATTGGGTTCATTATTTATTGCACTATGAGAGATTGCAAACCATAGGGACCTCTTAGGCATCCCAGAAGGAGAGCACTAAAAGATATATGGGGTCTTAATGCCTCTTAACATGTTAAACTGAAACCAGTGGGTCGCCTGGGTGGCTCAGTCAGTTAAGCGACTGACTTCAGCTAGGGTCATGATCTCACGGTTCATGGGTTCAAGCCCCATGTCGGGCTCTGTGCTGACAGCTCAGAGCCTGGAGCCTGCTTCGGATTCTGTGTCTCCCCCTCTCTGTGGCCCTCCTACCTCATGCTCTGTCTCTGTCTCTCTGAAGAATTAAAAAAAAAAAAAAAAAAAATTTAAACTGAAACCAGTGATTTTAATTTATAGAGGTGAATGCATGCCGGCATGGAGACGCTAATGCCATTGAAAGATTTTTATTACTTATGTTTCCCCTGAGAAGGGAGTAAATTGTATCATGCAGTGCCACCTGGGAGAGCATCAGTGCTGGTCAGCAGGCAAACAGGACTGAGGGGAAAGCCTATACCAGAGTCTTTATTACTATAGTAATTGGAAGTTCTTAGGTGGGGACAGCAAGTGAAACACAGATGGTGGAGTTTGTGGTTGGAAGGTTTGTAGTATGATTTTCATGTACTTGTGAATGCTCAATTGTAGGGAAGATATAAACAACTTTATTTGGCTGTGTACCCCCGTGGTTAATGGATACTAAATAGACACAGAATTTAAGTTTCTAAACACATTTAGAAGACTTAGTCCTAATCCCCTCAATGATACATTCTTCCTGAATTAAAACTATAACACAGGGACGGCTGGATAGCTTAGTCGGTTAAGTGTCCAGCTCTTGAGTTTGGCTCAGGTCATAGTCTTACGGTTTGTGAGTTGATGCCTGCATAGGGCTCTGCGCTGACAGCATGGAGCCTGCTTGGGATTCTCTGTCTCCCTCTCTCTCTACTCCTCCCCTGGTTGTTTATACATACTCTCTATCAAAATAAATAAACTTTATATAAACTTTAAAAATATGTATATTAAAAAAAACCCTGAACACATGAATTATAGGAATGCAAGAAAGAATCTTTTTAAAAAAAATTTTTTTTAATGTTTTATTTATTTTTGAGAGAGAGAGAGAGAGAGACAGCGTGAGCAGGGGAGGGTCAGAGAGAGAAGGAGTCACAGAATCAGAAGACAGGCTCCAGGCTCTGAGCCAGCTGTCAGCACAGAGCCCGACATGGGGCTCGAACCCACGAACCATGAGATCATGACCTGAGCCGAAGTCCGACGCTTAACCGACTGAGCCACCCAGGCGCCCCGAAAGAATCTTAACCTTTCTAAATTTATATCCCCAGGTAAAAATTAAGATAGTTGTATTTACCTTTCGACTGTTGTGGAAAAAAAAAAAAGAGACAAATTAACTTACATAGAACAGAATCTAATAAGATGTTGATTAACAAAATGTGAGCTCATTTTCTCACCTCTTTATGTGGACGAAATGAAAGCATAATCCAGGTTTTTGTTTTTCTCATTCACTTAGCCTTTGGACAGATATTATTCCAAAACTCAGCTCTTTTGATTCACCAAATAAGTAAGCATTACATTTCCAGCTTTACTGAAGGATTTGGGTGGGATTATTTATTTAGTAAATATCCACTTCTTCTTCCTTCCCAGTTTGGTAGGGTTTATGTCCATATCCCACTGGCTTGAGTTGGCCAGATAACTTGCAGAAGACAGTTGTCTTCTTGAACTCCTGCCATTTGCCATGAAAAGAACATACTCAGGTGGCATGTCCTTTTCAACCTGCATCCCACAATGAGACATACCTATCGCATATGTGAACGTAAGGCTAGCTGACATTAGGAACCTAGCCAGGCTCAACCCAGCCATGCTCAACATCTGTAGATTTAGGAGGAAGAAATGAATCTTTGTTTTTGTAAACCACTGAAATTTTAGATTGTTTAGTGAATAATAATTTCTGAATAATAGAGTGAGGGAGATGAGCATATTACATAGAACATGGCATTTCATTCACAGTTTCTGGAGATGTCATTTCTTTCCCCTTTCCCAGTTTCCAGATCCCTCCTCTTCCCTAATCATCCCACAGCAGCTCAGTTTTGCACCTTCTCACTGGTTTCCTTTATTATGTAGAGTTGTTTCCTCCTTGCTATTGAAACTCAGGTGTTCTTTCTGCAGTCTGCATCTCACTGTATGCCTCCAGGTGATTGCCCATCTCACCATATTGCCTGATAACTTATGCCTGTTTACTATCTATATGGACACCATCCTTACGTCATTGACTTAAACAGTCTGTTTAGGATACTCACCAATCCACCTAGGGAAGACTTGTCACAAGATTTGGCCATTTACACCCACATCAGTCAGTGCATTTCTTATCCAGCTTGGGCTCTGACATTTCAGGTTGGAATATCCTCCTCTTATGTGTCCATTCTCTCCATCTCTCTGTAGTATGGACCTTTCACCCTATTTGAGCTCTAACAGAGCATGCCCAGCTTCCACACTTCCATAGACTCCATCTTGATCTTGCTTTTGCTCTGACTCTTCATACTCTGAACCATTTTCCATAACATGGATACCCTTATAACACTGCTAGGGCTTTTTCCACAAGTGGAGAAAATTTAGATTTCATTTAAAGATCTTCATTTTTTTTTCTTTTTTAAAAAATCTCTTTTACTTCCTTAAGATAATAAGATTTTTAATCCTTATTCTGTTGACCAAATAATATATACATAATGCATGAAAAAAATATTCAGACAAACACATAGAAAAAATACCTGTAATTCTGTCACTCAAGGATAAATACTTTTAAAAATTTGGTGAACCTTCTGGTGAAAGTTGATTATTTTGTTTAGAAAAGTAACATACAGAAGTATACAAAATGGAAACTTAAAAGCCTTTCTCTTCTATGGGAACAGAATAGAGAAGCCTGAAGTAGACTTACACAAATACATTAAACTGATTTGACAAAGGAGTAAAGGCAATCCATTGGAGCACAAGATAGTCTTTGTGAACATAAACTGCTCTAAAAAATAGTCCATTATTATTTTTCTCTTTTTCCTTGTTCCTTTCTCTAAGGCAGGTCAATTTCTTGAGTGTCTTTCTAGTCATTTACCATGCCCATTTTTACTTTATGTGAACACAAATAGGATCACACATATCAATGTGTTTTGTTATTTTAATAGTTTTTGGTTATATTAGTTATAGTTATAAAGGATCATTTTCAGTTTTGAAAATATAATGTATTTTATTTTCATTAAAAATTTTTTTTTACATTTATTTATTTTTGAGAGACAGAGTAAGACAGAGCATGAGCAGGGGAGGAGCAGAGAGAGAAGGAGACACAGAATCCAAAACAGGTTCCAGGCTCTGAGCAAGCATTCAGCACAGAGCCTGGTATGGGGCTTGAACCCACAAACAGTAGATCATAACCTGAGCTGAAGTCGGACGGTCAACAGACTGAGCCACTCTGATGCCCCTATTAAAATGTATTTTAAATCATACAAGTAATATGGAAACATGCAATTAAAAAATAAGATAAAAAATATTATTCATCTGTAAGTAACCAACATTAATGAATGATTGGTAAACATTTTCAAATCATTTTTAGGCACATGTGCAAATCTAATAATGGATGGGTAGCTAAAGAAAAGGATGAGCAAATAGGTAGAAATAACTCTTTTAGAGTGAAATTATATGTGGTATTTTAAAATTAAGAACTAGTATTTTAATTAATTTAGAGAAAACAAAGAGAAATTACAGAGATTGCTAGAGTTCAGATAATTTCCTTTTCCCACAATAGTTATCAGTTCCAAAAATACTCTGCTAAATTAAAAGATCATGAAAATCATTAAGAGGTATTTAACACATATCAGGTTTTACCCACCTCTCCACATCATAGTTTTTGTTACCAGCATTATTTTTTACTTTTTCATAATTTCTAATGTAAAGATTCATTTTGTATCCTATTTGTCTCTGTTTTATTGATATTCATGATCAGATCTTTTTTTATAAGAAGGACTTAATTGCTTTTTGTTTTGAGCAATAACTTGACTGGTTATAATATTCTTGTTTCATACTTTCTTTCCTTTAGAATGTTGAGTTTGTTCTATTGCAGTCTGTCATTGAATTTTACTGAGAACTCTGACGGCAGTCCAATCACCTCCTTTATTTTAGATGATTTGCTTTTTCTCTCTAGTTCCTTGAAATATTCTCCTTTAAGGTTGAATAGCTAACCTAAGAAAAACCTTGATTATGCTTTATATTAACAATTCTGGACAGAACAGGGGACTTCAGATTCAAGTTTTTCCTTAAATTACATGCAGTTGTTCTCTACTATGATTTTTCAGTCTTATAAAATTTCTTTTTTTAGATTTTCTTCTTTAGGGATATTAATTGTCTCTAGTAATCATATTTCTCTGACCCCTAAATTTCTCATCTAATTTCTTTACTATTTTCATTTTTTCTCCACATTCACAGTGATTATTTTCAGTTTTCCATTAATTTGATATTCAGCAAGACTTCTGTTTTCTACTATGTCTGATTTATTCTCTGTGATGGTATTATTTTGGATCACCAGTGCTTTCTTTACCTTAGTCATCTCCAGTTTTTAAAAATCTCATTGTAATGTTTATAATCCTGTTTCTGACAACTGTTTTGTAGAATCCTTGGTCTCGTTAATGTACAAATACTTCAAAAGAATCTGAATTTGGTCATTTACCTTCCAAATTGTAGTCTTATATCTAGCATGCAGTCTATATCTAGCATGCTAAATTCTTATATCCTTTTGTTCCTCCATAACTTCATTTTTTAAAAAAATATCAGAAAGAGAGAATTTAGTATGATTTTACATGTGTTATATAATTTATTTTTCATTTTGTTTGTGCACTTGGACAGCTCTAATTACCCCTTCTCTTTAGTCTTCTGTATCAATATAATGTGGATAAAATTTACCTTTCCTGCCCTTAATATTTACTTTATTGTTATGTATTAAAAATAAATTCTAGAATATTTTGTAACTATTTGTATGATAAAATTAAAATATTTTTGCTTTTTAAAAATATTATTTATTTTTGAGAGAGAGAGAGAAGTAGAGAGAGTGGGAGATAGAATCTCAAGCAGGTTTTATACTGTTAGTACAGAGCTTGATATGAGGCTTGAACTCATAAACCGTGAGATCATGACTTGAGCCAAAATCAAGAGTAGATGCTTAACTAACTGAGCCACACAGGTACCCCAAAATATTTATGCTTTTAAGAAATTATTTTTTGTGTGTAATTGATTAGTATATTCAGATTTTATTTCACATTTTACACAGAATTATATGTATAAAATTTGGAAAATTAATGAAATGGTAGACATTTCTTTAAAAATATTTGATTATAGCTTTGCTTAAAAATATTGAAATACGTTTCTACCTGAAACTTTTTATTTCTTAAAATTTATCTGCAAGAAATATTTTTGTTACATGCAGTATCTGAAGCAAATATCTAATGAAGTATTCCAGAAAATATTCTGTTAGAAATATTCAGAATTAACTGCAATCTATCTGTAAAGAAAGAATACTGATGTCATTAGGATTTTTAAAAATTGTGTTACATGATACATTATTAACAGGAGTGTCCTTTGCCCTATTGGTTTAACTTAGTATTTTGAACATGTAAATCAAGTATGTTGACTAATCATGCTACAATCTCAGAACTGATGAAATCAGAAATTCTGAATGAGAATAGTCACTGTATTTAAATCAATGGATAATGGATACATTTTTAAAGACCACCCTATTTTTATTGGAAAAATATTTCAGCTGCTTATCTTGCATTTTGTGTATTTACAAGTAATGATAAGCAGTATTTTCATGCCCTTCTGTAAAAAATAAGGAAACTGATTAAAATGAAACCATTGGAACTGTCTAGTGATACATAAAGGTGGGCAGTAGTTCTTTTCTTGAAACTGTAAACATCACTAATGAGCAATTAAAAGACTATGTTCTTTATAGAAATGCCATGATATTCTAAACATGCCATTAAGAAGAAACTGTGAGGGGTGATATTCTTCAAAATAAATCTGAATCAAATTTCATACTTATGTTTTATATTTAATGATATTTTTGCATATGTGAAATATTGAGAATCCTTATATACTTTTAAATTTGTTTTTTATTTTATTTATTTATTTATTTATTTTTAATTTTTTTTTAATGTTTTATTTATTTCTGAGAGAGAGATAGCATGAGCAGGGGAGGGTCAGACAGAGAGGGAGACACAGAATCCGAAACAGGCTCCAGGCTCTGAGCTGTCAGCACAGAGCCCAAAGTGGGATTTGAAACCACGAACCGTGAGATCATGACCTGAGCCAAAGTCGGATGCTTAACCAACTGAGCCACTCAGGCGCCCCTAAATTTGTTTTTTAAAAAATCTTTGGTATCAAATTTCTAATGAAATATATGTGATGCAATCAGTATTTAGAAAGATGAGTTCTTTTTTCAGCTAATAAGACTTATTTGTATTAACAATTGTGCAATTAAAATCATCTCTTTAGTCTTTGATCTGAATATTCCATGCTAGAGTATTTTCTAAGAAAATGGGAAGAAATTATTTATGTACAAAAAGATCATCACAGATTTAATTGCAATGGTAAAATATTAGAAAACATTAATTGACCATTAATAGGAAATATCTCAAAATTTTAAGGTGAGGTCATTTTTTTCCTTTTATCCTGAATGTTAACATTTTTAATGTGAAAGATAAGTCTGCACACCGCTGCTTGCTGGCCATTCTTGTATCTCAGTGACTCATGATTTATGAAGCATTATTCTTCATTGCATTGTTCCTGCCTCCTTTTTTTGAAAAATCAGCTGGAAGGGAAGTTAAAATAGAGTGGAGGTTGCCAAGGGCTATAGGGAGGGAGTAATGGGGATTTATTGTTAAATGGGTACAGAGTTTCAGTTTTGCAAAATGAAAAGATTTCTGGAGGTGAATAATGGTGATGGTTACACAACAATGTAAATATAATACAACTGAACTTTATACCTAAAACTGGATGCTTGTGTAATGTGTGTTTAGGTACAATAAAAAATATATAAAGAAGAAATTAAA
Organism: Hyaena hyaena; assembly: GCF_003009895.1. Lineage (NCBI taxonomy): Eukaryota > Metazoa > Chordata > Mammalia > Carnivora > Hyaenidae > Hyaena > Hyaena hyaena. The sequence goes on from NW_024081848.1 coordinate 256,411, forward strand.
AAAAATCAATCTTTATCCTATAACCTTGGCATGTATCTGTTAAAATATTTGTATATATTCTTTTAGGCTGTGTGCATATGTGTCTTTATGTGTATAGTATGAGATCATGCTCTACATGTGTTTTAAAACTTGATTTTTCAGTGTACAATCTGCTACAGACATGTGTCCATGTCATGACATCTATTTCTACAGCATAAATTTTAATATACAGTATGAATGGGTGTGCTATAATTATAACAGTCTTATGTTGTAAGACCTTAGGTTATTTCAAAATTTTCACCACAAGATTAACATTTTCATTAGCCTTTGTGTACACATGACTTTTTTTTAAAAAATCATCCAATTATTTTCTTTCAGATATTTGTGTATATTGTTATAAGTAGAACAGCTAACTAGAATAATATGACCATTTTAAATATTTTGATAGTGTTTCCAAACTAGAGAAATTTCTACCAAATTTATATTCTTATAAAGATGGAAGTAGTTGAATTGGATTATAATGTGACCAAACTCCCTCTAATTTTATAACCTATACGAATTTTGATTTTGGAAAGCCTTTAAAAATCCATTTTTTTCATGACGTGCCTGGGTGGCTCAGTTGGTTTCAGCATCTAACTCTTCATTTCGGCTCATGTCATGATCCCAGGGTGGAAAGGTCAAGCCATGCATTGGGCTCTGTAGGAGCATGAAGCCTCCTTAAGATTCTCTCTCTCTCTCTCTCTCTTCCTCTCTCTCCCTCTCCCTTTCCCCCTCTCCCCCTCTCCCCCCTCCCCCTCTCCCCCCTCCCTCTCTCCCCCTCTCTCCCTCTCTCCCCCTCTCTCCCTCTCTTTCTCTCTCTCCTTCCCTCCCCCCCCCGTCTCTCTCAAATTAAAAAAAAAATGCATTTTTTCTTTAAAAGCAAGGACTGGGATAGGGCGTTCTGTTTGAATCAGATGAAAACATTGCTATAGATCTGTATGTTCCCCTTATTGTTTCATTCAATTTCACTTTTCTGTTTCAATTAAGATACATACACACATTTATTGACCAATTATCTATATTCTTAGAATTAGTTTTTTCAAAGTTGTTATTCTCTCTACAAAATATTATCTCAGCAGAATTTTGATTGAAAATTTAATTTAACAATGCAAAATTAAAAATTTCTTTGTTTACTGAATCCATTAAAATATTTTGCTTTTAAACTATCTTATTTTAATAATACTAGTCAAGCTGGATTACAGGTCCAATTTGGTCAGCAAACTAATTTCAAAAGTTAATAAAAAAAGCATACTGAATTTTCTCCCTGAAGCTCTATTCAAGGAGGGTTTACTTCTTCCCAATGTAATGTTAAGTCTCTAAAAACTTTCTTAACTATCTCTAAAGCTTCTATAGAAACTCGAGTTGGAGAGTTAGGCCAATAGACATACTTTTCTGTAGACATGCCTGTTATTAGCAACAAAATAAATTTTAAAAAATGAAGGCATATTTAATATTCTGGGTATTAGATGGAATCTCTGTTTCACAAATTTGATGATTCAAATCAAATTTGGAAATATTTGGAAATATTTGTTTTTCAGATTAATTTAAATTCAATTTACATATATATTATATATATTACAGAATATTAAAGAATATTACAATATATTATATTACAGAATATAATATAGAAAACAAGAGGCTTTCAAATATTGACTGATAAAGGAATTTCATGATTTTCAAAAGTTAACTTTGGGAATTTCTCTTTTTTGAAAGCTAATGTGTGGAAATAACATTTTATTCAATGATCCAAACAATCTGTAGATTTCATGATACAGTAGATTCCTTGGAATAAATTATAATTTGTACAATACATGAGCATTGTCTCTCATGAGAGACTTGTCTCAAATGAGAGATTTGTCTCTCAAATCTATACTTTATATCTCAAGTAGAGTCCTTCCTAGTAATTGTCCTAATTTTAGATATTAATCAGTATTGTAGGATACTCTAATACAGTGTGGAATTTATAAATAATACATAATTTTACCTTGTAACAAAATTCACATTATAAACCCCGCTTATATCAGCACAGGAATAGGGTGCAGTATAGGATGGTGAAAAGGATACTAGTGTGCAACATAGTTGCTTATGCCAGAAGTCTGGAGATGGTATCTGTCATTAACTTGATTTGCAGCTTAGAAAATGTCTCTGAGCCTTAGTTTCTTTTTTTGTGAAATGAAATGTCTGTTCTGGATGACTCCTGCATTTTTTTTTTTTTTAATACCTGTAATGTAATCTTGTTAGGGTGTACAAAAAAAATTAAACATTCTCATTAATAACAGTAAAAAAACACCCTTCAATTTAAAACAGCATTTCTGAGGTACCTGGATGGCTCAGTTGGTTAAGTGTCAGATTCTTGGTTTCCGCTCAGGTCATGATGTTATGATTTTGTGAGTTTGAGCCCTGCTTTGGGTTCTGTGATGGCAGCATGAAGCCTGCTTGGGATTCTCTCTCTTTCCCTCTCTCTGTGCCCCTCTTCCACTTGTGCTGTTTCTGTTCCTCTCAAAATAAATAAATAAACTTAAAAAATAAGATAAAATGCCACTTCTGAATTTCTGTTTAGTGTATGCCTTATTTCACAGTAAGTAAACATTGCTTAACAAAAGATTTTAATTTGTATTGCTAGATAAATATTTAACTTTTTTATTCCTGGTTGGAAACCATCATAATAACAGTCAGAGTAATCTATTTCAAAAACAGTCTGTCAAAAAGTGCCGAACAACATTAAGAAGTCTGTGATTTTGAGCTGAGAAGTCCTAGCTTTCCAGTTCTATGATCTTTGTCCTCACTATCTAGTCCCCTTGCTATTAGATTTAAGCATATTCTTTTGGGCATCCTTGTTTTTTTTGTTTTTTTTTTTTAACAGCTTTTTTTAAAAATATTTTTATTTATTTCTAGGAGAGAGAGAGAGAGAGAGCGTGAGCAGGGGAGGGTCAGAGAGAGAGGGAGTCACAGACCGAAACAGGCTCCAGGCTCCGAGCTGGCAGTCAGCACAGTGCCCGACGCGGGGCCTGAACCCACGAACCGCGAGATCATGACCTAAGCGAAAGTCGGACGCTTAACCGACGAAGCCACCCAGGCGCCCCAAGGGCATCCTTGGTTTTATTAAATTAAAGTATCCAACCACACCTGATAAGACCATTGCTTTCTATTGTTTTTTGGTTTTCAGTATTTATTTTTGTTGGCTACATCCAATCCAGTTAAGAGGGAAGGAAGGAATACAATTTAGCACCTTGTTGTTACTATGGTTAAGCCTTTAAAATTATTCGTCAGAAATTTTGGGCTGCTTTTTGCCGTAGAACCACTAGGCATACTGGTTATGTTTGTAGTTTATAATGCCTTTGTTTCATGATGTCTGTCGGCTCCCAAAGGCTTAAGAGAAAGTCATAAAACTACCAGGCAGTTTTGCTTGGACTGTTCCTGTCCTGGCCTTTAGCTTTCAGTGCTCCTCCCCCTCCACTTCCTTTCAAGCAGGTAAGAGACCCAACTATGCTCAAATGCATGATAAGAGCAAATCCAGACTTTACCTTCAGTGACTGTGTTTGTATTCCGGTGATGCCATCTTCCAGCTCTGAATGACAATCTAAATGTGAATCCTTTCTTTTATCTATCATATGATCTCTTGTAATTTATTTGGATTAAATAATGTAGGCTGTATCCATGTTCAGTCATTCCTTTGAAAATAAAAGATTTTTGAAAAAGAAGCCAGTTGATAATGTCAAAGAAAATTTGTACCTGATGGAGTTAAACAGGCAAGGGTGACTTTATCAAGATTGTTGCAGTAAAAGGGAGAACTGGAATTTAATTCCACTAAAACAAAAAACAGGAGAGACTTTAAGCACTAGGATGAGCTATAGAAGCACAGGAGGAAATTAGTGGAGAGTTTGGTCAATGTGATTAGGTCCTGTGTGTTTGCTAATTGAAGCTCATCGAAGTCAGGCTCCTACCCTCATAAAATTACTGGGAGATAGAAGCTTTTTCTTCCATGATGGTTGTATTTCAAAGGGATGGCTCCCAGGTCCTTGAGAAAGACTTTCTTGCATTGTAAACTGGCAAGAAACTAAGAGAGAATATTTACATCACAAAAGAGGCAAGGAAAGAATTGACAGTTAAAAGTTTTTTGAAGTAAATGCTCTAAGAAAATGAAGATCAGAGGGCTATAGTCAGAAAGAAACCAGTCTAAAATTTAGTGAAGTTTAGGCAAATATTAATAATGGCTGTCTTAGTTAAAAGCAGTACAAAGGATGTGTTTATTTGTTTTTCCTCTTCTGAAGGCAGGATGAAAAAACATCCAGGAATTCCTAAATCTAGAGTAAAGTCTTTGGGCAAGACAAAAACATTGGCACATGAGTCTTGAGCAGCTGCTGCTTTGTTCAAACCTGTATAAAAGTGTGATTTGCTTATTGACATGGAGAAACTTAATACATTTAAGCAAGTGTTTAAAAGAATTATATAAATTACCAGTAATACCTAGTTTTCAGTTGCCAAGTATAGGAAACAAAACAAACAAACAAGAAAAATCAAAAATACAAAAGATTTAAAAAAATGCTTTTCCTTTTCTTGGTTGAAAAAAAACTTCTCTTTCCCACTTTGTGAAATGTTAATTGTAAAGGAAGTCTGTGCTTAGCATGGAAAGAGTCTACATAGCCACAGTTTTGTTCTGTTTGGCCAGAAGATTAACACAAGATACCTGAGCTGGAAATTTGGACAGGCAGAATGCTCAGATGAGTAAGAAGCTCAGATGAGTAAGAAGCTCAGATGAGTAAGATCAGCAAGAGAACTTTATCACTAGTGAAGGTGGAGATCTTCAGAAGAAATGGGTTTTGTGCGAAGGGCTTTGCAACCTAAGGGAGTGTGGACAGAAATATCATTGCTGAAGCAAGAAAGTGAATGCACAATTTGCAAACCACAAAGTAAGACAGTGTAGTTTCATAGTCACACGTTGTCGTATCACAGTCATACACTCAGATATTTAAGAGTTTCATAGAAATTATCTGTTTATATTAATTTGAATGATAGTGACATATAATGTTTGCATATATACATCAATGTATGTACACACATAGATATTTGTGCACCTTCATGTTTGTAGCACAATCTAAATATAAAATAGATTTACCAAAATGATGACTTAGATGTTCCATTTGTAAAAATAAATTCTTAGGTAAATTTTGCATCTAGGTTATAAAGTATTTTTTAATGTAAAATATATATCAGAGCACATATTTCACTTTATTTTATTTTAATACTATTGAAGAACTTTATGTAAACTTCTTTAATCACAAGTTATGTTCTTTGCAAAAATACAATGTATTATAAATGAAAGGCAGATATTGGGTTGTTTCTGGATCTTTTTCACTTAGGGAGGCTAATATCTTTAGAATAGATTTGTAGATGCTAGTTTTAAGTAATTGAGAAAAATGTTTTGCCCAGGACTTATAGGCTATTAGATTTTAGGATCTTTATGTAGGGGAGGTAGAGTAATCACTCATTTAAACAGCCTCTTAAGCATTTACTTTGAATTGATTTATGTGGGAAATGTGGGATAAACTATATGTGGCTTATAAAATCATGGCACTTTGACATTTACTTTTGCTTTTATTTCAATATTATCTATAAATTTTAATCAAATACATTTGCAATGTTTTAATAATATTTAGAGTTCTAAAAAAATATGTAAGCTCTACTATGTTACTTTAAAGTATGAATTTCACACCACATAAATTAAATTCTCTTGGTCTATCATAGGTTCCAGCATTAACTCTAGCACCAAAGAGGATATGGTTGAGAGAAAAATTGTATTTGTCATTCCACCGAAATGCGGATTTCTACTAATGTGGTTCTTTCTTAGACCCAATCATTAATATAGCTTCTGTATGAATAATTAACTGGCTAAATCAAAGTAAACTTGAATTTTGAGTGGGCATATTCTTTGTGTTCTGCTGTGGAATAGTTTACCTACAAACAGCAAATCCCATCTATGTTCAGTTATACACACCACACACAGAGACACACACACACAGAGGAGTTAAAGTCAGAAGAGGATAATGTCATAGTGTGCTGCTTTTTATAAATGAAAACATGCTTTTCATTTTTTGCACACTCAGAGGGATTTCAGTAGCATAGTGCAGAAACATTTACTCTTTGTGTATGGAAAATAATTTTTAGAAGCATATTTATAGGATAGGAAATATGTGTAGATATTTTGTATAGAAAAAACTGCTGTCCTCATATTATGTTACTTTTTGTTTAACCACTGTGCTGAACTCAGCATATCCTACCAGCACTGGGAACTGTCTAATAAATCTCTAGCCTTGCTATGTATTGAGAAAATCAGTATTATGGCAAACTCATCAGCAGTAGTGTTAAATGTGCATCTGAAATGGTTCAGTGCAAGAATTGATATAATTTTATTGATGTTAGTAGACCTCCTAGAATAAAGAATATGTAGAAGATCAAGTTAGTTGTTGTTTTTGTTCTCTACTAATCATTGTGGTGTAGATGTTAATTCTTACCCTGACAAATCAGAGATACTGTAATGCTTATTATAGGGGGAAGATGGAGCTACCTCCTTGACTAGTGTGTGAATGGATAGGAAGAACAAAGAAGTAAAAAGTAAAAATCAGAAAAAATGGACAAAAATAAGTCTTGTTAAAATAGCTTTCTATCGCAGTTAATGTGTATCTGAATTTCTCTACTTTGGTCACTGACTATGCCCTTAATTATACAGTATTCCAATTAAAGAGTACTTGGAGAATTCCTTTATGTTAAAACTCAGTGAGCTAGGAATCAGAGGCCTCTGATGTCAAGATTTATAGTGAAATTGGATAATCCTCCAATCTTAGTATCCATTTGCATCCCCTAATGTACATAGAGGTCATGACACTCTCAGAAAAGAAAAGTTTTGACCGCATTTATCCTCGGGTTTAGACTATATTATGGCCCACATACCTCACCTACCCCCTACCAAAAACAAAAAATGGAATCTGGTGAAATGAGCCCAGACCTAGCCCTGAGGCTTAGTTTTTAGGGGAATGTAATTTTTACATAGAGTTGAGTGACTGATATTGGACTTGTCCTGACTTAGCTACACTGCTGAGTATAAAATAGTGAGTTGAAAGAGCCATAATTTTTAGAAGCATGGGGGATCTTTGCCAAGACTGTGCTATAGTGGTGATTGAGATACCGGAGCCAGAGAAAGGAGAATGCTCATAGCAGCTGTGCCTCTCTGCAAGATTGTTATAGCCTGGGATGCATGTTTTCACTTGGGCCAACTAGTGCTTTATCACCTACCACCAAAGGAACTTGAATCTCAAGCAACAGGGACTCCCTTCTTAAGTCTTTTGAACATAATGCAGAAAGCATATTCTCTTTATTTTTTTTATTGTGGTATAGATAACATAAAACTTAATACTTTCATTTTTTAATTTTTTTTAATGCTTATTTATTTGTGAGAGAGACACAGAGTTCCAGAGAGGGAGGACCAGAAAGAGGCAGACACAGAATCTGAAGCAGACTCCAGGCTCTGAGGTGTCAGCACTGAGCTGATATGGGGCTGGAACTCACGAGCCAAGCCGTGAGATCATGACCTGAAATGAAGTTGGACGCTTAACTGACTGACACCCAAGCACCCCACACTTTAACTATTTTTAAGTGGACAGTTCTGTGGCATTAAAGATATTCATACTGTTGTGCAGTCATCACTGCTATCCATCTTCAGAACTTTTTCATTTTCAACAACTGAAAATCTATGCCCATTAAATGCTAACCCCTCCATTCTGCTTCCCTCCAGCCCCTGGAAGCCACCATTCTACTTTCTGTCTCTTCTCAATTTGACTATTCTAGGTACCTTATATAGGTGAAATCATATTTGCCTTTTTGTGGCTGGCTTATTTAACTTCACATAATGTCTTCAGGGTTCACCTATGTGATAGCATGTGTCAGAATTTCATTCCTCTTGGGCTGAATATGTTCCATTGTATGTAGTGTCTACTAAATTTTGTTTATTCTGTCATCCATTGGAGGACACTTGGGTTGTATGTACCTTTTATCCATTGTGATTAATACTGTTATGAACACTGGATATACAAATACCTGAGTTTACACTTAGAATTCTTTGGGGTAGATACCCAGAAATCATGGTCCTTAATTTTTAACAGGAATAAATTCCAGCTTTACTAGCAGTCGCACAGTGGTGATGACAATGGTGTGCCACTTCAATAAAAAAAAAAATAAGTTTATTTATTTTGAGACAGAGTACACATGTGGGGATGAGAGTGGACAGAGAGAGAGGGAGAGAGAGAATTCCAAGCAGGCTCTGCCCTGAAAGTGCAGATGGATGCAGGGCTCCTTCTCATGAACCACCACATCATGACCTGAGGTGAAATCAAGTGTTGGATGCCCAACCGACTGAATCACCCAGGCGTCCCCACTTTAGCCGAATTTGAGTGTAATGGGATTCCAGTTTCCCTGGCAACCATTTCCATGGTGGTGACAGCAAAGGGGAGGGAACTGGATTTCCAGATCTGAAAAATCCCCCTGGAGCCCCATCACTGCTGTTTAGGAATAGTGAAAACCATTCTGGTTTGTTAACCCAAGCACACGAACATATAGTGTATTGTAACAAAGGCTGAAATTCCAGTGCCCGCACAGATTGGTAGTTGGAGCAATGAGAATTATGTATACATGTGACTATATCTACATTTATCAACTGGCAGAGTCCACACACCAAAAATATATCACAGACCATATATAAAAAGCTACTCTATTAAAATATTAATTTGAAGATTTGCATTATTCTGAATCCCCTAACAAGCAGACAGTAACATGGGGTTAACCTTGCAAGGATTTTTAAAGGAAATTCCTGTGAGAGAAAACGAGGATGGGGGTACACAAGGCTGGAGATGCACATCTAACCCAGAATGAAGGAGAAGGAAAATGAATTTGGGTGGAGACTTTCTAAGCTGCTGTGAACTTTAAGGAAGGTTCAGCTCAGTGATTGGAAAGCCTGAAGCCAAAGTCAACCATCAGAGGAATCCTGGGTCTCTTAGGGATGGCTCTGCCTTATGGTCATTGCTGTTACTACCTGCTGGGAGCAGCCTGTGGGAAGCATGGTCTTGGTGTATATGTAGCTATTGGTTTCAGAGTGCCACAGCTGAGGGCCTTGGTCAAGTACCTCGTATTAGTTGGAGATAAGCAAAGCACATTCTCCTGGTCTGCCATTATGCTTATCTTATAATTTTCTACTCTCCCCAGTACAAATAGGTACTAGGCTTTGCACTGCTTGCATTACAGACTTTGGGATGGCAGCAAGCTTTTTTTATTTTATTTATTTATTTTTTTTTGCAGTTGTAGTAATAAAGTACTGTGGTCTCTGAGACAGTACACCTTAATGGTTCTATTCCCATTTCCCCTGCCACCTCATCCTCTGGCTCTATCCAGAGAGAGATCATGAATATTTGGAGTATCTTTCAAATAATTGGTGATATTCAATGAATTTGAGTGCTTTCTGATATTTTTACTCTCTGCCTTATTCAACATGCTTTCTTTGTTACAGTGAGTGGCCATCTCATCAACCCCATCTGTTAGGCTCCAACCAGCATCTAGGCTGGTGACTCAGAAAGATAGCTTTTGTGAGTAAATAAGACCTCACAGAGTGGGGCTTGCTCTTTTCTGGACGCAGTTCTGTAGTAGGTTATACTGCTTGTCATATGGAACCAAGCTGAGTTTTTGCTCCCAGTAGTTACTGAGCAGGATGCTTTTGTACAGTGTGCAAACTCCACAATCCTATGAAATAGCCCTATGCCCTATGTCCTTCAATGAGAAAAGTCAAATCCTGATTTGAGTCTGAGCAGTAGCTCAGAAGTTTCTCTGCTTATCTTTGTTTTTATGGTGTCAGTAATGTTCTGTCTTTGTTACACAAAGAAAGCACATTGACTTCCTGTTTTGTTTGGTTGAGAAGCCCACAAACTGATGTGATGCTAAGGAGGACTATAATCGCCACTATGGAAAACAGTATAGAGACTTCTTAAAAAATTGAAAGTTAAACTACCATATGATCCAGCAATTCCACTTCTGGGTATTCTCCAAAGAAAATGAAAACACTGAGTCAAAAAGATATATACATTCCTGTGTTCATTGCTGTACTGTTTACAATAGCCAAGTTATGGAAACAACCCTAATTATCCATCAGTGGATGAATGGATGACTAAATTGTCACACACACACACACACACACACACACACACACACACACAGTGGAATCCTATTCAGCTATTAAAAAGAATGAGATCTTGCCACTTGTGAAAATGTGGGTAGACTTTGAGGGCATTATGCTAAGTGAAATAAATCAGAGAAAGACAAGTACTATATGATCTCTCTTATATATGGACCCTAAAAACCAAAAAACAAATCCCCCAAACAACAGCAGTAACAAAAACTGAGAAGAAGCAGAAGTGGGTGGTGGAGAGTGGGAGAAATGGATGAAGGGGTTCAATAGGTAAAGAAATACATATGACCATTATTATCACCACAACTATGCTATGCAAATTTATGATGTATATTATCATCTTCATCAGTTATTTTATTGTCTATATTTAATGGATTCTATGAGCTTCAGAATTTGACCTTTATTCTTAACTCCAGAACAAGCTGACACATAACTAACAGTAAACTTCCTTTTTAGATCTATTTTAATATATATAATGTATCTTGAGAACTTTGTATTCTTCTTTTATATATTGTAGTATCTCTTATTTGTATGAAAAGTCATTTAGCTTTGGAAAAGTGCATTGGTAGTTTTCTGTATTACAATTCATTTCTTCTTTGTACATATAAATCTTGGAGGATGATCTTTTAAAGGGGGAACTCCTTAGAGAGAAATGCATATAAATGTAGCTCATATATTTTCTATGTGAATATGTTCATGTATAAATACACTGTTCTATTATATATGAGAACAGAAATTGAAATAAATCAGTGTAGCTTAGCTTAAGGAAAAATACTAGAGAGATGGCATCTCAGTTTTTCAGTCTTATAAAATTGATACAATTGTAGGAAAACTCAAAATCTCAGATATTTGGATTGGTTTATTTTTGGTATAGGATATCAGATTTCCCCAAGAAGTAAAATTTAAAAGATTTACCCAAATAGGTTTTTCTTTGGATTTAAGAAAATGAACTTTGTAATTACAAAAATTAATTTTATCTAATGGGTAGATTTCATGTTAAATTTTCTTTCCACAATAAAATAAAGTAATTCATTCATTAAAAATTCCTGTAAGGCATTCTATGAAAAAAGTGTTATTTTCCAAAAGATCTTATTTGAAGAGATAGGCATTTTTAAAACATTCTTTATAACTGTGTTAAGTATATCTACTATGCTAATTTCTGCTGTAAAAACAGCATCTGATAAAAAGTAGTGAAAATTAATCTGTGCTTTGCATGCCAAATCTTCAGAGTATTACTCAACATTTTACTTCTCACTTCTGTCTTGTCCCTTCAAATTCTGACTTCTTGGATTACTCCTTAATGTACTGAAAACCTTATTTTTGGTACAAATTTCATGTCTGTCTTTCTATTTTATTTGACTTTTGCATTGTTATTGGGCAGATGTTTAGTCTGATATGGGTCACTTCCTTCAGAGCTGGAAGTGAAAATCTTACTCTATGACTTTTGAGATGTTACTGAATTTAAGGTGATTATATTTAAAAAATCGTAATAACTTTAATGTTATAATCTTTGATATCTTCAGAGAATTAGTGTTCTTAGAACAGTTCTGAATATCCTTAGCCTAGAATATATTTCATCCATCTTATAATAAATTTGTATATACTTAGTATTTTTTTTTAGCTTTACATACATAGGAAAAAGTTTTTTTCTTTCATGGACCCAATTTGGTAGTGACACATCATTTGATCTGGATACTGAGTTTCATAGGAAAGAACACACTGAAGTTTAGAATCTTGACTACTTTCTGGAAGCACATAGCAAATGTGGTTTAAAATAAAGAGAAATTAAGTCTGAAAAAACTATTTGGCAATTGTAATTATATCAAAGCATGGTTTCTTCTAACTGTGACAATAGAAAACATATAGTTCAGGAAAATTATGGGTTGTGAAATGATTCAGAAAGTTAATTTGGTAATTTCATAAGGTGGTCATAAATATTTGAATAGTTAAGGAAATGAAGACTAATTTTAGGATGGGAACAGGGTGTCCTTTGACTTACGTTCTCATCAGATTCAGACTTTGCTGCCTTGTTCCCATATCAACCATATAGTAAGTATATAATTCAGTAAGGTTAGCACTTCTAGATTACTGTGGTTTATCAAAATGATTTTTAATTCTCAAATATATAAAGTGATGATCAGAGATACAGGGCCACTTTTATAGCTATGGGAAATTGAATGCAAAAGTCAAGTGTTTGTAACATTTCCATAGCCCTGCTGCAACCAGAATTTTTAAGCTCTCATCTTAAGCATTCATTACATCTTTCAGAAAGTCATTGAGGGGGAATAACAGTACATTTACTGGTTGATTTTTACCATATATTAAGTGACTCCCAAAAATTACACTGCAAAAAAATACAGACATTCAGCACTTATCCTAATGTAAAATTTCTGTTTCCTTTATAGCATCTTATACAAATTATCACTTTTTGTAGAGAATTTGATCAATTTTTACTTTTAATTTTTTTCTGTCAGATATTTTTTCCTATACAGAGAAAACAGAATTACATATACCTGTGTTCTGTATGTATACTTGTGTGTGTGTATAGTAATGTATACTATATATATATGTATATATATACATATATATATAGTTAGACATGCCAGTTACACACACATATATAGTTACACATGCCAGTTCTGTATCTCTTTAGAACTTTTTAAATTGGGGCTACTCAGAAGTGAAATGGAAGCTTATAATATTGTATAGTCTACTCCCATAACTCTATATGTCAGTAAACAAAGACCCAGAGTGGTTAAGTGTGTGCCATTGTCACATATTGTTCCTGAATGCTATTAGAATCTAGATTCTTTGACTCAACATGCCAATCTCTCATACATTATATTAAGATTTGTATTTTAATTGTAGTCTTAATTCAAATGGGTGCGTTAAAAAGGTGAAAATAGAAGTCCACAGATACTATCATAGGAGCAAGTCTTGAAATGGATATGCTAGGTAGAGAGACCATAATATACAAAGTAAAGAACCTAGGAAATCACAGGTATGTTTAGTGTTTCTGAGCAGGGTAAGATACATAGTAGGAGGCAGCAGTAAGAGATGAGGCAGGACTAGGGCACAGACAGCCTCAGCTGCTATACAACTGTGTGGCTTCAGGTAGAATAACAAATAGATGTTACACCAAGTAGTGAGGGTACAACAACATGATTTGAGTATTTAATAGATCCTTCTGTCAGTAATGGAGAAGATGTTGTGGAGGATAGAGAAAAGGGAGCCAGAGATGACAGTGAGGCTACTGTGAAATGCTATGAAACGTAGCTTGTAAAATCAAAGTAGAGAGAAAGGGAACATATCCAGAGCAAAATTCTGAAATCTACAGGATTCCATGGGAATGTAATTTTTTATTCACAATACACACTTAAAAGCCAGTTTTATATTTTTCTCTTAAAATATGACTTACTTTCCTATATAATAACTGCCTTCTCCAGTTTATTATACTGTAAAATGAGCTGTTTTTATATTTATGTTTCTATTATAGACTTGGTCCGAATCAGCAATCCTGCTGGTTAGCTACAGCTTTAAGTGCCCTCTGGAGGTCTGGGTATGGTAATAGGGATGCTTTTTCCTACTTAATCTTAATAGGATTTTCTCATTATTCCATTCTAAGATTTTGATAGTCTGCCTTGCTATGTTTGGAGTCTTTCAGATTTTACAGACCTCTATCATTGTCAGTATTATTTTCTCTAAATATGTCTGAAATTTCCGAGGATAGGAAATAGAAAAATCCTCTCCTTACAAAATACTGGATAAAACAAAACAATGTATCTTAGAATAGATCATGGCAGGGGTGCCTCGGTGGCTTAGTCCGTTAAGCGTACGACTTTTGCTTAGGTCATGATCTCATGGTTTGTGGGTTCGAGCCCCGCGTCGGGCTCTGTGCTGACAGCCAGCTCAGAGCCTGGAGCCTGTTTCAGTCTGTGACTCCCTCTCTCTCTGACCCTCCCCTGCTCACGCTGTCTCTCTCTCTCTCTCTCTCCTAGAAATAAATAAAAAGAATGAAAAAAAAAGAATAGATCATGGCATCTGGCAATTAAATCGATCAACTGAAGTTTACATTTGTAGATACTTTCCTCATTATTAGGTTGAATCATCAGTGTATTTCTTCCATCCTTTATTATGGAAATAATATAACTCGCTAATTAGAGATTAGTTAGTTCTAGGAGAGAAAATGATTCCAAAACCGGAATGTTGTACTAAAACCCTTTCTATAGGATTTTTTATATCTTAAGAGATATTTCTAGTCTTCATCTAGGAAGAAACTTAAATATTTTTGGGCATGGAACCAAGTAAAGCATCATCAATCCCATAAGAACAAATTGTCTGCAGAATTAGAAGGAAAAGAGCATTAGGATTATTTGCTGATTATTTTTCTCTTAGCCACAGTTACCTTTTTTTAATTACTAGGTATTATAAACTACAGGAAGGAATACATAAAAGTATGGACAAATATTTTAAAGTAAGTAATTAAGGTTCTGACAAGAAGGATGCAGCTCCTTCTATTCTCACTTCTGAAGGTTCAGGGTGACTAATCCGTTTTTTGCCATGCTAAATATTGTCCAGTGAAATTGTATTTTCTTCCCAAGTTAAACAGTTATGCATTTCAACAACTCAGAGACCTGAGTCATTTTTCACTTGAGAAAGAGCTTTTGCAGATATAAATATGTAGTGTTCTATCATTAGAAAGATGAAGTTCCTGAAAAAAGCTAATGGAAGAGTATTATTTATGTTCTCACCCCCCTTTTCTTATAATGGAAAGCTTGCCGGGAAAAGTTAGTACTTCTTGGTTTAAAAGAAGGAAAAATAGAATGAGTCTGTATTTTAATATGGAATTTACTGATTGTCCCTAATGACAGTTCTCCATGAGAGAATACTGCTAATAGTTGAAAAACCCATTCTTACTGAGATCACTGTGCTCTCACCATTTTCTATCTAATGGGTCAGTTGTGTGTATATTGTTTTAAAAAATTAAAGCAGTTTAAGATTTGCAGAAAAACCAAAGGGGAGGTACAGATATTTCTTATGTACCACTGCTGTCATACAGGAATAGCTTTCCTGATTATCAGCATCTAACACCAGAGTGGTACATTGATTATAGTAGATGAACCTACAATGACAAATAATTACCATTCATAGTTTATATTAGTTTATATATAGTTTATAGTGATATAGTTTATTTCACTTTTCGTGTTATATAGTGTATGAGTTTGAACAAATATATAATGACATTGCTGTTCCATCTTTATAGTATCATATAGAGTTGTTTTGCTGCCATAAAAATCCCCTATGCCCTGATTTTTCTTTCCCCTTACACTGCAACTCCTGCAACCACTAATCTTTTGACTGCCCATAGTGTTACCTATTCCAGAATCTCATATGGTTGTAATCATGCAGTACGTAGCCTTCCAGACAGACTTTTTTTCACTTAGTAATATGCATTTAAGGTTTCTCCTTGTCTTTTCATGACTTTATGGCTCATTTCTTTTTAGCTCTGAGTAATAGTTCATTGTATGGACGTACCACAGTTTATGTCCTTCACTGTTGAAGGACATCTTGGTTACTCCTAAGTCTGCCAGATATAAATAAATCTGCTGTAAATATCTGTGTGCAGGTTTTTGTGTAGACATAGGTTTTTTTAATTTTCATTTTTTGAGAGAGGAAGTGTGAGTGGGAGGTGGCAGAGAGAGAGGGATAGAGTATCTGAAGCAAGCTCTATGCTGACAGCAGGGAGCCCGATGTGGGGCTTGGAGCACATGGGCCATGAGATCCTGACCCGAGCTGAAGTTGGATACTCAATCAGTTGAGCTACCTAGGTGCCTGTAGACATAAGATTTTAATACCAAGGAGCACATCTTATAGGTTATATGGTAGAAGTACATTTGGTTTTGTAAAAACACCAAACTGCCCTTCCAAAGTGACTACCATTTTGCATTCTCACCTGCAGAGAATGAGAGTTCCTGTTTCTCCATATCCATGCTAGCATTTAGTATTGTCAGTATCCTGGATTTTGGCCATGTTGAGTAGGTATGCAGTGGTATCTTGTTTTTAGTTTACATTTATTTGATGACAAATGATGTAGAGGTCTTTTCATATGCTTGTTTGCAATCAGTATATCTTTTTTTAATAAGGTGTCTGTTAGGCCTTATATTCATTTTTAAAATTGGGCTCTTAAATATGAGACAAGAAACCATCAAAACACTAGAGGAGAATGTAGGCAGTGGCCTCTTTGACATTGGCTGTAGCACCATCTTACTAGACAAATCTCTGGAGGCAAGGGAAACAGAAACAAAAATGAACTCTTGGGGATTTATCAAGATAAAAGGTTTTGGCAGAGCAAAGAAAACAATCAATAAAACTAAGATACAACTTACTGAATGAGAGAAGGTATTTGCAATGACATATCTGATAAAGGGTTAGTGTCCAAAATATATAAAGAACGTATACAACAACACCAAAAAACCCAGATAATCTAATTAAAAAATGGGCAAAAGACAAATAGATGGCTAATAGACACATGAAAAGATGCTTAATATCACTCATCACAGGGAAATGCAAATCAAAGCTACAATGAGATATTACCTCATACCTGTCAGAATGGCTACAATTAACAACTCAGGAAACAACTGATGTTGGCAAGGATGTGGAGAAAGGGGAACCCTCTTACACTGTTGGTGAGAATGCAGTCTGGTGCAGCCACTCTGGAAAACAGCATGGAGGTTCCTCAAAAAGTTAAAAATAGAACAACTAGCAATTGCACTACTAGATATTTACCCAGAGGATATACAACTACGGATTTGAAGGAGCAAATGCACCCCAATATTTATAGAAGCATTGTCAATAATAGCCAAATTATGGAAAGAACCAAATGTCCATCAACTGATGAATGGATAAAGATGTGGCATCTATCTAATCTCTCTGTCTGTCTGTCTGCCTGGATAGCTAGCTAGATAACTCCCAACAGAGTTGTTTGGGGGGAGGTGGGTGGGAGAGGGGCTAAATGGGTGATGAGAATTAAGGAGGGCACTTGTGAGGAGCAACGGGTATTGTCTGCAATTGATAGATCAACTGAATTCTACTTTTGAAACCAGTATTACACTACATGTTAACTAACTAGAATTTAAATAAAAACTTGGAACAAAAAAAATAATATTGGGTTCTTAGCTTTCTTATGTTTGAGTTTTAAGAGTTCTTTGTATATTTTGAATAACAGTCCTTTATCAGATATGTCTTGCAGATATTTTCTCCCAGTTGGTGGCTTCTCTTCTCATTCTCTTGCCATTATTTTTTTCAGAGGATGGACTTTTAACTTTTTATGAAGTCTAGCTTAGCAAGTATTTCTTTCATGGGTCATGCCTTTAGTGTTGTATGTACAAATTATCACTAAACCTTAGGTCATCTAGGTTTTCTCATTCTAGGAGTTTTTTTGTGTTTTCTATTATGGTCTGCGATCTATTTTGTGTCAGTTTTGTGTTAATTTGGACTTAAGGTCTAGGTACAGATTCATTTTTGTGTGTGCATGTCTAGTTGTCACAGCACCATTTGTTATAACATCTTTGTTTTACTGTATTGCCTTTGGTTCTTTCTCAAGAAGAAGTTGACTATTTATGTGAGTTTATTTCCAAGTTCTCTATTCTGTTTTATTGATCTATTTGTTATTTTATCACCGCCTTGATTATTGTAGCTTTATAATAACTTTTGAAGGTAGGTGCTGTCAGTCCTCCAATTTTGTTCTTTCTCAATATTGTGATGGCTAATCTGTTTCTTCTGCTTTTCCATATAAGCTTTAGAATCAGGCTGTAAATATTAATAAAATAACTTGATGGGATTTTGATTCATTGGGTTGCATTGAATCTATAGATTATATTGGAAAAAGCCAACATCTTGACAATATTGTCTTCTCTTGATGAACATAGAGTATCTCTCCATTTAAATTTTGTTATTTTCCTCATTCAGCTCTTATGTGTATTTTGTTAGATTTGTACTTAAGTTTTTCATTTATTTGTGAACTAATGCAAATTGTATTTTGTTTTTAATTTCAAATTTGATTTTTTCATTGCTGGTATATAGGAAAGCAATTCACTTTTGTATATGAACTTGGTATACTGGAACATTGCTATGATTTTTTGTTAGTTGCTTCCACCCCCTGCCCCCACTTATTTAGGATATTCTACATAGGTGATTATGTTCTCTGAATAAAGACAGTTTTACTTCCTCCTTCCCAATTTGTATACCTTTTATTTTCTTATCTGACTGAGTTAGCTAGAATTTCCAGTAGTGTTGAAAAAGAGTGGTGAGAGGACTGTCCTTGCCTTGTATTTGATTTTAGTGAGAAATCCTTGAGATTCTCACCATTAAGCATGAACTTATTGTAGGTTTTTGAGGATGTTGTTTATAAAGTTGAGGAAGTCCTCCTTTTTCCTCGTTTGTTTAGGAATGAGTGTTGGATTTTGTCAAATGTTTATACTACATCTATTGGTATGATCATGTGATTTTTCTTTTTTAGCTTATTGATGTGATGGGTTACATTAATTAATCCTCAAATGTTCAGCCAGACTTATATAGTTGTGATAAATATATCACTTGGCCATGGAGGATAATTCTCTTTATGTATTGTTGGATTTGATTAGCTAATTCTTTTTTGAGGATTTTTGTATTTATGTTCATAAGATTTTTTGGCCTATAATTTTCTTCTTGTAATCTCTTTGTCTGGTTTTGATATTAGGGTAATGCTGGCCTTATGAAATGAATTAGGAAGTATTCTATCTGCTTTATTTTCTGAAAGATATTTTAAGGAATTGATACCATTCCTTCCTTAAATATTTGGTAGAAGTCACCAGTAAACTTATCTCTGCCTGATAACTTTTGTTTTGAAGGTTATTATTTATTGATTTAATTTCTTTTAATAGACAAAGGCCTATTCAGTTTTTATATTTCTTATGTGAGTTTTGGCAAATTGTGTCTTAAAAGGAATTGGTCCATGACATCTAGTTTATCAAGTTTGTGGGCATGGAGTTGTTCATAGTATTCTTTTATTATTTTAGTATTCTTTTATGAAGTGTGTATTTTAATCTCTATGTATTTTGGAATTCTAACAGTTTCTTTATGTTAATTTATTTCTAATTTAATTTACTGTGGTAGTAGAGTAGTCATTATATACTTAACATTATTTTAAATTTGTTAATTTTTTTTAATGGCTGAGAGTGTGGTCTGTCTTGATGAACATTCCATGTGAGCTTGAGAAGAGTGTATATTCTGCTGCTGTTTGATGACATAATAGGTAGATATCAGTTATATATATTTGACTGATGGTGTTAAGTTCAAGTATTCCTTGGTGACTTTCTGCGTGTTGGATCTGTCCATTTCTGATGCACGGGTTTTGAAGTCTTGGACGATGATATGGGATTCATCAGTTTATCTTGGCAGTTCTATTAGTTTTTCCCCTCACATAATTTGATGCTCTGTTGTTAGGCATAAATACATTAAAGATTGTATGTCTTCTTGGAGAATTGTCCCCTTTATCAATATGTAGTACTTTTTTTTTTAACCCTTGATAACATACCTTGTTCTGAAGTATACTCTATCTGAAATTAATGTAGCTGCTTTTGCTTTCTTTCGATTAGTGTTAATATGGTGTACTTTTTGCCATGCATTTACTTTTAATTTAAATGTAAATCGGGTTTCTTGTTGACAGCCTATAGTAGGGATTTTCTTTTAATCCACTCTGATAATCTCTATCCTTTAAGTGGACATTTAGGCCATTGACATTCAAAGTGACTATTGATACAGTTGGATTAATATCTAGCATATTAATTACTATTTTCTATATGTTGCCCTTATTCTTATTCCTATTTTTTTGTGTTTTGCTCTTTTTCTGCCTTTTTTGGTCTTAATTAAGCATTTTATATGATTGCATTTCTCTTTTGTCTCAGCATATTGGTTATACGTATTTCCTTCTTATTTTTTCTTTTACCTTTTTTAGTAGTTGCTCTAAAGTTTGCAATATACATATTATAATTTATGTCCACTTTCAAATAACACTGTACCACTTCATGTGTAGTATATTTTATAATAAAATAGGCCTAATTCCTTCCTGTTATCTCTTGTATTATTACTGTCATCCATTTCATATATACATAAGCATTTACATATATATATATAAATAGCATAAAGATATATAAGTAGCATAAATAATAGAATATACTGTTGGTATTATCATTTGAATTAACTGTTATATATTAGATCAATAAAAAAGAAGAAATACAAGTTTTCATTCTACCTTCACTTTTTCTATCTTTCATACTTTCCCTTTTTTTTTTAAATGTAATTTGGAGTTTTGAGCTATATCATTTCCCTTCTCTCTAAAGAACTTCAACAAAACAGGTATATTGACAACAAATTCCCTTAATTTCTGTTTGATAATTTATGTCTTTTTTATTTTTGAAGAATAACTTCATACTGTACAGAATTCTAGGTGGGTATTTTTTTTCCTCTCAACACTTTAAGTATTTCAAACTCTACTCTCTTCTTGCTTGCTTATTTTCTGAGGAGAAGATGAACATTTTTTTAGATAGGAAAGAGGTACTTGGATAATCATTTATGAGCCCATAGGATGCCTACTGTGGTGGAGGTTATGAGGAATTACAAAAATAAAGCATAGCTATACATGGCTCCTTTTTCTAAAGCACTTATATTCCAGAAAAGGGATTATGGCATATACTTAGAGGGCTTAAAATAGTTGGACTATTATCCAAGTTTGCAAAGGGAGAAAAGAAAGGAGAGAGTGTGTCTGTCTAGGAGTTTGGAAAGCTTTATGAATTCTTTTAACAATAGCAAAACCTTGCTAAGAATAAGTTTAAGAGCTAGCATCTTATCTTTTATGAAGATCTCCTAAGTCTCTTACACTCTCTTCAGTGTTTTACATATATTATCTCATTTAATATTTTTGAAGTAATCTATTGAGAAGGACATTTATTCCTTTTTACAGCTGAGCAGATAAGACGTAGTAAGTAAGGTAAGAGAGAGGATGCTCAAAGTATAGGCATAGAAAACTTTAGGGAAGGAGAGTAGTTGACTTTGACTAGAGCACAAGGTGGGAAGTAATGAAAAATACTTAGGAAGGTATGTTGGGACCAGATGGTCAAATGTCTTGAATTCCTCACATTTTCAGCCTTGTTCTACTGATGTATAATTCACACCGTTTACATAACTTCAAATGATTTTTTTTTAACCTTTGTGCATACTAAGGGATTTTTACTGTATTTATTATAAAATGGAGAATTGTTAAAAGTTTTGGAGCAGGGGAATGCCAAAATGCATTATGCTTTAAAAGAGTACATTTGAAATAAGCATTTAGAGAAAGTTGTATTCGTACTTTGGAATGGACCTCCATCATTGAGTAGCAACAGATATTTTCCTTGCATATAAGGTGGTTTAGCGTCCTGAATGTCAGCCTTAAACATGAATTAGTTACTTGTCTTATCAATATTTTTATTAAATCATTCATTCAGTACCTACTGTAACTAATAATTATCTACAGAGGGTTTTTTTTTTTTTTTTTTTAGTGTTTAAGCAGGTTCAATCTCAGAGCCTCCGAGAGATATGATCTTAAGTGTATGTGTTCATTCCAGATAAGGCTGTCTGACCTTTGCAGTGGCATACTTAAACCACTAGTGGGAACAGTGTGCCTTAGAATTGTTGAGATTTAACATTTATAGGAAAGCTGTATATTTGAGGACTCCAACTCCAACAAGGTCAAAAATGGTGAGAAACACTAGAGCCTATGGAAAGAGCATGGTGCTGAGAGTTTAATGAGCTTAGTTCTACATAGAGTTTTTATTGTTTTGAGTAGGTTTAACCAATGGGTATAATTATGAATAACACTAAAGATAGTAAATAAAATAAATACATTAAAACATACTATCATGATTCTAGAGCCTATGAAACATTAATTAAAGATTATTGATTAAACATTGATTAAAGATGTATTTTCTAGGAGTTCATATGAAAGTACAGATAACTGTACATAATAGGTAGAATATTTTCCCAATATTGTATATACCATAAGTTGATATGAAAAACATTATTCAGAGTTAACAGAAATAATATCAAAAAATTACTTAAGCAGTAAGCCTTTTTTGAGAAATATTTTGATATAGAGAAATAAGCACAATTATATAATCTCATTATCACTATTCCTCTTCTGCCTTTAAAATCAGGTATTCTTTTTTCTAAGTTTTATAATGTCAAAATTTGGCAGTCTTTTTTTTCAAAATCATATTCTAAAACTTTATTCCCTCTGGCTGTAATCATCATTCTAGACAGGAATAGTGTAGCTGTGTCAAGACCCAAATTTGGGGAAAATTTTTTTTAAAGGAGAAGCCCACTGAGAATGCTGCATCTTGTGATATGTGAAAAAAAAAAAATCTATGCTTTTCATGTAGATGATATATAAAATGTGTAATACTTAATATGTCTTTTTGTGTTACTATAAGCAAAATATATTATTTTAAATACAAAGCTTTTTGTGTTTGGTTTGTAATAGAATTAAAACCATGAATTTGGGAACCTTTTAAACAAATAATTTTTATTGCTTTTAAACTCAGTAACATTAATTGTGAACATGTTTCTAGGTATAAATCTTACTGTATTTGCCTTAATGAACAGAAAAATACATTCATAAATAACTGCATCCACTTTGGTTTAAATACTAAGCATTTTTAAGTGCAAACAATTTAATTTTCTTAAAAGGACTGAACTGAACTTAACAGTTTTAGAGCTAAAAACATCTTTGGCGATCATTTGACAGTTGGAGAAAGGAGATTCTTGATTAATTTGTTTAGCAAACACATTTTTTTTTAAAGAAAGTGGGTACATTTCAGTTCAGTGAATATACATTTCAATATAACTCAAGTTGATTTACTAAGTATCAAACTTATGATGTATTATGCAAAATTCAAACATGGGAAGAATCTAATTTATTTAAGTGTTCTTATACATTTTTTAATTTTAATACCTGATATTGGAAAAAAATCTTTATAAAAGGAGGAGAATTATTTATATTTAAGGATAATTAAGAGTAGCAAAATATCTTTTAGCAAAAATAAAGGTTCACTATTCATCCTTTAGCATTTATTTAACTTTATTATGGAAAAAAGACATTAAATTTTTTTTTCTCTTTTTGTTTGCTTATTTTGAGAAAGAGAGAGAGAGCAAGTGTGAGAGAGCATGTGTGTGTGTGTGTGTGTGTGTGTGTGTGTGTGTGTAGAACGGTCATGAAGAGAAAATTACAAGCGGGCTCCATGCTATCTGGGCAGAGCCCAACGTGGGGCTTGATCCCATAAACTGTGATATCCTGACCTGAGCTGAATTCCAAGAGTTGGCCACTTAACTAACTGAGCCACCCAGGTGCCCCTAAAATATTTTTAAAGTTATTTTATTCGTTTTGAGAGAAAAAGAGAGCATGGGAGAGAATCCCAAACAAGTTTTGTTCTGTCATCATGGAGCCCAATGTGGAGCTTGATCCCATGAACTGCAAGATCATGACCTGAGCTGAAATCTAGAGTTGGACACTTAACTGACTGAGCTACCCAGGCACCTGAAGAAAAAGGCATTTTTGTTTGATGAAAATCTCTTTAGGGTATCATAGGAATTTTGACATCATTTGAGGTTTTTCATTTGAAGATGTAAAGATGTCTTTTAAAGTTTTTAGTTATGAAATAATGCCCATTTAAAAAACTAAAAAATGCATTCATTTTTATAGTTTTTGTGTGATTTTTAATATAGTTATTATTTAACCAAAATTTGTTCAACTGAATTCCAAATGAAAGAAATTTATAAATTATAGTTATAGGCTCACTTTGAGGAATAGTATTCTTGTATATAAATTAATTTTAAATCATATGTTGTATACATATTTTAATGTGATACATATTTATATTTAAAGATACTTGTTAAACAATAAGGCAGATTTTATTCAAAGAGTATTCTGCAGTGGTGTTTTATAGTAGCGGAGGGATGGATATTGGGCTCAATTCTAAACACAGTAAAATAATGTGGAAATTTATGGCTAGTACTATAACAGTCTATTAATATATTACCATTAATGTTAGTGAATTGTTAGATGCCTATGTGTCCCATTGACATTTGAGGAAAAAAAATCTATAAGTAAATGTTAACTAATTTTATGTGCTAATTCCTCCTCTTATAGAAGAGGAACTTAAAGCATTATAATTTGTGAGATATTTTGGAAATGATTATTAGATTTATGTATCTAAATGCAAGAAAAAAAGATAAAGCCAAGCAATAGAAAGTCTCTCACTTACAGTTTTAGGAAGACCAGATTCCCCTCTGGGGAAAGATCTCAGATATGAAAGGAAGAACAATTGTGTGTATTCTTTATTAGTTTTTCATCTTTCATGGATCACTATTCATTGATGACAACTGTATTGAAAATCATCATTTAATATATTTTATCCATTTCTTGATTGTTAGTGAAGCAACAGAAAGAGAAATCAAGAAACTGATACCATTCACAATGGCACAAAAAAAAAAACAACAACATAAAATACCTAGGAATAAACCTAACCAAAGATATCAGATCTGTATGATGAAAACTATAGAAAACTTATGACGAAAATTGAAGAAGACACAAAGAAATGGGAAAACATCCCATGTTCATGGATCAGAAGAATAAATATTGTTAAAATGTCATTACTACCCAAAGCAATCTACATATTCAATGCAATCCCAATCTAAATTGCACCAGCATGCTTCTCAAAGCTAGAGCAAACTATCCTAAAATTTGTATGGAACTATAGTTTTCTAGTGTACATATCTTTCACACCTTCCCTTGGTTAAATTTATTCCTAAGTATTTTATTCTTTTTTAAGCTGGAGTACATGGGGCATTTAAAATTATTTTTTTGGATAGTTCATTATTAGTGTATAGATCCAAGGCTAATTTTTGATGTTGATTTTGTTTTCTGCAACTTTACTGAATTTATTAGTTCTAACAGATTTTGGTGGAGTATTTGGGTTTTAGTATACTAGACTATATCATCTGTAATCAAATGAATCCTTTAAAGAAGCAAATTTTCTCTGATATGTGATAAGAGTATGTGGGTATTCTCTAGAGGCTAGTTGCCACTGGCTGATAACCAGGGAGGTAACAGTCCTGTACTTTACAAGAAACTGAAATCTGTCAATAATCTGAATGAGTTGGAAGTGGTTTCTTCCACAGAGCTTCTAGATAAAATTTTTTATTGGCTAAAACTTTATTTTCAGCTTGTGAAACCCTAAACCAAGAACCTGGTTGAACTCACTAAAACCTCTGTCTATAGAACTGTGAGATAATAAATGGGCATTATTTTAAGCTGCTAAGCTTGTAGTAATTTGTTATGCGACAATAGAAAACTAATGTACTCTTTCCAGAAGACAGAGAGGACAGATACTGTTAAAATATTTAAAAAGGAAAACTTTTTGTTTATATTACCAGATGTTTTATGCTTCTGTTAATGAATAGGAAGAACGTTGGGTCTCAGTGTCCTAAAAAAGTCAAGAACATTAAGGCAGGATTGCAGAAGAACTCATGATTTCTGCCCAGGAGATACATAAAAAGGCTAACAGAACGTTTTTTGTTTTTGTTTTTCTATAGCTCTCACATGGTCAAATCTGACTGATTTACTATAAACTGCAAAAACTCTCTGTATTTATATTCACCAACTACAAGCAAGTGAGTTATGGTCTGTCAGCTTGAGATCTAGAACAAACTCATTCAGGACTCTCACCTCAATAGAGAGTTAGAGAGATGGTAGATGTTATCTGAATATGTTTGTCATTTTACTGCAGGAAAATAAGGAGACAGTTAAACCATTTTGGCTAGTTGCTGAACTTTTGATCTCTTTCTGATTTAAAGAATCACAATACAAGCCAATTTGCATAGAATAGTGATTCTTTTCAGGACTTAATACATCTAGGAACAGTCTTGTTATTTTGTTGTATCCTCAAAATTGGAAACTAGCTTGACTCCCCTTTGTGGCTGTATGCTATTTTTTAAAATACAAAATCACAACATTTGCAATTATGTTATGATGAGATAGTATTACTTATACCTTATAGAAAACTGACTTATGGATTATGCTAGAAGGGTTTTTCCTTGTAACAAGAAAGAAAATGTTAAAAGAATTTAATGATAATATTGTGAAGCCTACTAGGACTACATTTTGTTATGAAATGAAATAATAATGTAGGATATTATAATATAGCCAGAACAGTAATGTAATAATGGAACTTGGAAAGGTGCCTAAATGTGAGCAAACTAGATTATGGTAGATGTAGATCTGTGAAAAAATGAAAAAGGAGTAAGAGATTTAATGCATAATTTTAACAGGGGAAGAAAGAGGTCATTGTATTTATAGGAAAACTGAATGTGTTTAAAATACAAAAACATCTGAGCATGAGTCATGGCATTTGGAGAGCTTTAGATGTTGGCAGCCAGGTCACATAAGTGATCAACTGAAATACCATTATTCACAAAATATATGGGAAGGAAGGACACATGTTTTTCTGCTTGCCTTGATGCTGAACATATTAATGGAGACTAGAGAAGAGAATCAAAATTCGTATGGAATGAACTGCATATCTCCTGGAGCTCATATTGAAAGATGATGTTAAGGGCAATGAAAGTTAGGCCAAAGGTTAGTTTTACATCAGGAGAGGAAAAAAAGGAAAAAAAAAAAAAAAAAAGAAAAGTCAAAGGAAGGAACATGAGGTGATTGGAAAGAGAAGACAGCTAGGTGGTTAGAAAACAACAGTGAACTGTAGATTGGTGGATGCCATCGTAGGGATGACAGTCTTACTTCTAAGTGTTCTTGGAAGGATAGTAGTATATATGCTTTGAGAAGGAAATCTTTCTCAAATGTTATATCAAATCTGGATATCATGTTCTATTTCAAAATATTTTATGAAACTAAATATAATTAGTCCCTGCCTTTTCATATTCTGAGAACTATGATATGAAGTAGGAAATCTTAAAGATGGCAACATTTTAACCTGAAGGATCCCTGTTATGAATAGTTATATATAATAAATCACATAAATGACAAATGTATTAATAGAAAGAAAAAGTAATGGCAGGTAGTAGACAGTATTTAAAAGCAACTGTAAAGAGCTAACATGAGACTGTGTCTTTACACTTGTATAATCTATACACATATATCATCATTAAAAATGTGATATCATTCTTTCAGAAAACCTTCAGGCCAGAAAAAAGCAGTGTCCTACAATATTTTGTACCTTAGTTTTCACAGATCACAGTTTTAAAAAATCTAACTTTGTTTTCTGTCTTTGCATCTACCTGTGTGTCTGTCTTTAGTTTGTATTTTTTAATTGAATTATAATTGGAATACACTCAACTATACTTGAGTAAAGTATAAAATTTTAAAGATATTTACACATACACACACCCCTATGAAAATATTACTACAGACAAGTGATGAACATCTGCATCAATGCCAAAAAGTACCTTGCATACCCTTGAAATAATTACCCTCATCCCAGTTTCCCTTTCCTTAAGCAGACACTGATTTTCCTTCTGTCACTATGGACGACTATCTGCATTTTGTAGAATTTTATATAACTAGAATTATAAAGTTTGGATTGTTTGTATCTGGCTCTTTGACTCAGTAAATTACTTTGAGATTATGCATACTGTTGTGTATATGAATAGATAATCCATTTTTATTGGTGAGTAGTATTCTGTTGTATGTATTGTGAGGTATAGAGAAAATATTTTTGTGTATTCTCAGTGTGGAGGCTTTCTGAATGAATTTTGCTGAACACTTGACATTCACGTGGGCTGAAGGAAATCCTTGGGAAATGAATTTATGATTATATATAGTGAGAGAACCCCTGAAGGCTTTACCTTTGAAGGTGCATGTTTACATTTTAAGAGAAAATGAGGCCTGGAACCTTGGAGACGTTCCTAGGTTGTAGAAGCCAGAGACACTGAGGCTTATTTAATACTTGGAAAGGTGTTTTTACATTTCACCGATTTAGAGTGAGAACCCAGAATCTTTTGCATTCCATTTCTAACATGCAAGTTTTCTTCTTTTGTTTTAGGAGGGTGGGGGGTATCACCTGTCACTTCCTCTTGTTGATAAACAGAGAAAATTTGTTCAAACTACCCCTTGCCTGTATACTGTTTGGACATTCATGTAAGAGATTATTCCATCTGACTTTTATCACAACCTTGCAGGGATAAGAACTGAGGCAATGGTTGGGTGATTTGTCTCTGATCCAGAAGCCTTATGTACACTTTCAGTATAAAATTAATAAAGATTGATGTTAAAAACTCAACATGTATATTTTACAGTTAAGTTGTCCGATTTTTAGGGACTTTATTCTGTTCTATTGACCTACTACACAAAGTACTTTATTCTGTTGAGCTATTTGTTTTTTAGCCAACACCGTATTGTCTTAATTACTGTAAATTTATAACAAATCTTAAAATTAGTAGTGTTTTCAACATTTGGCGAGGTGTTTCAAAGTACTTTTGACTATATTCTGGGTCATTTGAGTTTCCATTTGATTTTGGAAATTTGTTAATTTGCATGAGAAAAGCTGGATTTGAATTTTAAATGTATTGAATCTATTGAGGAATTAGGAGAGAAATGATGTATTAACAATACTGACACTTCATATCCATGAACATGGTATATATCTCTATTTACTTGGGCCTTGTTAAACTTCTCTAGTCCATATTTTTGAGTTTTCAGATTATAGGTTTTTCACATCTGTTGTCAGACCATCTCATATTGTTGTGTGCTATTTTAAATGGCATTTAAATATTTCCCTTTCTGGTATTTCAGTGCTAGTTAGTAGAACTATAATTGACTCTGGATGTTGATTTTTTTTCCTGCAATTTTACTAAACTCGTGTATTAGTCCTAGTAGCTATTTTGTAGAATCTGTTGGATTATCAACATGGAAATTTATGTTGACTAAAACTATGGACAACTTGACTTCTTTTATTAATTCTGCTTGTTTTATTACAGTGACTGCCTTTTGTAAAATGTTGAGCAAAAGTGATTATAACAGACATCTTTTCCTTTTTCATCATATTGGCAGACATGCATTCAATTGTTCAGTCAGTTGGTATTAGTTGTAAGCCTTTTAAAGATGCTCAATATCAGGTTGAAGGAAGTTCCTTCTACCTCTAATTTGCTGGATATTTTTATCAGAAACGGATGTTGGATTTACTGCATCTATTTAGATGATCATACTTTTTTTTTTAGATTATAATAGTGGTGAATTATGTTGGTTGATTAATATTACCCAAGATTGCATTCTTAAAATAATCCCACTTGGCCATGATGTATTATCCTTTTATGTCATATTACTAAAATGTTTAGAATTTTTTCATTAGTGTTCATCAGCAGTATTGATCTCTATCTTGTATTCTCTGTAAAGTATATCTTATTTTGGTTGTGAAGGAATCCTAGACTGAATAATTTGGAAGTAGTTTCTACTTTTCAGTTTACTGGAACAGTTTTATAGAATTGGTAGTGTTTCTTCCTTAAATGGTAGAATTCACTATGGGAGTCCTCTTTCTCAAGTTTTCTCTCTGGTATAATTTTTCCAATTTTTTAAAGTGATATAAGACTATCAGGTAATTTGCTTTTTGATGAATGAGCTTTATTAGTTGAGTTTACTAGTTAGCATTCCACAAAGTTTTATGGTGTATTTTAAATTTTATTTCAAAATGCATAATATCCATTTTGATTTTTGTCTTTGGCCTATACACTTTTATAATTATGTTATTTGGTTTTAGGATGCTGGTTGCTTTTCATGATCTTTTTTTGTTGTATCTAGTTTAATTCCACTGTGGTCAGAGTACATTCTTTGTATCACTTAAATTATTTCACTCTACTGAGTTTCATTTTATGAGTCATTTTAATAAGGACTAAATAATGGTAATTTTTTGTGTCCTTTTAAGGAATGTGTATGCTGCTGTCCATAGGTATACTATTCTAAAATGTCAATTAAGTCAACTTGGTCGATGATATACCCATTTATATACTTATTTTCCATGTATTCTCTAAATTCTTGAGAAAAGAGTTTTGGAGTATCTAAGTATAATTTTAGATTTAGCCATTTCTTCTTGAAGTTCTATCAGTTTTTCTTTAGGTATTTTGAAGCCCTGGTAATCATTGAGGATTGCTGCATTCACTCTTTGAGTTGGTTCTTTTATCTTTTTTTTTTGTCCTTGGTAATATTCTTTGTTTTGGGACCTATTTGATATTAATATAGACACTCCAGCTTTCTTGTGAGTAGAGTTAGCACAGCTTTCAACCCTCTTTTAATAGGTTTCTTTATATTTGAGATATGTTTCTTATAGGCAGCCTATAGTTGAGACTTTGTAGGAAATACAAACAAATTAGGATTATCCTCTTACTCTGTTAGCTTCATAATTCATAAATTACCCCCAATTGAAGTGTGTGGTAACTTGGCAAAGAGGAGAGGAATTAAGAAAAAGATTTGGTTAGAACTAATCCTACAGGATAGCGTTGCAAATAAGTGACCAGAAGTTTCAGTCATCATATAAAGGGTAAGTGGCTAACTGGCCTCAACTGTAGCTAACTGTAGTTAATAATCACATGGGGTAGCTGATCCTGGCCTGTGATGCAGTAGTAGGAGTTTTATGATAGAGGTTATAGTTACGGTCATATATAGAAAAGAATGCCAGCATGTGGGAATAAGGTAGGCATCAGTGTTCTAGCCAAGTGGGGTGGCATTTACCAGGGCTCCAGGTTTTTGTTGCTGTTGTTGTCATCTATTTTGTTGTTTGTTTTAGCTTTGTCCCATTCCAGGAATAAATGGGAAAAGGAAGCCTATGCCTGTTAGGATACTTATCTCACATCAAGTCCTTTGCTAGAAATTTTATATAGAGTGTCTTATATCATCTTCATAATCAAAGTTTATCTGAGCCTTCCTCCAGACATACAGTGTTTGAGGGAGGAAAATAAAATTTAAATCTCATGTAGAGATGAACCTTTCTGAAATCATCTGGGGTATAATTAGGCAGAGTCAGCTTAAGCCTTGGGTGGACTTAAATCTTCAAGTTTTTGGGATGCCTGGGTGGCTCAGTCTGTTGAGCATCTGACTCTTGATTTTGGCTCAGGTTGTGAGGTTGAGCCCTGCTTGGGCTCCATGGTGAGTATGGAGGCTGCTTAAGGTTCTCTCTCTCCCTCTCTCTCTGCCTATCTCCCACTCGTGTGTTCTCTTTCTCTCTCAGAATAAATAAGCAAACATTTTAAATCTTCAGGTTGTTGGCCATAAGGACCTGTCGATGAGTAGAGTGACATAGCATAGCAACTGGACACTCGACCCCTTCATATGTGGGCAGGGTTGGCTGCAGGGATCCTGGTACTTCCTGACTGCTTCACTGCTACAACTAGACTGTGGGCTACTTTATTTAAAGGAATTATCATGGGCTTTTGAGTAGGAGGTCTGACTTCATCTTAAAAGCTGTTTCATTTTTGGACTACAATTTTTGATATAGGGAGAAAAATGAACTCCTTGATAGAATAGTAATGAGGATTAAATTATAATATAAATTAATAACTTATCCTAAGACTTAGCACTCATTAGGCTATTATTCCTAATTAACCTCTTTCATTTGCCTTTCTTTGTCCCCAGAAAGCTGAGCACAGGAGTTCTCAATCCTAGATGCACATCAGTATCACTTGAAATTATTTTACTAAAAAGCCTACAACAAAGTTATATCCCAACTCAATCTGGTACAGGACCCTGGCATCTACACAATATTCAAAGATTGCCATAGGAGATTCATTTGTAAAATCAGTGTTAAATATTCCTGGCCTAGCAATGCTGAGGGCTCAGTAAATGAAATGTTAGTTAATTGATTAGTAGTAGTAGAATGAGGAATCATGATGAATTTTACACAGATGGTTATCACATAACTGATGAGACTTGTGTTGCATTGTGTCTTGGATAATGACTGAATTAAGAGTATGATATTTTCTAAAATTATTAACACATTATTAGCACTATTGTAGACCAGCCACTAGAAGTTTCAGCATGAAAGTTTTCTTTGTAGGCTTGGGGACAAATAATCAGTGGTGGAAGCTGATGTTTTATAATAATAAGGGAAGTTAAATTTCAAAAGAATTAATTTTTTTTAGATCTAGAAGCTATTCCAGTGATCTATACAGTGTGTGCCCTTCCGCATACATAACAATTGATGACAGTAGTTCAAGAGAGTAAGAAGGTATAAACCCTTATCAAAGGCAATATTGAAATCAAATACAAGTTTAATTACTCTTACATAAATATAATGGTACAGTACTATTTCTTGCAAGACATAAATGGTCAGTTCTTTCCATAAAATACTGAATGCAATTTTGATGTTATCTCATTAAGTTTATATGATCACACCAAGCTTTCCTGGAGTTAGCTTAGATAAGAGGTAATCTCAGGGTAGGTGAGTATGAGACTTCTAGAACACCCTTTCATAGATAGATTTTCTTACTTTCATGCTCTGGCATTTTGACCAGATGCCTTAACAAATAGTTGTGCCTTGATACATGTTTGCTGATACAACTAAAGTGGAAAGAAAGGATTCTGAAAGAGTAATGCCAAGCTGCCCTGCTGTTGAGAGAAAGGAATGGTCTAGGCCATGCAGAACTGGCTTCTGCTGCTGGGTGGCAGCTAAGAGGGACGAGAAAGAACATAGCATAGCATGGTCTGAGCCAATGTAAGTCACTTTCTCAAATGTTATCTTAGTTCATCTACATAGCACTGGTTTTTTTGTTGCCATTTTAGTGGGGAGGAAATTAAACATTTTGCCCTTTAACTTAAACAAGGCTGCATTGCCAGGATTTCACACAGCCAGAATCTGGATCAGGTTTGTGCCACTCCAAAGCTCAGTAAATTTAATGACTATAGTTTGCTGACTGCTGCTCAGAGTGTTTCAGAAAGGAGCTCCTGGAAATTGTAGACGAGACTCCCATTAAAACAGCAGAGAGAGGATTAGTCCACAGACCTGACTTCTTGAGAGTTAATGCCATGTCAGTTTAAGGCAGGTTTGAATGAGAAAGAAGCACTTACAAAGTACCTTAGCACTGTCCTCAGAGTTTTTCAACATGTGGCCTACTGGACAAAGCAGTAGGCAAGATCTGCTTTTATACACTTGTGAGCTAAAAATGGTATACCACATATTTAAAGATTAAACAAAAAATTTCCAGAATATGTGACAATGGATGTAGCCTACAAATCCTAAAATATTTACTATCTTTACCTTTATAGAGAATGTTTACCAACCCCTAGTCTGTTTAATCCTCTGTGCCTTTCATTGAGAGAAGGAAAGAACAATTTTCTCCAGGAAATATGGTGAGTTTGAGAGTCTCAAGTCTAGATGACAGCTGGAGTCATTTTTGCTACTCTAAACAATAGGTTGGTCTCCAGGTTGTGTTTGTTAATTAATTAATATTCTTTAACCATTTTTATTTCAAAAGGATATTGATGGTTGTAAATATATGCATATAAGACACAGAGATAACATGAACAATACTTGGACAAAGTAGAAAATAGAGAAAAACAATAATATGAAATTTGAAAGCCAAGTAGAGTAATATATCAGTAATTGTACTCCCCAAGTTTATCAGATAATGAGGATCATTTCTACATCCTGGGAAATTGATCAGTATAAATGTTTCAGGAGATGTTAATTGCTCCTAGTAACATATTGCCTAAAGAGGAATACTCCTAAAGAGGAGTATTTATTATTTATTTATTATTAAAATAATTACAAATATACATATATGTGTGTGTGTATGTATATATATATATATATATATATATATACACACAAACACATTTTTTGAAGGTGCACTTTAATTACATTTTATGTTTTTCACACTTAAAAGAAAAGTAACTTTATTGATATTCTCATTAAATGCTGATTTTTGTTTCTTTCAAATTTTCTAGTTGCCTGTGACCAAGATTTGCTATAATAGACTACATTTTGTTATATGAGCTGAGGATTGAAACTGAGGATTGAAACTGCCAGATATAACAGGTTTCTGAAACCTGAGACTACCTAGGAAGTGAAGAAAAAAGTCTAATGTCTTGAAAATTGTGGTATCAGCAGAAATCACACTCATTTTCTAAGAAAGCCCTTAAATGGGTCTTATTCTTCTTTGAAACATCTGAACAGACATGGAACACAATTCATCAATTTTACTCTCAAATCCTTTCATTGCAACAGAAAATTGTTCCAAATTAATTCTCATGATAAAGCTTATAATAGAGAATAAAATATAATGCTAAAATATGTGAATAGAAGTAATAAAAATGGTATCCAAACCTATTGTAAGTTTCAGTAAATCATATCCATCAACTCATTTCTCTTGAATATAAGAGAACTATGATTTTATTCCTCCCTATGGATATTTTGCTAGTGTTTGATAGAGAAAAGTGAAAATGTGCACTAAAATTTAAAAGGCATAACACAGTGAGGAAATATAGACAACAAATAATTGAATTAAGTCACATATAAGAATGATATACATAACGTGGGTTACAAAGAATGAGAGGAAAGTAGACTACATATAGCTATATTATAAAATGAGATGTTAAAATAAGAGGAGAAAGGAATTATTCATGGTGAGTTGCAGCCAAAGTAATGTTACCATATATTTTGAGTAGCTGTCAAAGTAAGGTGTCAACAGCTTGTAGATTCTTTTTTGTTCTATTTGATAAGTAAGTGATGGGTCTCTGCAGATATAGCAGGTAATAAAATATTTTAGGGAGAAAAATAAACAATTACTTTTACATTTGAATAAAAACTAAAGTTCAGATGGATCAGTGATAATTCATTTTTCAGCCCTGTGGTTGGAAAAACCCTGGTACTGATGTAACAAGGTTTGTATTTGCAAGTGTTTCAGTGCAAAAGCCGCTCTATGATTCTTTAGCATCTCAGTCTCTTGGTCACCTTTACCACTGTCCCAACTTTAGCCTGGACTCTTTTAGAAATTTAAATTCTAGCAGGTATTCAACTTGATGTTTGTCCTTTTGGAAACTTGGGTCTTTTTCAGTGGTTTTATTGCTTATTTCCTCAGAAAGATGATAATTTACCTTGAAGACAGTTTATAGAAATAATGAAAAATGCCCTCCAATCTTGTCCAAATGTGCCTACTGCTTTAAGCTAGTCTTCTCTTACTTTAAATGAACACACAGAGAAAATGTGTTATTCTTACATTAAATGGCCTTAGATTTTAAATTTTTTATCTATTAATATCATTTGTATTTATTATTTATATATTATTCTTATAGTAAATGTTCCTACATTAAGCCATATGCTTTCAACAGATATGGCTTCCAGACTTTTCTGAAACTTGACAAAACTGAATCCCGGGATCATCTCCATTTGTATTTTTCCATGAGAAATAAACTTAACAGCGTCTGGAAATTAGGTTTTCCTATGTTACAGAAGTGTTAAACTATATCTATATATCTTATAATAAAAGCTTTGTGGTTACATTAGTTATAAGTCTTTGTTCTACTGCAGTGGGATTTGATTAATTCAAGTGCAGAAATAGCATGATTTTAAACTTTTTCAATCAGTTGTCTTTAGCAGCATAATACAGTGGACTCTATCACTTTAAGGAAACCTAAAGGAGACATTTCTTGTCTTCAAGAACATTCTGTTTCTGTATGAGAAATATATAGCTAAATTATCATAAAAAATGATTATGCCTTCTTACATCCATCAAGAACTTATTATGTTGAATGTTATCAGTAAGAAATGATGGGGTGTAGGAGAAAGAGCTAAGAAGGGTTATTTTTACAAATCAAATTTCAGATTTCTGTGACCTACAGATGTTACTCTTTGCTTAAGTTTTCTTTAAACTACTATAGATTTTCAGTCTTTATTTCTGATATGAAATTAGAAAACAAGGAATATAAAGTGCATCACTTTGGAAGTTAGGCTCTGGTTTGTTTTCAAAATAATAATACTCTTGGGTTACTTTTTAAAGATGCTGTCGATATGTAAACTGTAGTTAGTAGCACGCATTTAATTTGCTCTGCAGAGATCTTACCACCTTCTGTTACCATAATATATCTTGTGCTCCTGGTTAATGATTTATATTTGTTTGTTGAACTCCTAAATATGGTGAGAGCTTTGAAAACAACCAGTTTTTGTGAAAAGAATTATGTATCCTGCTATGAAAAGACAGTCAAAATATCATACAAGCTGAATTATGTGCTTGTGATTGAATAAATATTTAGGAAAACTACGAAATGCTGGGAATTGGGCCTTTTGTTTTCACTTATTTTACCTGATTTTATTATCACAGTATCTTTCAGAGATAAATATTGTGTTAATTCCTGCGGAGAAATCCAAACTCAGAGAGGTAACTCTATTACTCAAATACTTGGCATTATCTGGATTCATTGACAAATATTCAAGTCCAGTGCTCTTTCCATGATTTTATAATAATCTATAATAAATTGAAAAAGTGAATCACTGCTGTTGCTGCAAGCTTCTTGTCTTTAGAGGAAAGGTGAATGATTAAATTTCCAAGGGAGAGAAGAGAGTTTTTCTCTTGATTGTCCTTGAAAGAGAGAATAAAACAATCAGGAAAAAATTTGTCCCATGACCTAATGAATATTTTATAGAGAAAACCTTTTCAGGCTGCGGAGTGTGAATCAAGCCACACAAGGCCAAATGAGACTCCTGAATGCAGGAGGGAAGAGAATACAGTAAAATATAACAAGGTAAAGAGGCAAACCTTCAGATGACCATGGAGACTGTCCTCTTCAGGGAGGGTGAGAGGTTGAGTTGTCATTGCTGGATGTATTATACAAAATGAACATTGTTAGCACAGCCTTCATCATTGCCCTGACATAGCCCAGCCAGGGTGTCCTTACTCATGGGAGGTAATTAGTAGTTACAGATGGCAGACTTGAATCTTTTTTTCCCAAGATGCACCAGAATGGTGTGCATACCTCCTGGTAAATTCATAGAAAATGTGGTTCTCAGTTAAATAGCCCTTTTGATATTATCCTATGATGTATCACAGCAATTTACAGAAATAATTAACTGAAGATGTAGCTACATATCCATGAGTCTGAGAATATAAGACAGTAAGGATTCCTCAGAGCTACTGAGTATTGTGCATTACACACACCAACATTCTTAGGTGTACCAGTTCAAGGACCTTCCTGGTGCTTCCTGGACATCAACCACTGTCCAGAAGGATCCTAACTGAATTCTTTTTGCTAAAGTATGTTTTTAGCTCTAATGGATTTGTTCAATTCACTTCTGAAAAGAAATTGAAAAGTTGGTGAAAACTGTATCATTTTCAATTTTTAAAATGGCTTTTATGTCCATGCTAATAAATTTTGAATCTGTAGTTCATAAGTTTTGGTTTAAGCACATTATTCTTGTTTTGTTTACCATCTCCAGAGTCTTAGCATAAAATGCTACTTTCATCATTCTAGACCCTTAAGAAATATTACCTGTCAGCCTGAATTAAAGACAGTTTCTTTTAAAAACATTTTAAGAAAAGCCTCACTTGTTCAGAAGTACTAAACAAATAACAAAGTTTTTGTTCACGTATTTTAAAAACGTACACAGGAGGGTAAGAACAATGAAGAGTATGTTTTCCTTATTCAATACTCTACATGTTGCTTTATGAATAATTTTATTTGTTATAAATAAATATAAATCATGGAAAACACTTATGAGAGGGTAGTAGTATGGTATTATAAAATGTACAATACACAGGCTGGAATAACTTTTGTTACTCCTTAGTTATGGATCTAAACAGGTCATTTAATCCGTTAATATTCTCATTTATAAAATAGGAATCATATTAACACTTTCAACTCATTATTTGCTGAGTAAAACCCTTTTATTTCTAAAAAAACAATATGTGAGAACTCTATACTATTTACAAAGAAATGTTAATTATATGTTAATGCCATTGCTAGTTAACATGACAATTGCTATCAAGTTTTGAGAACTTGAACTTTAGTTGCTAACAAGCCCAATGTAAGTAAGTAGTGTTCTGTGATTTTGCATTAACATAAATTAATGGGAAGGGTTGGGGCTTATACACTATGTGCTGGCCACCCTTACCTAGGGCGCTGTGTCCTCTCCTGGGAAGATAACTTTTGGAGGCCTTTTAAACAAATAATGAATGTTCAGGGGAAGCAATGTCCACATTTCTGGTTCACTCTCTGGAAATCATGACAAAAGGAGGTATTGAAAGAACTGAGAAAGTTTCATTTGGAGAAGGAAAGAATTAGGAACTAATTTTTGATTGCCTCAAGGACTCGTGTAGGGAGGCTTATGTTGATTTTATGATGTTCTGGAGAATAGAACTAGGAGGAATGGTAGAAATTATGGGAAAGGAAAATTTAACTTAACATAATTCCAACTGTTAAAACATATCTCAAAATGGAACTAGCAACTTCTTGAAAGGGTAGATTCCTCAAGCTTATGTGTGTTTAATGAGAGACTAGAGACACTTTGATGAACTTTTATAGAAGTTTAGCCTAGATTACTTCTTAAATGATAACATTGTTTTATAAATATTCAGATTTTTAAAAATTATTGCATTTTTATAATAAAATCCTATTAGTATCAGCTAATTTTTAATGTCTGAACTTATTTCTAGCAAAGCACAGGTAAAAATCTAATACATTTACAACATTACAGTATTCTAGTTCATCACATTTCCCTAGGTAGATAAAGCTTGGACCCATGAGGTTCCATATTCTTAAAATATGTTTTGCATTATTGATAAAAGAATTTATGTTTATTTGCTTTGTCTTTTTATGAAACATATAAGAACATTTTCCACCTTTGATATTATATTAAAGGAAATCTTTTTTTTTTAAATGTTTTATTTATTTCTGAGAGAGAGAGAGAGACAGTGTGAGCAGGGGAGGGTCAGAGAGAGAGGGAGACACAGAATCTGAAACAGGCTCTGAGCTGTCAGCACAGACCCCGATGCAGGGCTCGAGCTCACGAACTGTGAGACCCTGACCTGAGCCGAAGTCTGACGCTTAACCGACTGAGCCACCCAGGCGCCCCATCTTAAAGGAAATCTTTAAAGATTAGGAGTTGGAGGTAGTTTACACATTTCTAGTCTGATAATTTATCTCATATTCTTAATCCTTCTGTAATATCTATGACCAGTACTTGCCTACCTTATGCTTAAATATCTCAAAAGGGAAAATATGCAAACACTCAAAAAGGAAAAACAAATATGCAGTTTCTGGCATTTTGGGAAAGGTTTTTTAGCACATCCTTTATTTTGAGCTGACTTTTTTTCTAGTCACTTTGTCTAACGCTATTCATTGGTGTCACCTAGAACAAATCTAACCCCCTTTCCAAATAAATGGCTCTTTTTATATTTAAACAAAACTAAAAGGTAACTTTTGGAATGGGAGAAGATATTTGTCAGTGACATATCTAATAAACTGTTAGTATACAAAATCCATAAAGAACTTCTAAAACTCAACACTCAAAAACCAAATAATCCAGTTAAAAATGGGCAGATGACATGAATAGGCATTCTTCCAAAGAAGACATCCAGATGGCCAACAGATACAAGAAAAGATGCTCAATATCATTCATTATCAGGAAAATATAATACTGTGAGATAGATACCACCTCACTCCTGTCAGAATGGACAAAATTAACAACTCAGGAAATAACAGATGTTGGTGAGGATAAAAAGAGAAAGTGGAACCATCTTACACTTTTGGTGGGAATATATATAGGTGCATCTACTCTGGAAAACAGTGTGGAGGTTCCTCAAAAAAATTAAAAATAGAGCTACCCTACAGCCAAGCAATTGCAGTAGATATTTACCCAAAGGACACAAAAGTAGTGATTCAAAGGGATTAATGCACCCTGATGTTTACAGCCCCATTATCAACAATAGCCAAAATATGGAAAGAGGGAAAGAGTCCAAATGTCCATTGACTGATGAATGGATAAAGAAGATGTGTGTGTGTGTAATGGAATTATATATTATTATATATAATGGTATATATAATAGAATTATATGTATTACATGTGTACATGTATATATATAATAGGATATTACTTAACCATCAAAAGGAATGAAATCTTGCCATTTGCAATGATATGGATGGAGCTAGAGGGTATTATGCTAAGTGAAATAAGTCAGTCAGAGAAAGACAAATATCATCTGATCTCACTAATGTGTTATTTATGAAACAAAACAGATGAACCTAAGGGGAAAAAGAGAGGGAAACCATAAAACAGGTTCTTAACTATAGAGAACAAAGTGATGATTGTTGTATAGGAGGTGGGTGGGAGAGTGGATTAAATGAGTTTTAGGTATTAAGAAGGGCACTTGTGTGGTTTTTTTAAAAATTTTTTAAATATTTTATTTATTTCTGAGAGAGAGAGAGAGAGCACATGAGCAAGCAGGGGAGGGTCAGAGAGAGAGAGGGAGAGACAGAAACTGAAACAGGCTCCAGGCTCTGAGCTGGCTGTCAGCACAGAGCCCGACAAGGGGCTTAAACCCACAAACTGGGAGATCATGACCTGAGCCGAAGTCAGATGCTTATCCGACTGAGCCACCCAGGTGCCCCAAGAAGGGCACTTGTAATGAGCACTGGGTGTCGTATTTAAGTGATAAATCACTAAATTCTACACATGAAACTAATACTACACTGTATGTTAACTAGGTAGAATTTCAGTAGAAACTGGAAACCACACACACACACAAACACACAAAATAAACACAATTACCCTACTGTTTCACCTCCAGTTATGTCTTCTGCTGTTCCTATTGGGCATTCTGTGGCATCATCATTTTGGCAACCCTTTTTGAATAATCTGGCTTTACACATCCACTCAGATACATTGTTCAGACATAATCTTAACTACTTTTGGGTCAGGCTATTGAGAGCAGAACAGGGAGGGCTGCCTTCTCTGTATGTTCTATTGCCTGAAATTCTGATAATGTAGTCCAAGATTTAAATGACTTTTCATGGCAGCTAGAATTTACAGTTCACTCATTATTCACTTTTGAATTCATCTAGTATTTAATGAATATCTATAGAGTACAAGGACCTGTTGTAGGCAAACTAACTGAACAGTGAGTTTATACATTTTAGTGAAGCACATTTAATGAAATCCCTTTTTTCTTTTTCATAAGAGCTGCCATTAAACCATGGTCTCCACTTAGCAATTATGCAATGTTTTTTTAACCATGTGTAGGATTTCACAATGTTTTTCTTGTTAAATTTCATTTTGTTGATTTCATTTCTTTAATATATCCACTTCACACATTTTGTATGCTGTGTCAGCATTTGAGGAAACTTTCTGCCTGATTCCACTGCATTTCAGGTGCCATTGTGTTAGGCATTTATCCATCTAATTTCCCTTGAGGGAGGTCTTTAGGCTACATTTGAATCTGGAGTAGTAATTTCATTTGGCATGCTAATGAACCTTCTGAGATCCTAACTGACACAACTCTATGGTGGTAATTGCTGTTCTAGTTACAAAATGTAATAGAAATAATATGAATAAAAAATGTAGAGTACGGGAGCCTGGATGGCTCAGTTGATTAAATGTCTGGCTTTGTATTTCAGCTCACGTCATGATCTCATGGTTAGTGAGACGAGCCCAGCATTGGACCCTGCGCTGATAGGGTAGAGCCTGTTTGAGATTCTCTCTCTCCCTTTTTCTCTGCCCCTCCCCTGCTGGTGCACATATGTGTTTTCTCTCTCTTTCTCTTTCTCTCTGTCTCTCTCTCTCAAGTAATTTTTTAAAAACAAAAATATAGGCTAAGAAGGGGAAGATAAAATGAAAACAATATTTCATCTACTTATAGGCCAGGGAAGGTGCTCTGTGTTCAAAATTATATTAGATATTGTGATACGAAAAATAATGAAACAGATATAGCCCCCGTCCTCTTGAAGTTTATAATCCAGTCCTGTTTATGTTTTCTAAAGAGAGTATCCTTTAGAGATACTTATTGAATTATTTGAGGGGAAGTGGGAATTGTCTGAAAATAATATGACTGGTGTCTGCATGAGGACATAGTGAAAAGAGACTGCCATGAATTGCTATTTGCTGGATCTGGGCGATGTGAACATGAGGCTTGATTATCTTTTTCTTTCTACTTGCATTTATTTTTAATATTTACTATAATAAAAAGTAACAAATATGAAAAAATTCAATTCTAAGTACTAGAGAGGAGAGATTTCAATTAAAGAGTTTGATGACTGCACAGTAGAAAGAGTTTGATACAGTTAAGAGAGTCTAGAAGGGCTTCTGACAGAGTCTAGAAGGGCTTCTGACAGAAAGTGACAGTTCAGACTAGAAAGACAAATAGGAGTTACATGGTGTCAGGAATCAAGAACAAGACTCAAAGCCATGTTGTAGAGGGAGCAGTACCAGATCTGAGAGACAAAGAAAGGCCAGTGTGACAGGAGGTCTTGGGGATAGCTAGGGGAAGGAGGTAGTAGATGCCCTGGAGAATGAGGCAAGGGCCAGATGTGGAATGATCTTTGTCCTGAGAGCAATAGGAAGCCATTGTAGGATCTTATGTAGGAGAAATGCCAAAATCATATTTGCTTTTTGAAAATTGCTCTGGCTGCTGTGTGATGACTGATTACAGGGGGCTGAAATGATGCAGGTGGACTAGTTAGAGGCTGTACAGTTCCCCTAGAAAAACATCCTTGTTACATTTGCACCCTAAAGCTTTAGCTTCCTTTAGTTTAAAGAAATAGCCTTCCCTGTTGATTTTACCACTTTTGTATCCTGTTATTCTATCTCCAGCTCTTCCACTATTCTTATGAGTAAAAGTCTCCTTTATTTCCTATCTGGAAGAGATAACAGCCTAAATTCTCCAGCTGCATCTACTACCCAGAAGCATTCTTTGCCCAGGATACTTAACCTACAATTCATCCTTTTAAAAATGTATATCTCATAAAGAAACATTTCTTGCTATTTTAATTCAAATTGAGTTCCACAGTTTCTCACTGTGGATCATAGAATTACCAGATAAAATATAAGACATTCAGTTAAATCTGCAATTTAGATAAACAGTGAATACATTTTTAATATAAATATGTCTCAGAAGTTGGGACATATTTAAACTAAAATATAGGATTACAATATTTGGGATATTTTGCTACTAAACATTGTTTGCTATTTATTAGAAATTTAAGTTTAACTGGCCATCCTGTTTTTTGTTGTTGTTGTTGTATCTGGGAACTCTTGGGAGTGGAAAGCAAGTAAATGTCTACTAAGATAAGCCCTGCACTAGAGTGACTATGCCATTTATTTCATGAATGGTGGAAGAACAATGATACATAATTCCAAATATATAGCAAGTTAAAATTGAATATTTCATTTAACTGTTTATAATCATTATTTTAAATATAGAGAAAAAACATTTTTAATAAGTGGGCAGATTTCTTGTTCACATTAAGTAAGATTGTACAAAATATATTTAAAGAATATTGGTTTGGAGAGAAATCTGCCCAGAATTTCACAGTTGTAGGTCCAAACCTGCCTTCAATAAACACCTCACTTGGACCATGTTTTGTTCTGATTCCTGTTCTTGGTTTTCTCTGCCTGTTATTGTGAGGAGAGAGTTGCACAATCCCATGATGAATAAGTGATCCAACAATAGTTCCTTAGGTGTTAAGATGTCTCTTTATGAAAATTCTAGGAAGTTTTATAAAGTTAACATAAAATTGTCTACTGTTTGCTTCCTGCCTTCTCTGTCCTTGTACTGTTCCATTTATGTTGTCTCTAAAATGAGCTGGTAACTTATCACATTGAGAAGGTGATGAAGGTTGTGTACTTAAAAAACAATTCAGAGGACATTCAGTGCCTTATTTTAATACAGAAACTATAAAATACTTATGAATAAAACATCTTATTTAACTTGAACATACAATTTTATCAATGTACCATGTTTTGTAAAAGACTGCCTCTTAAGTCTGTTAAAAATGAAGCATGAGAATGTCAGTCCAGTTTGATAATAATTCTGAGAAAGAAGTTCTATAATGTTTTTATGCAAACAGTTGCTCTAGTTACTCTGATTTTATAAAGGTGTTATTAATATTGCTTTGGTAATACAGGGACATTTCAACTACTTCATAATGCATAACAAAACTGCTACATATCAAGGTATATTTTGAAATTTCACTCTACTGGAATACTAGAAATGCTTAAATTGATCAGTTTAATGCATATAATGTACAAAATGTATTTTAAGTGAAAATGAAGAAGTTAATTTTAAATGCCGAAGCAGTGTTAATTTTTTCATTGTACTGGAACCATACTTGTCATATGAAATGCTCTGATCTACATTTTGGAACTAATTTTTTATGGATACT
This sequence comes from Hyaena hyaena, assembly GCF_003009895.1. Classification (NCBI taxonomy): domain Eukaryota; kingdom Metazoa; phylum Chordata; class Mammalia; order Carnivora; family Hyaenidae; genus Hyaena; species Hyaena hyaena. The sequence continues at coordinate 301,095 of NW_024081848.1, forward strand.
GAACTGTTATTATACCTTGAAGCACTTTAGTTTTCATATGCGACACTTTAAAACCTGGGGGAGAATATAATTATGCAAATTAAAATTAGTTGGAGAATCAAAGTAATACATTTTTATTAATATTGTATATTTAAGCTTGTAAGCAGCTGCCTTTATGGCATCCTACAAAGAATTCTGTTAGAGCTGTGGGGTGTACCATATCTATCATGAATGTCAAAGATGAGAGAATGAAGATGGATATATCTGAATGTGCAAATGACTATAATTTATGTGCAATGAAGATTCAGCAGAATTTCTGCTGAATAACTAAATGAACTTTTAAGGAGCAAATATTCAACAAACTGAGACTATAAAATGACTTATGAGGAAAGTTTGTTATAAAAACAGAACAAATTTTAAATCTTTAAACAAAGATCTGTATGCCTAATGGGTGGGCTCTGTCCACTTGATACAGAATTATATAGTTTCCCTGCAAGTTCTGGCAATGTTGGTGGTAAGCAAGAAATGACAGAAGAGAAGATTGAAAAATAAAACTGACACAAAGGAGGATTATATTTTAGATACAGTGTAATGGAGAAGAGATGGAAGTACTGTTTTCTTTTCTTGTTTTTTCAAAGTATTTCAAGTTTTATTTAAGTTTTAGTCAGTTAACATATAGTGTAATAATTAGTTTCAGGAGTAGAATTTAATGATTCATCACTTACATATAACATCTGGTGCTAATCACAGTGCCCTCCTTAATACCCATCACCCATTTAGTTCATCCCCCACTCACTCCATCAACCCTCAGTTTGTTGTCTGTGGTTAAGAGCCTCCTATAGTTTGCCTTTCTCTCTCTTTTTCCTTTCCCCTATGTTCATCTGGGTTTTTTTTTTTCTGTAAATTCCACATATGAGTGAAATCATATGTTATTTGTCTTCTCTGACTGATTTTGCTTATTTAGCATAATGTACTCTAGCTCCATCCACATTGTTGCAAATGGCAAGATTTCATTCTTTTTGGTGGTTGAACAATATCCTTTTGTGTATATATACCACATCTTTATCCAACTCCAACCCCTCCCAAAATAACCCATTTAAAAATGGACAAAAAACATGAATAGACATTTTTCTAAAGAAGACGTATAAATGGCTAACACACACATGAAAAGACACTCAACATCACTCATCATCAGGGAAATAAAAATCAAAACTACAATGAGATACCACCTCATACTATTCAGAATGGCTAAAATTAACAATACAGGAAACAAGAGATGTTGGTTAAGGATTCAGAGAAACAACCTTCTTACACTGCTGTGGGAATGCAAATTGGTGTAGCCATTCTGGAAAATAATATGGAAGTTCCTCAAAAGGTTAAAATAGAATTACTATATAATGCAGCAATTGCACTCCTAGGTATTTATCCAAAGAATACAAAAATACTGACCTGAAGGAGGTTAAGCATTATAGGATCATTAACAATAGCCATATTATGAAAGTACTGTTTTCTATGTAGACCCACATGGTTAAATTTCAGGCCTTTCCAAATGAAATATGGCTGTTATTCCTTTAGAAGAGCCAGGCTGAAACAGAACTAGACTCTAAGTCACTTAGCCAAAAACCAATTTACCGAATGACCAGTTTACTTGTTACTTTTGAATATATTAATTTCAGTTGACAAGTTTTCCTTTTGACTTTACAATATCTTTTAAAGAAACATTTAATGTGTTTCTGACTTCCAGCCATGTGGTAGTAGCTGGAGACCTAGGGACAAAGAAAGAGGGAGATTGAAGGGGAGAGGAGCATATTTTTGGATATAGAGAATTCTTACCAATATACTCTTCAGGAACATATTGAATATATTATTGTTTCTTATATATATTTATCTAAAAGAAAGCATTAATTTACACCAAGCAGATTTTATCTATTAGAGAATAGGTCATTGTAAAAATATTTAGGATATTACACAGCTAAATATCATTTTCATAAATATTAATACTATCTTTTGAATATTGTAAAATATCAATAGTTTCATATGATTCATTCTAATTTTGCTGTTATGTCCTACAATACCTTTACATCCCTCTTCATCTCTCTCCCTCAGCTACAGTTCCACCTCTTCTTTCACTGTTCTTCTTAAAATGTTGTCATGAAGGGGTGCCTGGGTGGCTCAGTTGGTTAAGTGTCCAACTCTTGATTTTGGCTCAGGTTATGGTCTCACAGCTCCTGAGATCAAGCCCTGTGTAGGACTCTGCATTGACATTGTGGAGCCTGCTTGGTATTCTCTTCTCTCTCTGATACATCCCTTGGAATTCCCCTCCCTCTCTGTCATTCTCTCTCTCTCTCTTTCAAAATAAATAAGTGAACATTTAAAAAAGCTGTCATGAAGAGAAATGAGAAGACAGAATTAGAAGAAACAAGTAAATTCAGTGAGTTGCAAACTGGCTAGCTTCTGTGGAATCCCACACTAGCTGAAGGAAGTTTTTTCTGTTTCTTCTGTTGTCTAAAGGAAATATAAAGAAGTTTGGAACTAAGCTTACAGTAAGAACAGCTTGAATTAAGTTACCTGGCTGTTGGCTCAGAACAGCATTTTATAACCCTTTTGGGGTCATGCGTATATTGGTGAGGTATTCATTAGGATTCATGATTTTAATGCAAGGTTGATTTAGAGTTTTTATTACTGTTACACAAAATTTGTAATACTGCAATGGATTTGGCAATTCACCCTGCATTAAAAAAAATGTTCTTATACATTAGTGCCTTTCATAGTGCTTATATATGTGTGTACAATCAATATTTACTTAGTATGATAGGAGAAAGCAAGCTAAAAGAGTGGAGAAAATTCATGCTAAGGTAAAGAATATATAGTAAGGTATTCATATTTTTTGCATACAATTTATGGTTTTCCAGGTAATGAATGTCATTCAGTAAGTAAATTCTGAACTTTAAAGAAGGAATAATGCACTCTTTTCTTTTAGATTGATTTCTTTGGGAGATTTAAGGAAGTGTCCAGAAAATTTGTTTATCAAAATTAATGCGTTCCCTAATGCTTTGAATAGAATGGCCTCCTCAGAGCTTCCCACCCATTGGGTGATTGTGTGTACACTGTTGTGCTGCTAACAGGTCAGTCACAGATTTGTTGGTTACCCCAGTATACAGGATTAATATGGTTACTTTCTATATGTGAAATGAGGGGAGGGTCATTGGAAACCGTGGCTACATGGCACTAATGATAAATAATTTTGCTTCAGGCTTCAAGTATTGGGTGATCACCTTTTCATTTTGATGTCCCTGCATAAATCATTAAAAGACCACAAAACAATGAACTCTTTACCCCTTTGACTTCCTGAAGAGTATAAAAAAGAGCTTATTAGTAAGACTTATTTACTCTATTGTAATCAGTTTCACAAAGGACTGTGTTCATAGAAAGTAACTGAACACAGGGAAAAAACCCTCTTTGTTTTACCTTTTCTTTTAAACCATAGCTTGGGCCATAATGGAGGTACTGATGAAGCAGTAACCTACTACACTCAAATAAATTTATCAGCGAATTTCTAAAAACAAACCAAAGCAAAAAACAAACAAAAACACCCCAAAAAAAGACTAAACAGAAGTAGAAGATACCACCTTAAATTACTATTGAAATTATATTGAAAATGAAAACCACTGCATTCAGTAAACCTTGAACTAATCCTCATCCCTTTTTTATTTAAAAAAAATTATATAAATCCAAGTTAGTTATTATATAGTATAATAATGGCTTATAATAATGACTTCAGGAGTAGAGTTTAATGATTCATCACTTACATATAATACTTAGCACTCATCCCAACAAGTACCCATCATCCATTGAGCCCATTCATTCATCCACCTCCCCTCCAGCACTCCTTAGTTTGTTCACTGTATTTAAGAGTCTCTTATGGTTTGCCTCCATCTCTGTTTTTATCTTATTTTTCTTTCCTTTCCCCTATATTTATCTGTTTTGTTTCTTAAATTCCACATGTGAGTGAAATAATATATTTGCTTCTGACTGACTTATTTTGCTTAGCTTATAAGTTCTAGTTCCAGCCACATTGTTGCAAATGGCAAGATTCATTCTTTTTGATCATTCAGTATTATTCTAAATATATACATATATGTATATAAATTTAATATTATATATTATATTATAACTATAATATATATACACACACCCCACAACATCTCTCTATCCATTTTTCAGTTGATGGACATTTGGGCTCTTTCTGTAATTTGGCTATTGTTGATGGTGCTACTATAAACACTCAGTTGCGTGTGGCCCTTCAAATCAGCATTTTTGTATCCTTTGGATAAATACCTAGTAGTGCAGTTGCTGGGTTATAGGGTAGTGCTATTTTTAATTTTTTGAGGAACCTCCATAGTGTTCTTCAGAGTGGCTGCACCAGTTTGCATTCCCATCACTAGTGCAAGGGGGTTCCCTGTTTTTTCATCTTTGCCAATACCTGTTGTTTCTTGAGTTGTTAGGTGTGAGGTGGTATCTCATTGTGGATTTGATTTGTATTTCCCTGATGATGAGTGATGTTGAGAATCTTTTCATGTGTCTATAAACCATCTGGATATCTTCTTTGGAAAAACGTCTGGTCATGTCTTTTGTCCATTTCTTCACTGGATTATTTGTATTTTGGTTATTGAATTTGATAAGCTCTGTGTAGATTTTGGATACTAACACTTTTTCTGATACATCGTTTGCAAATATGTTCTCCCATTCGATAGGCTGTTTTAAGTTTTGTTGATTGTTTCCTTCACTGTTCAAAAGTTTTTTTTATCTTGATGAGGTCCCAGGAGTCCATTTTGTTTTTGTTTCTGTAGCCTCTGGAGACATGTCTAGTAAGAGGTTGCTGCGTCTGAAGCCAGAGTTTGTTGCTTGTTTTCTCCTGTAGGATTTTGATGGTTTCCTGTTTTACATTTAGGTCTTTCACCAATTTTGGGTTTACTTTTGTTATGGTGTAAGAAAGTAGTCCAGTTTCATTCTTCTGCATGTCATTGTCCAGTTTTCTCAGCACCGTTTGCTGAAGAGATTATCTTTTTTTTTTTTTTCCAATGGATATTCTTTTCTGCTTTGTTAAAGACTAGTTTGGCCATACATTTGTACGTCCATATCTGGATTCTCTATTCAGTTCCATTGATCTATGCATTTGTTTTTGATGACTACAGCTTTGTAATACAGCTTGAAGTCTGGAATTGTGATGCCTCCAACTTTGATTTTCTTTTTCAACATGGCTTTGGCTATTTGGGTTCTTTTCTGGTTCCATACAAATCTTAGAATTGTTTATTCTAGCTCTGTGAAAAATGCTGGTGCAATTTTGATTGGAATTGCACTGCATATGCAAATTGCTTTGGGTAGTGTTGACTTTTTTTTTTTTTTACAAATAGTTTATTGTCAAATTAGTTTCCACATAACACTCAGTGCTCATCCCCACAAGTGTCCTCCTCCATGCCCATCCCTCCCTCCCCCCCCACATCCATCAGTCCTCAGTAGTGTTGACTTTTAACAATATTCGTCTTCTAATCCATAAGCATGGAATGTTTTTCTGTTTCTTTGTGTCTTTTTCAGTTTCTTTCATAAGCTTTCTATAATATTCAAGGTATAGACCTCTTACGTCTTTGGTTAGGTTTATCTCTAGATATTTTATGATTTTTGTTGTAATTATAAACGGGGTTGATTTCTTGATTTCACTTTCTGCTGCTTCATTATTGGTGTATAGAAATGCAGCTGATTTCTGTGCGTTGATTTTATATCCTGCAGCTTTGCTGAATTCATGTATCAGTACTAACAGTTTTTATTGTGGAGTCTTTTGCGTTTTCCACATAGAGTATCATGTTGTCCATGAGTGAGAGGTTGACTTCTTCCTTGGTAATTTGGATGTTCTTTATTTCTTTTTGCTGAGGCTAGGACTTCTAGTACTATGTTGAACAACAGTGGTGAGAATGGACACCTCTGTCTTTTCTTGACCTTAGGGGGAAAGCTCTCAGTTTTTTTCTATTGAGGATGTTATTAGCTGTGTGTCGTTCATAAATAGCCTTTATGATCTTGAGGTATGATCCTTCTATCCCTACTTATTTGAGGGTTTTTATCAAGAAACAATGCTGTATTTTGTCAAATGCTTTTTCTGCATCTTTTGAGAGGAACATGCAGTTCTTATCTTTTTTTTTTTTTTTTTTTTATTAATGTGATGTATCACATTGATTGATTTGTTACTATTGTACCAGTCCTGCATGCCAGGAATAAATCCCACTTGATCATGGTGAATAATTATTTTAATGTATTGTTGGATTTGATTTGCTAGTATCTTGTTGAGAATTTTTGCATCTATGTTCACCAGGGAAATTGGTCTCTAATTCTTCTTAGTAGGGTCTTTGGATTTGGAAAACAAGGTAATGCTGGCCTCATTGAATGATTTTGGAAGTTTTCTTTCCATTTCAGTTTTTTGGAACAGATTCAACAGAGTAGGTATTAACTATTTTAAGTGTTTGGTAGAATTCCCTTAGAAAGCCATCTGGACCTGGACTGCTTGTTGGGAGACTTTTGATTGCTGATTCAATTTATTTACAGGTTATGGGTCTGTTCACAGTTTCTATTTCTTCCTGTATCAGTTTTGGTAGTTTATGTGTCTAAGAATTTATCCATTTGTTTCAGATTGCCCAATTTGTTGGCATGTAATTGTTCATAATATTCTCTTATTATTGTTTGTATTTCTGAGGTGTTGGATCGTGATTTCTCCTCTTTCATTTGCGATTTTATTTGGTTGAGTCCTTTTCTTTTTCCTTTTGATCAGTCTGGCTAGGGGTTTATGAATTTTGTTAATTCTTTCAAAGAACCAGCTCCTGCTTTCATTGATCAGTTCTCCTGTTTTTCTGATTCCTATGTCTTTGATTTCTGCTCCAATCTCCATTATTTCCCTTCTTTTGCTGGTTTGGGGTTTTATTTGGTGTTCTTTCCCCAGCTCCTTTAGGTGTAATATAGGCTGTATATTTGAGACAGTTCTTCCTTCTTTAGGAAGGCCTTGTTGCTCTCTGTTTTCATCTTATGGTTGCCTTTGCTGCATTCCAAGGGTTTCGGACTGTCATGTTTTCATTTTCATTGGCTTCTGTGTAATTTTTTTTTATTTCCTCTTTAATTTCTTGGTTAACCTATTCATTCTTTAGTAGAATGTTCTTTAATCTCCAAGTACTTGTTATCTTTCCAAATATTTTCTTGTGGTTGATTTCAAATTTCATAGCATTGTGGTCTGAAAATATGCATGGTATGGTATCAGTCTTTTTATACTTATTGAAGGCTGATTTGTGACCTAGTATGTGATCTGTTCTGGAGAATGTTCCATGTGCACTCAAGAAGAATGTGTATTTTCCTGCATTAGGATAATGTTCTGAATGTATCTATTAGTTCTACCCTATCCAATATGGCATTTAATGACATTATTTCCTTGTTGATTTTCTGGTTGGATGACCTGTCCATTGCTGTAAGTGGGGTGTTAAAGTCCCCTACTATTATTGTATTATTGTAAGTGAATTTCTGTATGTTTGTGATTAATTGATCTATATATTTGGGTGCTCTTTTTACTAGAAAATCATTTTAAGCAACTGAGGACAAAGGGTTCATATAAGCTATAAACTTAAGGGGGAGTTATGAGACACATCCTTAGTTTTTTGATCCTCTTAATTGAGGGAAGGAAATTTACATTACAAACTGTTGGTATATGGACATCTGATGTTAAAATGTGGAACCTTAGAGATAGAAATGACCCATCTCCTGAAAAATGTGAATTATATAATTAATTTTGGTTCTTGTGTGCTGCCTACCTTAAAAGCCATTTTCTTTTATTATGTGGATTCAAGAAATACTTTATTTTTCCTTCTTGTTTGATAAATAGTCTACATGGAATTTATTTGTAACAAATATCCTTGATAAAATTACAAAGGAACAATATGTTTCCTAATATTTTTGTAAGGCATTGTTATCCATATGTAAATAAGTAGATAAAAATGAAATTAGGTGGCTTTTTTTATTTTAAATTTTTTAATGTTTATTTATTTTTGAGAGAGAGAGAGAGAGAGAGAGAGAGAGGCACGCGTAGAAGTGAGCAGGGGAGGGGCAGAGAGAGCAGAAAACACAGAATCCAAAGCAGGCTCCAGGCTCTGAACTGTCAGCACAGAGCCCGATGTAGGGCTTGGACCCACAAACTGTGAGATCATGACCTGAGCTGAAGTCAGATGCTTAACTGACTGAGCCTTCCAGGCACTTCAACTATTAATATATACATCATATAAGTGACTCAGTTAAAAGTAGGATTAATAAGTTATGGTTCCTGATTTACTTTTTTCACCATCAGGTAAAGTGTAGTCTTTCCAAAAGGCAAACAACAAGAAAACATAGAATTATGAAAGACCCTGGGGCACCTGGATGGCTCAGTCAGTTAAGTGTCCACCTCTTGATTTTGGCTCAAATCATGATCTCGTGATTTCAGGGATTGAGCCCCACATTGGTCTCTGTGTCGACAGCGTGGAGCCTGCTTGAGATTCTTACTTTCTGCCCCTCCCCTACTTGCTGTCTATATATCTCTCTCTCAAAATAAACATGTAAAAATTATGAAAGACTTATTTTTATTACAGTAAAAAAATTGAGGGAGTGAGGGGAAATGGATCTGGGTTGCACACTATAGTTAAAACACACACACAAGTGAGAAATTGCATTTAAATGGCTTAGGATAAGTATTTTTTAACTACACAAACAGGTTTTGGGATCTGAACCAGTTAACTAATATGTAAAAAAAACCCCTCTGTATTTATATATGCTCCTAAAATCGTGAACTGTTCATTCCTTATTCACTAAATCCCTACTCCTATTTTGGATGCATTTAGCCCATAATTTCTTAGTAGTCAAATGTAACATAGTCAGGAATATGTAAACAATAAATTAGTTGAGATTGAACTAACTGGTCATGAATTGAGATTAATTAAATTACTTAGTCTTTCATCATCTTGCTAAAACCACAGGGAGTAACAGAGTTAAACACAGCACAAAATAAGTTGTGATTTAAGCAAGTAATAAGTATCAGCATTTATAACAAAGAAATTTGCCTATAGCAGTTATAAATCATGAACTGCAAAATATCATCTTTCAGTTTCAGGGGGTTGGGAAGCATAGTCTCCTCATAGTTTTCAAGTAAATATTCTTAAATAGGGTGACATATTAATATTCCTTGCACACTTTATGGTATTTAATAAGAGAGAAATAAAGGTGTTCATCACCATTGCTTATACACTTTTAAACAGTTAAGTATATAAAGATTTGTATTAGAACTGAGGAAAAAATAAAAGGAAAATTTATTATACAAATCTGGTATAACTTTTCCAGGGCATTTTTGTTTTTAGCTTTTTTAATGAACAACTTTTCTAAAATATTTGGCTGTACTATGTCTACTGAGTTAGTATTTTTAAATCATATTTGCCACAGCTATAAGTGACATTTAGATTTTGGTTTATATTATTTAACAAATATATATGAAAGAATTGCTTAAATTGTTGGAACATAAAAATTGAATGTTCATTTCCTGGGAATGGTGTGACTTTTAGAAGGTAAGCACTTTTAGAAGTATTACCTGCTGAACTAGCTAGGACTTGAAATAAACATTTTCTTTGATGGTGTATCATAGGGACATTTGTTGTTTCCTATGTTCTAGACCTTGCTACTTGAATTTCTCTGCATACCCTTATTCCTATTCTACATATATTTATAGATAATTTTTACTCATATATTTAATCACTCACCCTGATTTCCTTTTTGTTTCTGTCACTGAATCCAGCTGCCTGTAGCTTTTGCCTTTGAGTGAAAGCTTTGAGTAGTTGCGAATTATATTTATATGCTTGTTTTGTTTTTCTAATTCAGATCTTTAGTAGTGCATTTCTTTAGTTAGTGAATATTGGGCTTTGAAATTTAGTTCCATCCACCAACTTCTATGCAGTCTTTCCACAGACCTCTCTATGAGGTATTTGTTAAAAAAGAAAATATTGTTTTTATTTTATGACTCTTCAAGTTCTTGGTCCTTGCTTTTCTTTATATTGCTACTTTTGGGAATTGATGGTCATATTTATTTGTGTTATTAATATATCCATAGTGAGAGAAGAGGGCAGGAGAAGATACTTAATTCTAAGAGGATGTTCACTGATATCCCACTAAGTCTCATGATTATTCGTTCTGTACTTGAATTTGGGTGGTGAGAATATTGTAAACGGAGCATGGAAGAATTAATTTCCATAAACAAGAATATAGCATCCTAGCTGAGGAATAAAATAAATCAGTTCATCAACTAGATAGGTGTTTTTCTTATATACCATATATACGTCCATGGGGTTACTATCAATTTATTGATGTTTTATTTTATTTTATTTTTAAATATAAATGAGAACATGAGAGAGTCTGTGGGGGGAAGAGGGGCAGGGAGAGGAGAGAGAGAGAGAGAGAGAGAGAGATTGAATCTTAAACAGGCTTCGCATTAAGCCTGGAGCCAGACACAGGGCTTGATCCTATGACTCTGGGATCATGATCTGAGCCAAAATTAAGAATCAGATGCTCAACAGACTGAGACATCTAGGTGCCCCAATATACTGATGTTTTAAAGTCAATTTGTAGAAAGTGACCCATTTTGTTAGCCATCTAGAAGTGTTAAATTGGCAGATGTTTGATTTGATATGGCTGTTTTCCACACTAAATTTTAGTAGAAAGGTATGAGTAATTTTCAAGCCTGACCATAATCAGTTGTAAAGGCTTTACCTCACAGGCCTTAGAGGAAAACTGCCTTCCAGACATCAGATCTGGTGCATAGTCTTTGTGATCTCTGAAGGGAGTTGTAGTGAAGGCCTCCAGCCCTGCTGACTGGTCATGCTCTTTCACACAGTTTCACTGCTAGCACAGGTGTCTCATTCCTAGGTCTTTTTATCTGAGGCCTTGGGGAGGAAGTCCTCTTTAACTGTCTCCTGAGGTTTGCCTAAGGGAAAAGAGAGATACCTTAAAAATGCCTTTCTCTATTCTGGTTCAGATCCCAGTACTTGCTCACTCCAGCCCTTCTCCCTACCTCCCTTCCACCCTATAAAATTGCCTTAGCTTTTTATTCTGGGCTCCTTTAACAGCAAGCAACCCCCCCATCTGTGTTGATCCATTTGATCCTTGATCACTGTGTCTGATCTGTTTGGGAACAGTGTGATCAGTTTAGGTTTTAGTTTAAAAACATTTTTTTAAAGCTTAATTTAGTTATTTTCAGAGAGACAGAGACAGCATGAGTGGGGAAGGGCCAGAGAGAAAGGACAGAGAGAGAATCTCAAGCAGGCTCCACACCCATTGTGGGGTTTGAACATGAAATCATGAGATCATGACCTGAACTGAAATCAAGATTTAGACTCTTAACCTATTGAATCACCCAGGTGCCCCCTTCAGGTTTTAGTTTTAGACTCTTGTTTACTCATTTTAGTGAGTAAAGGCTTAACTCATTTATGGTTTATTGCTTTAATTGTCTCCTCTTCCACATGACAGTTCAACTCTCTTTGTCCTGGCCCAGCTGAACTCCTGGCAGATGGTATATTTATAGAAAATAGAAATAATTCAAGACATATGGACAGATGTACATTTTACAATTATTTATCTAAAATGATATGATTTTCATAATTTGTTTTTATGTTAAAAGGAATATGAGGCTAGGTAAAGTAGCCCATACTTTGTTTATATCAATTTTTAAGTTAAGTCAATTATATTTTGTAAATTAAGTAATTTATAATATTTTTAATTTTCATTAATATAAAAGAGGTCCAAAAAGGAGATACTCTTTGTTAACCAAGCTATGCTGGTGATTTCAAAATGAAATAATTAGAATTCATTGTTGATATTTTGATAACTAATAAAAATGTTACTGTCATTGATTAAAAGAAAACAATTATATGTGTAAAAGCTTAGCCTCTTTGACAAGTTTCATTTAACTTTGATAGATTCTTAAATTATAGAGCAGGTTTAGAAATTCAACCTAAAAGCATGATCTCCAGTTATAGTATTTTGTGTCATAATTTGAAGGCCATTTCTTACAGGACTCCCACATTGATTAAACAAATTTTCCATTCACTTTTCCCACTAATCTTTTAAGATGTAACTTGGAGGATCAAAGAAGAGGTGATGAATATAAATATTTAACATACACTGTAAAATATTAGCATTTATTTAGAACTTTAAGTTTCTAATTATTTTGATATGGTTAGTCAATCATCCAGAATCCTTATGCTTATAAACTTATGAGCTTTGTTTCTTGCCAAGGAGGCAGGGATTACCACTGAGATAACCGATGAGGCATTGGGTTTCTAGACTTTTGCTTTTCTCTACAATCTTGAAAACTACAGTGAAAGAAAAATCTCATATTTCCTGTCAATTTGAAAGTATATCAATTCTCTATATTGGATTTAGGTAAATATCTGCTCAGAAGTACCACATGTTCTATGTTTAAATTAATGAACTATTTATTAAGGGTGAAGCTGCTTAGCAGGGAAATGTAATAATTTAACATACGCTTAGCGCTCACCATGTGTGAGACTATAAACATGAAAATTAACAATGTCTTCTCTTGCTGCTTCAATTCTGTACTGATTATATCTTATCCTTTTAGTTTTACTTACTTAAAATCACTACTCACACAGTTGATCTATCTTAATGCAAATCTGAATCTGTTATTTATCTTAAGCTGGAGATCTTTCAAAGGCTTCCAGACCATAGGTCAAGCTATTTAACACAGGACACAAACTACTCTTTGACCTGCCCCATTGCTCTCTGGTAGCCTTGCCATTCATGATGTAGTGAGTCACCACAGGGATTATTATATCATACTTCTACCCTCTTGCTCTTTTTTTCTTACTTCTGAAAAGTCTTTTTCCTTCACCTGACTTAATTTAAGCCCCATCTTCAGGAAACCTTTCCTGAATCCCATTTGGGATAATTATCCATAATCTAGGTTTACACAGGATTCTTAGCATTTCTTTGTTTGGTTGGGCAATAAGCCTGAGTGATAGTCTTGACTTCAGAATGGACTGGGTTTGATTTTACAATCTGTCCTTTACTATCTGGGTAACCTTAACCTTTCTAAACTTCCCCTCTTCATCTGTAAACTGGGGATATTTATAATAATAATGGTACTTATTGCAAAGAGGATTTAGTGAGTTAATGCATGTAAAATATTTTGGCATAATGCTATACACATCTTCAGCATATGGTAGTAATATTATTATTATTACAGTATCTGTCTCCTTGATTGCTTTCTCTACTAAGGCAAGGATCTTCTCTTGCTCATCTCTGATTCATCAGATTGTGCACTGATTCTGGTGCATAATAGGAAGTCAGTAAATGTTAGATGTTTACCACATTTATCAGCTTAAAATATAAGAGGAAAATAGTATGTTTTTAAATTAACTTATCATGCTCATTCTAGTGTAGAATGACAGTATAATGAACGTTTCTTATCTTAGGGAAGACAGGAGGGTAGCTTTTCCTACCTTCTAGGGTAGTCTCTAATGAGTAGTCTTTCACTTCTCTCAGCCATTTATAAGTTCTGGAAAGGAAATAGTACCTATGATACTTTTAGTAGTCAGTTAAGTGCCCATGATCACTTCTGAACATTTCATCCTAAACAAAAGGCAAATAAGCAATTAGAAAAAACTTTTCACATTCTAGGATATCAGGTTTATGCATTTTTATTTATCCAAAGTCTATTCAATAAAATAAATCAACTTTCTTGAAGATGACTTTTGCATTTTGTCTCTAATAATGCTGTGTTTTTGTAGCCAAGATGAGAGTGGTGCTGAATGTCAATGAGACTCCTCAGTCCCATAGGCAAAAAATCTAGGATTTAAATTTAAGATTTGAATTAAATATACTAGGTATGGATAAAGGTTTACAATAAAATTCCATTCTCCTATAATATAGGAGAGTGAAATACCATTAGATAGTTTTAATAATGCCATGATTTTTCTTGCCATTTTTGCACTACTTTATATTTCCTGTTTTCCATTTTCTTTGCAACAAGCATTCAGCATATAATACTGGAATGCATAGCTTTATGATGCATACTTACAGTATTTCATTTTTCATAAAGTGATGAGTGATTTTAAAGGATTTGACATTCTTCTCTAATGTAACATCTAGTGTATAGAAGTTTTAGTACTTTGAAGTTATTAGTAAAGATACTTATCAGATAATAGAGATATTTATCATCTTGTTATCTCAATTCTAGCTTTTCTATATCTTTGCCCATGCATGTGTCTTGACATTTCAGTTCAGTCCCATAGGGAAATTCCTCTTGCCCTTTCCTCTGCTTAAGACTAACATTGAGTTCAAAAGAAGCCATAGGTGCAGAAGAAATCCTCCCTTGGAGATTTTAACCATAGTTAATAATTTCAGTGAATGCTACATATTTTAAAAGAAGATGTATGTAACACTGCAAGATATAAAATCAAGTTAATATGAAAAATGAGCATTTCATGAAATACTCAGTGGATTGGCAGGAGAAAATAAGGCATTTGCTCCTTATCTAAATAATGTCATTATAATTTTTCTGTGCTATTGAGGTTCATCAGAGAATGTTAGAATATGACCTTTGGAGTTAAGCTGCCATGGGTTCCATACCCTCTTGGTCTTTATCTTTACTTGGAATATTACGTTGGCAAGTTAATTCAGGGGTGGTTGTGACTAATGTTCCAGAAGTTGTGACTCTAAGGAGTCTTTAATCATTAGAGGTAAATTTTAAAGTTTCTGGGAAGATCTTATTTTAACTTACCTTATTTCATTTGTATGTGTCTAGATAAAAAATGGAATGAGATGTATTTATTGAGTGTTATAGACAGAATTGGAACTAACCACCTGTTTGTCCCTATTCTCTAATCCTTCACCAAAAGCATGGTAGTTTCTTGGCCTGAGTGTCTTCTAGATTGGCATGGCTGATATGTTCTCAACTCCTCTTGAGATGAAGACTATACTAAGTCTTCCTTAGTTCCTCCCCACCAAAGATCCTATCTAAAAAATACTAACTGGTTTGGGTGGTTTCAGACTTTTGTCTAAATAGGAAGTATATGACAAGTACATTATTCTCCATTTCTGGCTTTCCTCATTTCCTTTCTTTTACCATCAAAAACTTTGTTACCTCTCTGAAACTTATTATGTCAGAAATGGTGTCTTTTATTGGATTATTTTTTTACCCTAAGACTCCTTCAGTGAAGCAGGGGTCTATTATTATTAACTTTTTAATTTTATTTCTGAGGACTAAATTTAATAATATTCCTAATTAAAGTATTTTTTAAAATGTTTTTATTTATTTCTGAGAGAGAGGCAGCATGAGCAGGGGATGATCAGAGAGAGAGAGGGAGGTACAGAATCCAAAGCAGATTCCAGGCTCTGAGCTAGCTTTCAGCACAGAGCCCGACATGGGGCTCGAACCCATGGACTGTGAGATCATGACCTGAGCCAAAGTTGGATGCTTAACCAACTGAGCCACCCAAGCACCCTTAAAGTAGTTGAATTTTAGATGTTTCTTAAGGTACTAGTCAGTAAATTTCTACTCAATTTATATCTACCTCATTTAGTCAAAATAGTACATCATAAAATAAATTAATATTGAAACCTAAATATATTGTATATATTTAGATATATCTATATATCCTTAATCCCTTTTCTCTCCAAAGCAGCTAAATTGCAATATTTAAAATATTGCTATACAGATAGTGAAAGAACATAATAGATTGCTTGTCATATAGCATTCTCAGTCAATTTTATTTTTACCTTTTAGTGGAGCATGTTCTTCATCCATGGTGAATTTCTTTTGAAGGTCTAAGATAAAAGTATTTTCTTAAATTATGTTATCATCAAACTAACTTTTATAAAAATGATGTGTTGGACTTAGAGGAAAACTTTATGGATTTACCTTTGTATAAATGTATGACATTGCTACATTTTAATTTCTTGAATCATAGCTGAGTTAACAATTATTTTCCCACTTTATTACTTTATTAATAAGGAGATAGGCTCTAACAAAATGTTTCTATAATATATGCTATATATAATATATACCTTATATATACGTGTGTGTGTGTGTGTGTGTGTGTATCAAGTCATAGTCTCTATGTAGTACTACTTCTTTTGAAGGCTTTCCCCCCTTATATAACACTTGAGCTTTCTTGGGCTTACTGGTTCATGCTTAATCTTTTCCCAACCTTTTATTTTAAACTTATTTTTCTTTTTATATTCATAATATACTTTACATAGTACATAGCTATAACTTGCTTTTTATCCAGTGCGACAGTTGCTGTCATTTATTACAGATTTTAGTCCATTTATATTCATTGTTACTTAATTACTTACATGATTGTATTTAAGTTTGTCATTTGCTATTTGATTTATTTTTGCCACATCCATTTTTTATCCTTTTTTTCTTTTAATGCCTTTTATGAGTTAATAAAAAGAATTAGAATTTTGTGTTTTATTTTATTTTATTTTTTAATATTTATTTTTGAGAGAGAGAAACAGAGATAGAGCATGAGTGGGGGAGAGACAGAAAGAGAGGGAGACAGAATCTGAAGCAGACTTTGGGATCTAAG
Source organism: Hyaena hyaena (assembly GCF_003009895.1). Taxonomy (NCBI): domain Eukaryota; kingdom Metazoa; phylum Chordata; class Mammalia; order Carnivora; family Hyaenidae; genus Hyaena; species Hyaena hyaena. The sequence continues at coordinate 317,729 of NW_024081848.1, forward strand.
CTATCAGCACAGAGCCCAATGAGGGGCCTCAAGAACATGACCTGAGCCAAAATTGGAGGCTTAACCAACTGAGCCACCAGGTGCCCACAGTTTTGTATTTTAATAACTCCATTGGCTTTTTAGCTATATACAATTGCATTAATTTTAGTGCTTGCTTTGGATATTGCAGTACAGGCATTTAACTTATTTATTACAATCTATTTTGAGTTAGTATTATAATCTGGGTACAATATGGGAATCTCCCCACAATACGTTTCTATTTATTATACTCAGAACTACTATTGGCATATACTGTATCTTTTTTTTTATAGCCCAGTATTAAAATACCATAATCTTTAATTTTAAACAAGCACTCTTTTTATCATGTGCGTTTCTTTGTGTTTCTTGGGTCTATAAGTAACGATTTTCAGTCTACTTTTGGAAGTTTTGGACCATTATTTCTTTAAATACTTTTGAAGAATTTGCTTTTGACGTATATGCTCCTTTTCTCTCTTTTCATTTCTTCTGTAACTAAATGTACATGTATGTTGAACTGCTTGATATTGTTCCACACATATCTATAAAGCTGTGTTAAAATTTTCTTCAGTCTTATTTCTCTCTGTATTTCAAAATGAGTAACGTATATCAATTTATTTTCAAATGCATTGATCATTTACTCTGCCATTTGCAGATGTATGTTTATGTACTGTAGTGAATTTTTAATTTTTACTACTTTTCAATTTTAGTTTCCATTTTGTACAGTTATAACTCATCTGTTAATATTTCCCATATGTTCACCATAAGACTATTTTCTCCTTGAATTATTTGAAAAATTTTTCTTTAATTCTTTGACATTTTCAGTAGTTAACTTTGAAGTCTTAGTCTGTTAGTTTCACTGCTTGTAGTCAGTTTCTATTAACTGACCCATTTTTCTCTGAGTATATACTCTACTTTGTTGTTTCTTTTCATCCATAGAAATTTTGCTTAAAAACTTGGTATTTTAGATGATAGATTGTGTCAACCATGGATTTGGGTTGTATTCTGAAGACTTGTTGTTACTGTTTTTGATCTAGTTAGTCAACTTGTTTTTAAACTGCAATCTCTGCTCTCCCACAGTGTACAGCAGCTATTTCTGCTTAGTATTGACAGAATCCAGCTGGTGCTCTTTTATCCTGGTCCAGTGGATCTTTGCTGTGTTTGTTTGATTTGATAATCAGCTGAGGATTTAGGCAGATTTTATTTTAAGTACTGGGAATTTTTAGCTCTTCTATAAGACTTATGCTTTTCTGTATCTTGATGCCAGAGTCAGTGAGGATTCAATGTTCTGATTCTTGAGAATGGGTTGGGGAATGCATTTAGTTTTTTTTTTTTTTTTTTTTTAACAGATTTATAGGAAACTTACAAACCTCATGTAGTATTACTCTCTTTTTAAGATAAAACTACTCTGAGGATGTTTTCATTAGCCCTCTTGTGTTACATTTGCACATATATAGTTTAGTTGTTAAAATGGGGATTTAGACATGGTTTTTACTCAAATTTTGAATTCTGTCATGTTGTATTCTTTCAGTATTTCTTTTCTTAAAATTTCGGTTGATTTTCCAGTCACAAATTCTTTACTCTGTCACCTTAAGTTGGAGGGTCTTTGATTTTTCTGTTGTTGTAATCAGCTATTCATGTGAGTTAAGAAATTAGCCTTGGCTAGAAAACATAATGGAACTTAATCTAAATCTCTGTAACAACAAAGTGTCAAAATACATGAGGCAAAACCTCGTAGAACTGCAAGGTTACAAAGATGAATCCACGATTATAGTTGAGTACTTTAACACACTTTGTTGTCAGAAATGGACAGATCCAGCAGGGAAAGTACCAGCAGGAACATAATCAAATGCAACAATGCTATCAGTCAACTGGACATAATGAACATCTGTAGACCACTTACTCAACAACAGTAGAACACACATTTTTCTCAAACTCACATGAAACATTTAACAGGTTGGACCATATTCTGTACCACAAACACAATGTAAGACATTTAATAATATAGAAATTGTACAATACTCTCAGACCATCATGGAATTAATTTAGAAATCAAGATCAGAAGGATATCTGGAAAATTCTAAAATACTTGGAGATTAAATTACACACTATTAAATAACACATAGATCAAAGAAGAAATTACAAGAGAAATTTAGAAAAATATTTTGAACTAAATGAAAATAAAAATACAAGTTATCAAAATTTGTGAGATGCAGCAAAAACAGTGCTTAGAAAGAAAAATGTTTAAATTGAATCTATATATTAGAAAAGAAGAAATATCAAATATGAATCACCAAACATTCTATCTTAGGAAACTAGAAAAATACTAGATTAAATCATATGTAAACAGAAGAAAATAAATAGTAACGATAACAGAAATCAGTGAAATTGAAAGAGAAAATCAGTAAAACCAAAAGCTGGTATTTTGAAAAGATTCATACAATTGATAAATTACTGGTCAGCTAACTAAGAAAAAAAAGAATGAGAACATAAATTACTAATATCAAAATGAAGGAAAGAACGTTACTCTTGATCCCATGAATATTAAAAGGATAATAGAAGAATACCATAAACAGTCCTATGCCCACAAATTTGATAATCCAATTGAAAATAGAACAATTCCTTTAAAGGTACAATTTGCCAAAATTCACAGAAGGAACACATGATCTGAATAGGCCTATATCTATCAAAGAAATTGATAAATAACAGTATCCAAAACCTCCTAAAGAGAAAGCATCATGACCAGATGAAATCACTGGTGAATTTTACTAAATATTTAAAGAAGAAATTATACCAAATATCTATAATTTCTTTCATAAGATAGAAACAGAAAGAATATTTCCTGATTCATTCCATGAGAACAGTATTACTCTAGTACCAGAAACAGCTAAAGACATTACACGAAAAAAATGATGTATCAATATTTCTCAAGAACATAGATGAAAAATCTTCAACAAAATATTATTGGATCAAATCCAGCAATGTATAATTTATAGAAAGAAGTATGCACCACATCCAAACGATTTATTACAAGTATTAAAAGCTGATTCAACCTTTCAAAATCAATAATAAAATCTATCACATTAATAAACTAAAGAATAAAAAATCAAATGACGGTGCCAATAGATGCAGAATCAGCATTTCATAAAATTCACTACTTGTTCATGAAAGTTTCATGAAATTCACTACTGAAAACTCAGTAAACTTGGAATGAGGGATATTTCTTCAACCTGATAAAGTATTATCTACAAAAAAAACCTACAGGAAACATCATACTTAATAATAGAAATCTAGAAACTTTGCCATTAGGATCAGGAAAAAGGCAGGAAGTCCCCTGTAATCACTCATTTTCAACATTATACTGGAGACCTAGGTAATGCAATAAGATAAGAAAAGGAAATAAGAAGCATGGAATTAGGAAAGCAGGAACTAACACTGCTATCTTTTCAGGGTGACATGATCATCTATTTAGAAAATTCCAAAAAATCAGAAGAAAACAAACAAAAATCTTCTGGAACTAATAAGCAATTATAGCAAGATTGCAGAATACAGGATTAATATATAAAACCAATTACTTTCTTATATACCAGCAATGAAAAAAATAGAATTTGAAATTAAAAACACTATTGTTTACATTAAGTGAAACACTTAGGTATGACTCTATCAAAATGTGTACAACACTTATGTGAGTAAAACTACAAAACTCTGAAGAGTGAAATCACAAAAGTACTAAGAGAATGGAGAGATATTCATTCCATGTTCACTGATAGGAAGAATCAATATTGTCAAGATGTAAGTTCTTCCCAGCTTATTCTATAGATTCAGCACAATCCTTATAAAAATTCCCATAAGTTATTTTGTAGATATCAACAAGACCAAGAAGAGCTACCACAATATTGAAGAGAAAGTTGGAGGGTTGATACTACCCAGCTCAAAACTTATAGAGTTATAGGGTGTAAGAATAGACAAAGACAACAGTGGAACAGAATAGAGAGCCAAGAAGTAAACCCACTTAATATAGTCAACTAATCTTTGATACAGGAGCACAGATATTACAGTGAAGAAAAGATAAGCTTTTAAATAATTGCTACTCAAGCAACTAAACAACACATACAAAAAAAAAAAAAAAAATGAAAACGAAAACAAACAAAAAAAGGGCCTGGCCATAGACCTTACAATATTTACAAACAATGAACTAAAAATGGATCACATTTAATTAAAACTCAAATTTATAAAACTTTTAGAGGATAACAGGAGTACATCTGGATGAACTTGTGCTTGGTAATGACTTTTAAATATGAGGGTGGAGGAGATAACAGAAATCTATACCTTCAACTTAGTTTTGCTGTGAATCTAAAGGATGAAGCCTTTATAGAAAAAAATTTTATAAAATGTATCAGAATGATGTAAATATTCTATATTGGTTTTGAAATTTCAGACTCATCATATCTATGGATTAAAATAGACTATAAAAAAATGTAATAAACTTCCATCTTGTCCTGATAAGACTTCTCATATTTCAAATTAGTGAGCCAAGATAAACTGCGTTCAATGGTATGAAAAAGGAAGTTTCAAATGTCTTTTGAATTTAAAAAGAGTTAATTAAATTAGCCATAAAACAATATTATTAGAATGATAAAGTATTAATGGTATAGGGGAGGGAACCCTTACCTAGTATATAAGGAAGCCAGTAAGAAATATGTGAAATTGATAAACTGTAGTATTTGGTATAATGATATTATTTCACGATGTGGAGGTAATCACCAAATGAACTAAAATATAAAAGATGAAAAAGAAATGACCTAATGGGAGAGGAAATGGAATTGAGATGGGGGTAAAAGAAAATTTAGAAAGGAATGTGTTACTCTTCATTGTAAATATTTCTGTGTTATTTGACTCTCTGATAACTATCTATGTTAATATATTAATTTTTCAAAAACTGCATGAAGCAGATCTTTTCAAGAGGATTGTGACTTGCTAGAAATGTCTGTGTTTGTGTGATTTTGTTATATTTTGTTCATCTTCCAATATAATTAATAACCTGTTTGAGGCAGGAATCTGTTTCAAAACAAAACAAGTATGATCAACTTTTCACATTATATATTAAGTGAAAAGCAAAATCACTAGGAATAATTTCTAGCAATAGCAATGGATACAGGGATTTGGGTAGCACTCACTCAACCTTCAAGCTAATTATTTAAGGAAGATATTTTTCTAAACTGAAGACAACAAACTAGCAGTATGTTTGATTGTATTGAATATCATCCAGCTCCTATATATAAGGAATCATTTGAACATAACCAGGCAAATCCATTCATTTAAAAGTCCCTGGGAAGCACACTGTATTGAAACTTCTAAAAGCATTTTTAAAAAATATTTATTTATTTTGGAGACACAGAGACAGAGTGCCAGTGGGGGAGGGGCAGAGAGAGAGGGAGACACAGAATCCGAAGCAGGCTCCAGGCTCTGAGCTATCAGCACAGACAGCTGCCACTTGTGGGCTGGCTTTGGTTTCTGTGATGTTAAGGGGCTAGTTTTGGGCTTTCATGGCTTGTAGTTAGGCCTTACCAGCTGTCAGATCGGATGCCAGCCTTTAACCTGTTTGTCAGTGCCCTGGTGGTATGGAACTGCAGGGTAATCTCCCTGCCTTGTCCTTTGAAAGGCTTTTGTTGGGAGGGAGGGACCTGCAGAGAAACCAGATGTCAGCCCTTTGTCTTTTTGGCTATAGGAGTGCTGATCTATAGATTGCAACCCCTACCTTGTTCCTTGAGAGGCTTTACTTGGTGAACAGGGCTGGCAGTCAGAAAGGATATCTGTCCTTACTTTGTCCATGGGGGCTGCATATGGCAGTCTTTCTATACTGCCAGTTATAAGGTTTAACTTTAGGGACTGTAGCCAAACTGATATGTGTGTGGTTGTCTTCTTTCTCCAGTGCAGGAGTCACTTTGCAGTGGCACCCGTACCTACTAAGGCTGCTGGCAGGATTAGGCAGAGACACAATGACATTTTAGAAAAACTAATCAGTGGGGGCGCCTGGGTGGCTTAGTCGGTTAGGCGTCCGACTTTCGCTTAGGTCATGATCTCGCGGTTCGTGGGTTCGAGCCCTGCGTCGGGCTCTGTGCTGACTGCCAGCTCAGAGCCTGGAGCCTGTTTCAGAGTCTGTGTCTTCCTCTCTTTCTGACCCTCCCCTGCTCACGCTGTCTCTCTCTCTCTCTCTCTCTCTCTCTCTCTCTCCTAGAAATAAATAAAAATATTTAAAAAAAGAAAAAAAAGAAAAACTAATCAGTGACATTTTGAACTGAATATGAATATGTTTGATAAGATCTCATCGTAGACAGTAGATCCTAACAGATATGTTGGCTAATGATAAAACAAACAAAAGCTAGTTACCGTAATAAAATAGATTTAAATTCTATTAAGCATTTTATGTATTTACTCAAATTACCTGACTGGAGAGTCCAGCTGCTGCTGTCTCTGGTGTTTATTCACGGTTATCTCTGTCTTGTTGTCCACATTTTTCTGGCTCTTAGACCAGATAGCTTTTGATAGGTATTTTGAAGCTTTTGAAGCCTTTGATAGGTATTACATGCTCCCTTGCTCTCATGATCTGTTTTGAAGCACTATATTTAAGGTTTGGTAATTGTTTTTGTCGCTGCTTTGGTAATGTGATTAATGCAAGCTAATAACATTTAGTAAAAAGTATGTTTAAGGGAGTCAAAATATGAGTTAAATTTTAACTAAGCTATAAATAGCTACAGCTAAAGTAGTAATGCATTATGAAAATGATTTTAATATCTCTGAATACATAATAGCTAATACCTAAACTGGGATTAGATACCCCACTATGCTGAACCCTAAGCCTAAATAATTTATAAAATGTAATTATTTGCCATTAATTACTAGACTGCTAGTAGTAGCGGCCTAAAACTCAAAGGACCTGGTGGTACTAGGTATGGTTTTAGAGGAGCCATTCATACTCCTACTGTGATGACCCTCAACTGTTCTGGTCAGATGTGACCCTATTGGACATCTTATACTGGGTTTATCAATCATTGCTATATGTCAGAAACACTTGGCTTCCACCAGACTCTGCAGGAATGGCAAATGAAAACACTGCCTTCATGAACTAGAAGCATTTTTGGATATGCTTGACACACCTCACCATACGTAGATTTTGGTTCCATTTTTTCCCTTTATCTTCTTTCAAGAAGCATTGAAACATAGTCATCGAGGCATACATTTCCTAGTTCTAACTCCATTACTTAGTAGCTCTGTGCCCTCAGAAAAAATAGTTCACCTCCTGGAGGCTATTTCTTTTTGGTAGAAAATTATAATTACATGTACTCTATGGAATTCTTCTCATGACTAAGCAAGAGCAGGTACAAAAAATCTTTGGTTTGCTGTATTTGGCACTGAGTGGACACTATTGTTAGTTATTATTTTATTTTTTATACTTCCATTTTCCTGCAAATATTACCTAGAGGCATCTATTATATTCTATCAAGGCAATTAAATATATATGTAATAGATAATATTAATAGCTGATGCATGAAAACTTTATCTGAAATGAATCACTGAGTTACAGATAGTCTGTACCTCTTAAACCTAAATATATATTTTAAGTATATACTTTAAAAATATCCATTTTAATGTAGATTGTTATTTTATTGATATAATCATTCAATAAAAAAACAATAGATGGATTACAAAAGGATCTTGCATTTAAAAAAAAAAAAACTCTTTCTAGATTCTATTCTGCTTCTCTGTTTCAGATAAAAGTTCCTTTCAATATTTTGAAAAGGAGCAGCATTTGGTGTCTTCATTTGCAACTGAACTAGAACAAACTTCTAGTGAGCGTTTAGGTTGTTAAATTGTTTAAAAAGAACTATGATGATTATATCTAGGTCCTCTTTAGTGTATTCATTTTCATGGCAACTAAAATGCTGTCACAGTGTTCCCAAGATGCTGTCAATGCGACTTTGTAGTAAATAACATAATGTCAGTGCATGACTGAGGAAGTGACATGATGTCAAGAATGCACTCGGTGTGGTTGTATCATAAATTCAATGGAAAATGCATATTTATGGAGACCTTCTTAGGATGTCAGAGGAGAGTAATGCAGATGTTATATTACTGAGCGAAAAGAAATCAAGGCAGAGAATCTTTGTTAAAGATGATGTAAATTCTCCTGAATGAAGAGAATTTCAAGTCCTGGCAGTTAAGGTGCCTTCGGATTATAAAATGCTATTATATTGCTCTTGAAAACTCTGGAGACCAGCCACACCTGGCTGCCAAAGTCTGGTGGTTTAGGTCCTGAGAGGGTCAATGGATGTGAATTTCAGACTCTTATCCGTGAATTACTGGGAATGCTAGATATTTTGTACCTTTATGATGGAAATGAAGCACTGAAGCTGTTGTAATTCTAGTGTGTGCCTTCTATAAAGATTCCTTTCCTTCTATTTTCTCTTTTAGAATGAGAAGAATGGAATTGAGATCTTGGAACTTCAAAAAATAGACATATGTTATCAGTGGGGAGGGAGACTGGGTAAGTCCAGTGGAGATGCGGTCTGAAATGAAAGACCAACACAGAGAGGGATAATCATTTGTATTCATTAACAACTAGTTATTTGCAGGTGAGAAAAACCCTAGAACAGTGTAAACAATCATCAGGACACCAAAAGGTTCAAGAGATTTTCAAAAGGAAAGACAGAAAACAGTAAAAATAATCTTTGCATATATCTCAACAACATAAGAATAATGACTTTCCTTGATTTGATTGTATTACTACTGATTACAAGCTCTTGCTTTATTCCAATTCTGGTCAGCAGCACTTTTGGTTTCCTAACTAAAAAGTGAACATCAAATGCTAGGAAATCATCCGTCAGTATGCGTTTTTATTTGTAAGAAGGGTTGTAGAGTGTTGAGATATCAGTAAGTTCCATTAAGCTTACACTGAAGATTAGTTATGTCATCTTTACAGATGGATGGATGTGAATTCACTTATCATAAGGATTTTAAGTATGTATGTTACAAGAGATATCAAGATGGCAAAGAGCTGTTGATGGCAAGCTGATGAAGTACAATAAGATGAGAAATGTGAGAGATAATAAGTCTGAAATTTTTTGAAACCTATATTCTTCTTCCTTCTTTTCTCCATTCTTCCCTCTTTCTTTTGTTTCTTTCTTCCCAGTCATGTTACAAACACAATTTCAGGTCAGTTAGCATAGTTTAAAAGTAGTAATAATAAAGAGTAGGATGTAAGTATTAATAATAAAGAGTAGCACAATAGCAGAAGGAAAACCTATAATGGAGATGTAAAGTGGAACCAAGAGTAAGATCTAAACTCTAAAAACTGGGGTGCATTGGTGGCTTAGTCAGTTAAGCTTCCGACTTTGGCTCAGGTCATGATTTCACAGTTTGTGAGTTTGATCCCTGCGTCTGGCTCTGTGCTGACAGCTCAGAGCCTGGAGCCTGCTTTAGATTCTGTGTCTCCCTCTCTCTCTGCCCCTTCTATGATCATCCTCTGTCTCTCTCTCTCTCAAAAATAAACAAACGTTAAACAAATTTTTTAAGTAAAAATTAAAATAAAATAATATCTAGAAACTACTGAACCACATATATGCTATAAGTAAGCGATAATTTTAATAGCAGTTCTCATGTTACAGAAAATATGCCCTGATGTCTCCCTTCTTGCCATTTGGGACCTGGCCGAGATTGCCTGATAATACTACCTTCCCTATTCCTTGGCCAGTGGAATTCTAAAACCCTTCTCTAGAGTTTTGAGAATTCCCAGAGATCTTCTATTGTATTTTCAGCTGTTAGGAAGACTGTTATTTAGGGGACTATAACTCTGGGGGTTTTGAAGGAGGGAAGAGGTTGGTCTCAATTTTTAATACAAGGGAAAGTGACGATTTATAGTCCAGGAGATGGGACTATTTTAACAAGATTCTTTCTGAAAGCAGGCTGGGATGGTAAACTGTTACCTGGGGATGGTAGGGCATGAAGCTATGAAGCTGACTTGATAGTATTTCTGCAGAAATACCCATTCTTTTATCTATCGATTGATGCTTAGGATGCTTCTGTATCTTGGCTACTATAAGCCAGCTTCTTACCAGTAAAATTTTAGGACTGTATAGGGTTATTTTCATTTTGTTTTGTCTCTGACCCTTTCATTGAAAAATTTCAGCATTCCTGTTAGTTTCTTCTAAAAACTTGCCTCAAAGTTCTCCAGAAACCACCTACTCCTCAGTTCCAAAGCTATTCAATCCCTCATTTTAAAGTTTTTGACAGCATCTTCCATTTCCATATACCAATGTCTATAGTACTTATCTATTGATATGTAACAAATTTTAACAAAATTTAGTAGCTGAAACAACAAACATCTATTATCTCAATAGATTTCTGAGGATCAGAACTCTAGAGCAGTTTAGCTGGGTAGTTCTGGCGAAGGTTTCTCGCCAATCAAGTTGCAATCAAGTGATCAGCTATAATTACAATAATATGAAGGCTTGATTAGGGCTGCAAAATCTGTGTTGAAGCTTACACATGTGGCTGTTGGCAGGAAGCTTCAGTTCCTTCCTGGCTCTTAGAGGGAAGCCTCAGCTCCTCACTGCATGGGCCTTTCCACAAGTGGATAACTTTATGACACTTGAATTCTTCCAAAACAAATGATCTGAGAGAGGCAGAGAAAAAGAGGTTAAGAGAGAGCAGTAAACCACAGTCCCTTTAGATGTAATGCCTGAAGTCACACGTTATCACTTCCACTTTATTCTATCCCTTAGGAGTTACTGAATCCAGTCCACACTCAAGAGGAGACAGTTCTTTCTACTACTTAAAAGGAAAGATATCAAAAAATTTGTGAACACTTAAAAAAAAATTTATAGTTTATATTTATTTTTGAGACAGCGACAGAGCATGGGTAGGGGAAGGGCAGAGAGAGAGAGGGAGACACAGAATCTGAAACAGGCTCCAGGCTCTTAGTTATCAGCACAGAATCTGATGCGGGTCTTCAACCCACAAACCGCCAGATCATGACCTGAGCCGAAGTTGGACCCTTAACCGACTGAGCCACCCAGGCACCCCAAAATTTGTGAACATTTTAAAAACCTCCATGTCCCTATGTAAGATATCATTATTTCTTTTTGCCTTCAAGATTGGTCTTATCATTGGTTTTTATAAGTCGGATGTTGATGAGCCTAAATATGGTTTCCTTTGTGGTTCTATTTGGTATATGTTGTATGTCTTGAATCTATATATTAGGTTTATTTGATAACTTTAGAGAACTTTTAAACATCATTTCTTCAGATATTTTTTTTGCATTCTTTTCTCCTTTTCATTTTTGAATTCTGTTTACCTTTCTTGTGTTCTCCCATCAGTTTCTGAGATTTTATTACTTTTTATTCATATGTTTTTTTGTTTGCTTGTTTGTTTGTTTGTTTTGATTGAGTACTTTCTATGAATTTATATTTAAGCTCACTGATTCTTTATGTTTCCTTCCCAGCCAGGCCTTCTTTGAGCTTACCCAGTGAACTTTCATTTTTCATGGTCACTTCTGGTTTCAGCCACTTCCTGGTTGTCTAGGGAGAGGGTTGTTTTCAATTTTGTGACTGCTTTTTCAAGCTAGGTGGAGTCTAAAGTGATACTCATTACCTTCCTCACCAAAATACTCTCCCCATGAGACATTTGATTTTAGCAGAGTTTTCGGAGGAAATGAGTGGACTGCAGATAAATTTATACTATAACAACATAACTTTCACCTGATTACTGTAAAAATTCCTTTAGATTTGGCATATTTTTAACGTTAGCTTTAGTCTCAAAGCTCATCTGTCTTCTCTTCCTTTCTTCTCCTCCAATATCCACTAATTTATTTTCTTTCTTTTTTTGCTTCATGTCAGAACAACTTAGCTTTTTTGTACATTGACAAGGTCCTTAGATCCCTTTCCTTTCCATTTTGATCACTCAAGTCAGACAAATATTTAAGGTATTTTCCAAAACATGTATGTTTTTCCAGTAAGAGGATTTCTGATGTTGACTGTAAAAATTATAAAATTTATCATATTACATTCTCCTCGGTTTCAGCAGACCATGGCCCCTCCCTGCGGTGTCTTAGGGCAAAGATCATCTTGTAGAACTAAGGATATAGGCCACCACGTAGGGCCATGGGAATAATAATGGCACACTAGCTGGATGAGAGGGTGGAGTACTGAGCTAAAGAGGATTATTCTTAAGTCTTAAGACATACTGGAATTTTTCTTGCTAGGTTTTAGACTTCCTTGATGCTTAACACCTGTTTCTTTTTGCCGATTTTTTTCCCCCTTTGAAATGGGAATGTCTATACTGTGCTTGTCCCACCATTGTAATTTGTAATTTGTTGTTTTAACAGATTCATGACTGGGGAGGAATTTTGCTTCAGGATGAATCATAACCTGAGTCTTACCCTTATCTGAGTTAGATTATATTTAGATGATATTTTGGACTTGGGATTGATACTGGAATGGGTTATGTCTCTTGGAGCTATATGTATGGATGAATGTATTTAGAATGTAATGGACATAAATTTTGGGGGTCAGAGGGTAGAAAGTTACAGAATGAATTGTGTCCCCCAAATACAGATGCTGAAACCTTAATCTCCAATATGACTGAGTTTGAGCATGGGGCGTTTAAGGAGATAATTAAGGTTAAATGAGGTTATAAGGGTAGTGCCCTACTCCAATAGGAGTAATGTTTCTACGAGAAGAGGAAGAGACAACAGAACTCCCTCTATCCATGCACATATAAAGCCATTTGAGGATAAAGTGAGAAAGGGGTTGTATGTAAAGCAAGATGAGAGATCTCACCAGAAATCAACCCTACTGTTACCTTGACCTTGGACTTCCAACTTCCAAACTGTGATGAAATAAATTTCTGTTGTTTTAGTCCCTCAATCTTTTTTTTTTTTTAATGTTTATTTAGTTTTGAGAGAGAGGGGGAGAGAGCGAGGGAAAGAGAGAGCACAAGCAGGGGTGGGGTGGGGTGGAGGCAGAGGATCCAAAGCAAACTCCTCACTGATAGCAAAGATCCCTATAGAGGGCTCAAACTTAACAATGCATGAGACCATGACCTAAGCCAAAGTTGGATGCTTAACAGACTGAACCACCGAGGCAACTCAAGCCCCTCAGTCTTTGTATTTTTCATTTTTCTGGGAGTAAATATCTAAGAGATGGATTGCTGAGTTACATAGTATGGCTACGTCTAACTGAATGAGAAAAAGACAGACTGTTTTCTAGAGTACCTATAACATTTTCATCCCCACCAGGAATATATGGGATCCCATTTGCTTTGTATTTTCACCAGTACTTGCTTTGTCAGTATTTTATGTCACATTATACACCGTTCTGATAGGTGTAAAGTAGTATCTCATTGTGATTTTAATCTACATTACACTAGTGGCTAATCATGTTCAACATATTTTTATCACCTTATTTGCCATATTTGTATTTGGTGAAGTTTTTCTTCATGTCCTTTTCACAGTTTATAATTGATTGTTTGCTTTCTTACTGTTGTATTTTCACCCCTTATTATGTACACTGTATATGAGTTCTTTGTAAACATGTCTTTCCAGTTTGATGGTTATTTTTCTTCTAAACAGGATATTTCACAGAGCAAAAGTTTTAAGTTCGATGACATTTTCTTTATCAGTATTCTTTTTACTTGTGTTATAATGAAGAACTTTTAACCCAATCTCAAATCATGAAGATTTTCTTAAATTATTTTTTGTAAAAGTTTTAATTTTTTGTGTTAGATTTAGATCTTTGATTCATAATATAAAGCATAAGGTTTAGTTTGAAATACATTTTTTTTGCAAATGATGTACAACTAGTCCAACAATATTTGTTGACAAGACTTTATCTATTGAATATCTTTTGTGTGTTGATCAGACATGAAATTGACATATTTATGTCCCTGTTTCTGGATTCTGTATTCTATTTTTTAAATGTTTATTCATTTTTGAGACAGAGAGAGACAAAGTGTGAGCTGGGGAAGGACAGAGAGAGGGAGACACAGAATCCAAAGCAGGATCCAGGCTCTGAGCTGTCAGCACAGAGTCTGATGTGGGGCTCAAACCCACAAACCTGAGCCAAAGTCGGATGCTTAACCAACTGACCCATCCAAGTGCCCCTCTATATTCTATTTTTGATCTATATGTGTGTTCTTTGACCAATTCTACAGTGGATTGATTACTGTATCTTTAAAGTATGTCTTAACACTGGGTAATAGGACTTATTTAAATGAATTTTTCTTTATCAAAATGCATTAGCTACTTTATTCCTTTGCTCTTATGACTTAATTATCTTTGCCCTTGAAGTTTCTGTACCCCATAGATTTTAAATCAAATTATGCAAAAAAACTCAAATTTTTGTTGATATTACAAGAAATTTATTGATCAATTCATGGATAGTTTATGATTCCTACTTTAAGTCTTCCAGTTCATGAACTTGGTATGCATGTCAACTTATTTAGATCTTTTAAAAAATTTCTTCTATCAGTGTTTTATGGTTTTCAGCAAGCGTATCTTGTACATGTTTTATCAGATATATACCTATAAGCATTTCTTTTATGTTATAATTACTTTAAATGATTTATTTGGCAGATTTCAATTTTGCAGCTCTAGTATATTTACATAACCATTTACTGCTTCCTTTTTTTTTAAGGAACAGGTTATCAGTGTATGATTAATATTTTGAAAACTGCATATATTTTATGTATATAATTTGATGAGTTTGCATGTATGCAAACACTCATGAAACCACCACCACAAGCAAACTAAGAGACATATTCGTCACCTCCAAAAGTTTCCTTATGTGTCTTGTGTTTGTGTGGTAAGAACATTTAATATGTGATCTACTCTCTTAATAAAATTGTAAGTGCACATACATTATTGTTGATAATGGGCATTACTACTGCTTTCTTGTGATATGTGTCAGCATGATGTATCTTTCTTTCATTCTTTTATTCTTTTATCCTGACTCTATAGTTTTACTTCAAGTAAGTTTCTTGTAGATAGCACATAGGTTGTACTTCTGACCTGTTGATTAAATCTTTTTTTAAGTTGGTTTCTTTTTAGACCACTTAAATGTGCTATAGTTATAGATATACTTGAATTTGGATTGATTGCTTTATTAGTTGGTTTCTGGTTGTTCTTTCTATTTTCCATTCCTGTATTTATTTTTTTTTCACTTTAAATCATTTTAGTCTATTTACAACAATGATGACTATAACTCTTTGTAATTTTTAATGTTTTCTCTAGTAATAACAATTTACACTTTACTATACACAGTCTATTTTGAATTAATATTTTACTACTTAATTTGTTTGGATAAATCTTACCACCATAGAGGTCCTCTATATTACATATACATACATGAAAACCACATTGTACAATTTCATAATTTTGCCTTCAACCCTTCAATGTATTTTCAAGAACCTAAGAAGAGATCAATATTCTCTTCATCCATAATTTTACCAGTTCTATTATACTTTTTTAATTCCTGATCTTCCGAGGATTTTTTTTTTCCATTTGTCTTCTATCTTAAAAATGTCCTTTAGCCATTGTTTTAGAATGGGATTGCTGACTATGGATCCTTTTGGAAATGGACTACAAACCATGGTTTTGAATACTTAAAGGAAAAAAAAAACTAGATGGTAAATATATAAAGAAATCACTAAAATTACATTTGGCACATGGTTTTTGCTCACAAGTTTGTTGTGAATTGGAACATGAATTTATATATATATCACTTTCAAATTTATTGAACCAGTGTTACATCAGCTTACATTACAAAATGTTGACACAGTTGATTATGCTATTAGGAATATAGCATAATCATAAGAAAAAACATAAGCAAAAACCAAATATATCCACAGCATAATTTTATGTAGCATTCTTAGTTTTTAAGTGTTATAACACCTTGGGTATTTTTTTCCAATATAACCCTGAAGTAAATGTTGCCAGATATTTTCAAAAATAGTTTCTCAGTATTATACTGATGTTATCCAATCATAGTAAAAATGTGAAAATGTTAAAGGCCACATTTCAGTCTGAAATGTTTTCAGTCTGTCATTTACATATTTTTATTTGGCATATTTTTAGGCTAATTTTCTTATTCCTGGCTCAGGAGTTCTGTTAAAACTATATGGAATGCAGTCTCTCTGAACTAATGTAAAAATGAAAGCATTACTTATAGCTCCTTTGCCCTACTGGGGAAGCTTTCCAGGTGAATGTTGTTTCTCATGTGCCCAGAAGAACAGAACTAATAAACTCATGTTTCCTTAGGGATAAAAGCAACGGAGGGTGGAATCTTAGGATACAGATCATAAAAGCGCCATGTTGATGATTTCACTTTTAAATCTGATAAGCTACATGGTTAGTTAACCCAGGTAAATATGACACAAATATCTTTTTTTAATCTTCTTACAGAATTAACAGTTATCAATTTTGTGTCTCAGAGGATTATTCTTAAAAATCCGTATTTCAAATTAAAAAAGTCAAAGCATAATTACTATATTGATTTCGTTCTTAATCACTAAAAATATTGTGCATGGAGTTATTAAACATAATCAGCATTTATTTCCTCATTTACACAACTTGTAAAAATAATGCTGCTGCTTACTTTCAAAATGTTATTATAATGATCAAATCAGTGAATAAATGTAGTCTTAATATTGTGCCTGACACATAGCAAGCTACAGAAATAATGTTTATTATTGTTATTTTGTGAATGTGTTACTGTTTCTTTATGTAATGAATTATCAATAGTTTTGAAATATGTGTGAGGTGATATCATGATTTTATATATATTTTAGAAGGAAGGATTTATACAATGAGATTCAAACACACTGAAATTTTGATGGGATTCTAAAAGGAAGTAAATATCCTGATTAGATAAAAATCTCCAAAGAAGTTCAGCTTTTTAGTTCATCAAGTAAGCTGTATGACTTGTAGACTAATGAACACACACAGAAATAGTAACAGAAGTATCCATAGAGCTTTCATTTCATTTAGATATTACGTGGACAAGTAGGTAAACCTCATTTAGAAATCAGCAATTAGTATGTAGCAGTTTACTTGCTTAAAACCTCTTCATTTGTAATGAGGCTAATTAATCACATCCACAGAGCTGAGATTAGGCCCTATAAGATAGTAGGATAATTCTAGAACAAAGAGATAATGTCATCAGTGTTTGTTAGGGTTAAATAGTATACTCAGACTGTCACATGTCACTTCTCTAGGCATTTCATAAACACACTACAAGGTGTTAATAGTTTAGTATTATCACCAGGTGTATTTTTTCTCATCAGACTTTCCCAAAGTCCAGTTTACATAGAATGAAATGCATAGATTATATGTGTATAGCTGAATAAGTTTTGGCACATTATATGACTTTGTCACCCCTGAAAACAAGACATTACACACCTTTCCATCACCTCCAAGTCCCCCGTGTTTGTTTTTTGTCATCCTTCTTTATCCCTAGTGCCAAGCAACCAGTGATCTGTTTTTTTTTTTTGTCACTATTAGTTTTTCTTGTTCTAGAATTACAAATAAATGGATTCATACAATTTTTGACTTTCTTTACTCAACAGCATTTTTGAGGTCCGTCTATATTATGATGTGCATTAATATTCCATTATGTTGTTGTTCTATAGTCTTTCTTTGTATAAATAGATCAGTTTATCCATTCACCTTTTGAATTTGGGTTGCTTCCAATTTGGGTTTATTATGAATAAAGCTGCTGTGAATATTCATTTACAAGTTTTTGTATATACATAAACATTTCTTTCTCTTGGGTAAATATGTACGAATAGAACTACTGGGTCATTTGTACTAAGTTCATGTTTACATTTTTAAGAAAGAAGTTTGCAGATTGCTTACGACCTTATCACAAACAATATACATATTTTCTCCTAGCCTGTGGCTTTCTTTTACATTCTCATGTGGTATATTTGAAGAGCAGAAAGTTTTAAATTTGAGACTGTCCAATTTATCAATTTTTCTTTTATTGTTAGTGCATTTTATCTAACCTAAGGTTGTGAAGGTGGTTTCTCATATTTTCTTCTAGACGTTAAGGTGATTTAGCTTTTATATTTAGGTCTATGATCTGTTTAAATGTAATTTTTCAGCCTGATGTTTTCTTATGGATACCCAGTCATTTTAGTGATACTTCTTTGAAAGGCATAGAACTACATTGACATGTTTGTTCAAAATGAATAGATGTTTATGTGTCCATCTGTTTTGGACATATAGTTTTTTAATTGTTCAGGTTGTTCACTTATTCTAATGCTGTATAAAAAACACCTCAGACTTTAAAGTTATAAAGCAGCATTTATTTTGTTCATGAATGTGAAATTTGAGTAAAGTTTAGAGGGGAGAGTTTATCAATATTCCACTCAGTATGAGCTGTGGTATCTCAAAGGCAGGAGGATGGAATCACTTGAAGGCTCATCACTATAGATCTTGCAGTTGGTGCTAGCAGTCACCTTGATGTCATCTGTGGCTCTCAGCCGGAATACTGGCACACATCCTGTCTGCGTACTGTGAGATTCCTCACTAACTTGTGGCTGAGTTTCAAGGGAGAGCTAGGTGAAAGTTGAATCCTTTTTATGACCTGTGAAGTCACATAGCATCACTTTTATCTTATTCTATTAGAGAAGTTTCAATTCATTTGCCTGTAGGAAGGAAGCCCAGATTCTCTTTTGGTGGAAGGAGTGGTCCAAATCGCATTGTAAGAAGTGCTTGTAGTATCAGGTACATTGTTGCAGTCATTTAAGACAATAAAATCTACCTTATTAGCATAGAGGTTTTTTCACATATTTTGTAAGTATTTTAGGACTTTTTCCTTTTATAGATCATAATATATTGTTCTAGTATTTATAATAAAACTGTGTTTTTGTATCTTAAGAGTTTGTTAAATACAACATTTTCAAGAGTTTTGTACATTTTCAAGAATACTATTAGAAGAGAAAACCTGAGTATAATGACGATGTAAACAGGAATTCAATAAAAATTTTAGAAGTCTAGAAACAACATTTTGGTGAAGCTAAGGCTACTAATTTTGTACTTGCCTATTGGTTCTATATATTGGGCCCTAGCCACTCATTTAAATGGTTACCTGCTTATTTTGAAAATGGAAACTTTTTGGTATCTTTCTTCTCATAGAATGTGTATAATCTTGCTCATAATCTTGTGTAGGTTTTCTATGCTACAATAGAAATTTTTATATTTAAATATGTCAGGAAGAGGCACCTGGGTAGCTTAGTTGGTTAAATATCTGACCTTTGATTTAAGCTCAGGTCATGATCTCATGGTTTGTCATTAGAGCCCCACTAACCGCACAGAGCCTGCCTGGGATTCTCTCTCTCTCTTCTTTGCTTTCTGCCCTCCCCCATTAGTGTGTGAGTGACTGTGCACACTTTCTTTCTCTCGGGCTCTCTCTTTTTCTCAAAATACATACATACATACATACATACACTTTAAAAAATGTCAGGAAAAATCTTGATTTCTGTGTAAAGATTAGTATGTCTAATAATTGAATGGTTTCATTTTGGTTAAGTATGGAAGAAAAGACTTAAATTTGTTGTCAGTTATTCCTTACTTTTGGCAAGGTATCAGATAGATTCTGTAGGTTTTGGTGAAATTGGATTATAGGAAGGCTTATTTTGTTAATTATGACATACTTCTAGCTGTTAAAATTTCTGGTCTAATCTATATCAAAACATTAATCTCATGCAGTCCAGTATATCGCTCTGTTTTCCTTTACTTTTAGACATTGGATATTAGCAGAAAAGGGCGAAGATCTTGTTGTTTAGTTGGTATCTACTGCACCTATCAGTCTGATAGATGCCTAAACATGGAACCTTGTGTGAGGCCTAAGTGACTTCTTCCTCTGCTCCCCATGGGAAACTTTGCACTGGGCAGTGTAAGCACAAGCAATGTACACTCCCAAATTTTAGGAGTTACAATCTTGCTTCCAGCTTTATACACTTGTGTCTTTTACCACTTTTCTGCCTTTAATAGGACACAGTTTGGAGCTGGTTATCTTCTAGGTGATCCAGCATTGCTATCTTCCACATTGTTAATCTGCCTGCCAGGAAATTAATATATCCTTGTCAAGCAAATGATAAAAATTAAGTTTTTAGTAATGATGACTCTTTTTTCTGTTATAGAATGTTTTGTTCTGCCACCTGCCTTCATACATTTCCAGGAATGAAGAAAGCACCAGATTTATATTATTACTTATGCCTTAGGAAGAATAGGCAAGGTGTTCCTTCTTGTAGGGCTCTCAGCCTCTGTGAGTAATTTTCTTGGAGTCTTCCTACTTCTGTCTGGTAGGGAATAATCCTCTTCATGTAGGAGAAGGCAAATACCACAATATTCTTTTTGGGTTGATACCTTGCTGCTATGAATTCCCAGATTTACTTTGTAAATTTTAAATAATCTTTTTATTTAGGTTAGAGGTAAATTATGGATTTTGGCTGAAGGATTGTTTTGGTCACTTTTAAAAAGTCCTGGTCAAAGTATCTTCTCATTCTCATTCTCTGCAGATAGCTTGTACTTTCTGCCCTTAGTTTTTGCTCTCTGCAGAAATATTGTGATGGCATAAAATGTTCCACACAACAAGAGACTGAAAATGATTTCCCTATACTTGTTTATTTTTTTTTTTTATTAATGGAAAGTTGTATCCCCTTCTACATTTAACATGCTTTTCTACATTAAGTATTGGTTTATTATTTTTACTTGTATTGAACTGTGGCAGTATATTTCTTCAATAATAGTTAAGTTATATTTTAAATGTTAACAAAAGTTTAGCACCATACCTTTAAAAGGTTCATGAATGAGCCTCCACACAATAGTAGGAAATAACTATGTATGCTTTACCTACTGGACCTTTGGATCCAGCAGAAAGAATAGTTGAAAGGACATAACTATAGACCTGGCTTGGCCAAATTCTCATTCCATGACCTCTAGGTCATCAAGTAAGAATATAATTTCTTCCTCTGTGAAGTGACATTTTGTGTTACTACCAGTTCAATACCATGATTTTAAGTTTTTCTAGAAAGACTTTACTTTTGTAAGAAACTATATTTGCCCAGTGTTTTTTTAAAAAAAGAATCTTAGTTCTTAGTAGTGTAAACTTCACTGAGACTAGCTTGGATTGTGAGGTTGTTGGGTTTTTTTTGTTTTTTTTTTTTTGTTTTTGTTTTTTAACTGTGTCACAATAAAATTCAAAACTGTTCCCTATGCATCTTTTATCCACAGGACCAGCTCAGTGCCTAGGAACATAGTGGGTACACAATGTATGCTTATTAAAAGAAACAGTAAATAAATATATTTCATTTGCAGTGAAATTCTGGGACTTCCCTAGTTTTCTATTATGAGGTATTAGTAATTTCCTCTAAATAAGTGAATAGATTTATGAATGTATCATTGACATCTTTTGGCTGTGATTCATTATTACATAAACAGTATGAATTTCATTCCCTACCAAATGTACACATGTGAATTAGAACAATATATTTGGTTTTTCTATTCATATACACCAACTGAAAAGTATTGTAGGTTATATGTGTGCATTGGAGATTATATATGAAGAAATGTTAATTTTAATTCAATCCCCCTAAAAGTATTTTTAAGTATACTTTTTATTTAATAAAAGATAATTTTAGAAATCTTTTATCAAGTAAAAATGGATTGTGGTATTTGTGTTTTCTTCTCCTTTGGATGCTTCTAAACTACTCCCATTTACTATCACTTTGGTAGGTTGTGTAGCTTCTGTCATTGCTTCTTGACACCTGAAGGATTATTTCTAGAAATTAGGCTCCAATTGAGAAATATATATATATGATATTTCAAAAAATAATTCCTTTGTGACATATGCAATTCAGTACTATCTTAGGATTTATAACAACTTTGTGGAGAAGAATCAATAACTTTAACTTGATTCTAATAATAAACACTTTGTTTTGATGAAGAAAATTCCATTTATTTTATGTTCCAAAAGGATAATATTAGACAAGCTGTTTATTCCCAAGGTATATAAAGGAGTCATTCTAAGCATTAAAGTCAGAAACAAATTCATTGATCCTGAGAGTTGGCCTAAGGCATCTCCTAAAAACTCTAATAAATCCCATTTGTGTTTATTTTTATAGTTCATCTCAGCAGAATTTTTCCAAATAAACAAAACAAAATATGATTGACATTCCATCCAGTTGTGAACTTCTGAGCTTCAGGCTAGAATGCCTTTAACCTTAGGAGGTGAGCTATCTTCATACTTGTATGAGTCTACAGAATTTATAGCTCTTTCCACCACCTTCTTCAAAGAGATTAGTCTCATCTCAGGAATCAGAACCTTGTTTAGTGAATGAGTAAGGTTGGTAGTTAAGCCCATGATATGTCTCAGTTTTGAAGACTCTAGTGTTTCCAAACTTCCAGCAAAGTCAACTCTTCAGAGTCCACTGAAGGCTATTAAACCTTGTTATTAACAACTCTTATTATATCTACTGTCTATCGGTCCTTAGTATTTTGCTGTCTTAGAAACTTCATCTTTCATCTTTCGTTATTATATTGAGTGGACATTAACTCCATACCTGATCATTTTTTTTTAAACACTCTATTTCCCTTCCTATAGCCTCAGACATTATTCATTATAGTATCTTTAAACAGACCTCCTATACCAGACACAGATGGCTTTTTGATTTAAAGACTGATCCTGGGGGAAGAATTATGTCTTCATCCCTAAAAACATAGCATCTGGGAATTTCATGATGTTTTAAGTTAATATTCCTTCCCAAGAGATAATATGGACTGTCATCAAAGTGATTATTTAAAGAATTAAGAGAATGCTGTGCTCATTTTGAAAAAGAGGTATAATAAAGACATATTTATACATAAATATACATAAAATATTAAAAAGAAGAAAATAAGTCATTTTATTGAACTTGTATAAGGACAAATTGATAATTGAATGGAAGACCTTGGTGTATATAGGAAAGTAATTTGTAATAGAAGGAGGAATAAGAATTTAATACAAAATAAAAGAAGAATTGTACATTAGTCAGAAATGGAAAGAATAGGGTTTTTTAAATGAATGACATTAGGAAAATTGGAAAAAAAATATTTGGAATCATATCTTCCTCATGCAAATAATATATTTCTAATCAACATTAAGTAAGTAACATAAATGTAAAGCAACCAACAGCAATATAGATGAATACTCAATCTGTGAACAATAAGTATTTTTAAAATATGTAATTGCTGGAGTCCAGCTCCAGCAGATCCAGGGGTCCCTGAAGGATGGACAGTGTTGGTGAGAGAGGGATGGGAGAGCCCCGAGATTCTTTCTGGTCACCAGCCAGGCATCTCCACACTGTCTGAGACTCAACTTTATTTTATGATTAAGTGTTTGGGGGATGGCACAGAAGTGGCATTCTGATGATAAATTCTTTGATCAGTAAAAACTTTGCAGAACATTGATATGCATAGGTGTATGGGGAACAGCCCAGAAGCAGCATTCTGATGATAAATTATTTGATCAGTAAAAACTTTCCAGAACATTGATATGTATAACCTTATTATTATGATTTAGATAAGGGTACTCATGCTCATCATATGAGGAAGGAAGTTATCTTTAGCATTCAAATACAAACAGGATAATGTTTTTAACATAGTAAAGGAAAAAGTTCTTTGTGAGCAGGGGTCCATAGCTTGTTTATCACTTAATGGGAAGTATTAAGAAAAACAGGTTTTTCAGGAAACACAATGTTTGCTCCCATAACCACAAAGGAGGTTACTATAGTAAGTTCCTTCACAAGGTGTAATCAGCAAATCAAGGCCAGAATAAGTCACTCCTGATAAATCAACAAGGTATCTATGAGGTTTGTGCTCAAGCAGAAACAATTGATTAGGGGTGGGTATCGGTCGTCATCTGATGACAAGACCCTTGCAAACTTGCCTTAACCTCACAAGGAGTTTTCTCAGCTAGTGAGTTTAGAATGGCTCCTAATATGTAATCATTTTTTTCTGTCTCAGAGGGCAAAAGATATGTAGTTGCAATTACATAAAGTTATGTCAGTGTACTTCAAAAGTTGACATTTTTAATATATAAAGTTCATACAAATCAATAAGACAAACCCCTTAAGGACCAATATAGAAACTGTAAAGACAATAAAGAGAAAAATTACAAAAATGGAAATATATATTACCAATAAATACATGAAAATTTTCCACAAATGCAGTAAAAGATTAAAATGAACAACAGAAATTAAAAAGAGCAATAGTAAGATTTAAAATGTCTATTTAATTAAAAATGTGTTTAAAATATAATAATGCTAGGGGTGTTTGGGTGGCTCAGTCTGTTAAGTGGCCAACTCTTGATTTCTTCTCAGGTCATCATCTCACGGTTCATGGGTTTGAGCCCCACGTTGGTCTCTGCGCCGACAGCAGGGAGTCGGCTTGGGATTGTCTGTCTCCCTTTTCCTCTACCCCTCTCATGCAATCTCTGTTTCTCTTTTTCAAAAATAATAAACATTTAAAAAACTAGTAAAATACTAATGAAGTCATGGTAAGATAGTTTCATATACATACTACTAATGGAAGTGTAAATTAGATCACTCAAAGTTAATTTGAAAGAAATATGGAAATAATGCATCAATATTTTAAGTGCATTCACTTTTACCCAGTGATCTTTTCTAGGACTCTAGCCTAAAGAAATATTCAGAGGAAGATATCCATTTCAACATTATTTATAATGATAAAGTTGCAGAAATAATTTGAGTATTCAATACTTGAATGATGGCTAAATAAAGTGTGGTATTCCAATATGAAATAGTATTATGTAGCTTTTAATAAACATATTTGTGAAGAATATCTTATTGAGATGGAAAATGTTCATGCTATAATGTTATATGAGAAAAGAATACAGCATGCTGTACTGAATATCTATAAGCGTATTTTTGTACTCAGTTCAAGTAGGTAAACCAACAGAAGTATAAATATTGTGTATACATATTTTCATGCTTTTCATAGATATTGTGTAATCACTGTCCAGAAAGATTATGGTAAATTGTATTCATTTCAAACAGTATAGGTATCTTTTCACACACATGTCTGTTTCCTCCAGTCAAGGTATTAAGAGTCTTTTGTTTCCATGTTTGCCAATGCTTAGGTGAAAAGCAGTGCCTTCTTATTTATAATAAAATTTAAATTGGGGTTTCCATATTTCATAAAATTTTTGTACATATATGAATTGCCTGTTTGGTATTTATACATTTAGTATCTATTTTGTTTTTCCTTTTTTATTGGTAAGAGTAATACGTATTAATGAGAACATTCCTGTTCTCAAGTTACTCTACAGTTTTATATGAGTCAAGGTTTAATAGTGGAACTTGAATTTTTTTTTCTAAATGATTCAACATTTGTTTTTGAAAATACTTTTATTTTCAAAGCACTCTTCAAGATGTGGTTTGGTTGATACATCTGAATATAGTAAAGTTCTTAACTAAAACTGGCTGTAATGTAAACAGAGAAATAGATGTAAACATAATGTGGTAAGCCAATACAGAGTCATGCTGTTAATGCCGACTTTGAATATGAAGGATGAATTAATCAATTTATTCTTAAGCTGAGCCTTAAAGGCGGCAAAATGAAAGTGGTTCCACACTGAAGATAGCATGTAGTGAGAGGAAGTACACCTGTGATAAGGCCAAGGGGTATGTCTCCTAGAGAGATCTGGCTTTTCATCCTTTCAGTAAGGTTGTGTTCAGCTTGCAAAGTCTTCACTATATGGATATAGACTCTTTGGTGTCAAGATTCAGATACTCCTTAATATTAGTGTGCTTAGAAGTAATTTTATTCAAGGAAGCTAACGTACTGTCAAAGATCAGAAGAACCTAATCAGAAAAACAACATCATGATTTCAATTTATTCATTTCATAATAAGAAATGTAAAAGTGAATTAGATATTTATGTTGCTCAAACCAGTACATTCGGTAGTATTAAGCATGCTGTAACGAATGGCTTGGATACTCTTACAATGAATGGAATCAGAGCAAAGATATTAGTCTTAAGATTCATTGTTTAGTAGCACTATGCTACAATATGCTAGAATGTTTTTATAAGTCATCATCAATATTTACTTCTATGCAAAGCTTTTGGCCAGTGGTTCATATCTGGGTTCTGATAGAAACTAAATGCGTATATATAGAAATCCAATGGAATATGCATACTTAATAACCCATAAGTGAGCTGTGTATTACTTAATACAACAAGCCATAAGTTTCAGCAAACAAAGAGGTATTTTATCATTAAGTTGGGATATATAAGATCATATTTAGACTGATTCCAAAGGCTCAAATAAAATTCAAAAGCATGTAGCTGATATTCCCTATGAACCTTTTCATCTTTTCTTTCATATTTCCCTTAATGCTTTCCTTCCTAATTAGGAAATCATATTTTCAAAGTCTAATTGACAGGATTGTAAACCAGACATGGCAGATAAGTAGTGTTGGGAAATAATTCTTCATGACATTTCTGAATGTCTTGGGTTGGCTTTTGTTCTGGACTTTCTTTACAATGATGCTTGTAAAGCAAGCAATCTTAGAAAATAGAAATACTCTCTCCCTCCCAGACAGAGGAAAGATTTGATCCCTGACCATGATAATGAAGATAGTGTCTTCCTCAAATGCAAAGATAGTTCCTTGGAACACGAGGATTTCCTCAGTTTGGAATTCCTCAGCCATAACACAGATTTACTGTGTGTACAGCTACCAACTTGGTCACTCCATGTCATCTCTCTTGTATTTGGAGGGCATGGGCAACCAAAATGAACATAAAGCTCATGCTTCTTGCTGTGATGTGAATAATGACAAAATTTCTTGTCTTTTCTTGTTATGAAACATGTCTTCTGTTAGCTTAAAAGTAGGGTAAAATCTCAGTCCCTTAAAGGTTGTTGAAAAAGTAGAGGGTTAAGTCTACAAGAGCCCTCTAGTTTTCATCACTGATGGCTGGAAGTTTTGTTGCTTGGTTTTGTTCGTGTGTGGGAAGCACATTTACAGTGAAACCATTAGTTGGGCTAGAGAGCATTGTCAACTGAGCAGATTATAGGGTGATGAAAAGCTAAATTTTGGGTTACTTGAGTTTACAATATGAGCAAAATTTCCAGCTTTAAATGTTTAAAAAACATTTGGGAAACTCTAGATAGAAGTGTGGAACACCTGAGTGAATCATCTACATTAAAAAAATTTATAAAGCCTAATGAAGTAGATGTATTCCTAAAATTATTTTATAATCTTCCTCCAGAATACACTTGGGAATAACATATGTCTTCAACCAAGGTAGGAATTTTAATAGATAGCTTTGCAGTTTAGATATCCACAGTTACATTTTTTCTTACAGAATTGGGAATTGGCTAATAGCCAATGGATAATCAGTTGCCAAAACCTCTCAATTCTATCTTCATATCATCTCTCAACTATGTCTTTTTCTCTTGATTTGCATTGCTCTACTATGGAGTTAATCCTTTGTTGCTTCTCATTTTGATAGGTAAAAGAGCCTCTAATGACTTCCCTGTCTTTGGTCTTGTCTCCTTTTTGAACTCAAGATACTCCATTTTTATGCAAGATCAATACTGTAAAATTCACTTGTGTTTTTATATGTCACTTGTGTTTTTATAAACCTTAAAAAATTTTTCATTGTGTAATTTATAGTACCTAACTTAACTGGATATTAAGGTTCTCAAAAAATGTGGTCCTCTTGTTTGATCTCCTTCTAGATTTCAACATCATGAATTATCTATGAGTCAATATTTTATTGCCTAAACTATCATATGAATGTAACGGAGAAATAGTTTAAGCTTATTCTGAAGTAAATTAAGGAGAAAAGATACATGAACATATACCACCAACTTATGTTTTAGGTAGATGGGAATGAGCTATGACAAGGAGACATTGGAAATCATGTGTGATTTAGATATGTAAAAATCTGGACAGACCTTAATGATTTTCAAAATACTTCCACATACCGTTTCTCATGGGGTGCTACACAATTAATTCATAGAGCTAAATGGATGAGACTGTTTAAAGTTTACATAACATGTGCTCTTGTATCACCACACTTTTAGCAAAAAAGCAGTTCACCTAGGTGGTCTCTCTATGCTTTTTTAAGACTCAAATTAATCACATAAATCTAGGAGGAATCCTTATTAGACATTGAGGACATGGATGAATCATGAGAATTCTTCTGATGTAAAGAGTGAACATTCAGCAATTCTGGAAACCATTATAGGTTCTCAATGACACTGTAGAAGAAGGGATTAATTATAATAGCTGCAGTATTTTCTATGGAATATTATCATATATTTAAATGGAGATACTTGATATTCTTTAGGTCAACGTAGTCATTATTAGGAAAAGTAAATTTTGTCGACTTATTTACAGCAACAAATTATAAACATTGTTTTATTATACTGGAGAGGCATATGATCTAGTGAATACAAATATCTGATATATATAATCTTCAATCAGTGTCAATAATTCTTTATTAAAAAATTCTTTACTGCATACATTCTGGCTATTTTATATAAAAATCTGATGATTATTCTCTATGGATTAAAAAAAATGCCATCCTTTCTGAATAGAAAAACTTTGGGATTTTGGCAATATAATGATTCTATCATTAAACTAATAGCAAATTTAGGAGTGTCTGGGTGGCTCAGTTGGTTAAAGTGTCTGACTCTTGATTTTGGCTCAAGTCATGACCTCATGGTTCATGAGATCAAGCCCTGCATTGGACTCTGCATTGGCAGCATAGAGCCTGCTTGGGATTCTCTCCCTGTCTCTTCCCACCCCCTGTGTGCACACTCTTCTCTCTCTCTCTCTCTCTCTCTCTCTCATCTCTCTCTCTCTCTCTCAAAATAAACTTTAAAATAAACTTAAAAAATATTATTTATTGCACCACTATTGGATTTCAGTTTTTTTAAATAAGTAATATATAATGTGTAATAAAGCCACACGAAGCAATGATTACTGTCTTCTTTCAATACATATAGAAACTAGGTTGAAGGTGATACAATGAAGTAAGATTACACATAATACAGTTCAAATCAGGTTTTGAACTGATCTTGATCAGGCTGTTTGATTTGCTTTTAAACTTGAATACAGAGAGTGACTGGTGATCAATACGGTGTTGATGTTTCTGAAGAAAGAGGCCCTCTTAACAGTAGGTGAATTTGAAGGCTTCAAAATTTTATCTAGGTATGAGTTGGTGTACATTTCAGGCCAGGTGTATTAGGGTTATCCATAGAAATAGAACCTGTAGGGTATACCTGTGGCTATTCAAGTTGACACATAAAATTAACCATAATACTAGAACATACATATTCTTGACAACTACCTGAAGTCATTGCCTTGAAAGAGCATACATTTTGAGAGAATAAACAGGATAAAGAAAATAAATAGATAAATACAGAGATAATAAGTAATAAAAATAGATAATAAATAAAGGGCAAGATTATTTGCTTTTGACCTAATTTATCATAAGGTGTAAATTACTATTATATTGAATTAAGATTGATTAATATATTCCAAAAGAAACTCGCTTTATACATTCACCTCAATAGTCTAAATCAGTACTCTGAAATGTTGGATTTATAGAATTCTTTCTTTCTCATATCTTTCATAGGAATAATGGTCCCTGACTTCAGCTGTGTGGTTTTTGATAATACATATTTAATTCATTAATATTATTTCTATTATCTGAAATATATATTTTAATAGTTTATTATCAAATTAGTTTCCTAATGACACCCAGTGTGAAATATATATTTAATAATAAAATTCAATTAGCTATTTGGCTTCTGAATTTAAATCCTTTTGATACAAACCTTCAGTCATTTTTTTAAAGTCACATGGCAAACCTGTTAGAGATGTATTTATATATTTAAAAATAATTCTGTTCATCATACTCCATTTAAAAACAATTTTAAACAACATCGTTAACGTCTTTCTTGTGTTATAAAAAATAAACTTCAATGATTTTCGATAGATTTTTAATCACTCCATTAAATGTTTTAAACAGAGAGCTATTTGAAATAGTAGAAATGAATCCATTTTAGAAATGTTTCATTAAATTATGAAATATTAATAATGATTAATAAAATAAACATGATTTTGTCTCTACAGTATCATAGTTCAAAGCATAGTGTCTTATGGCAGTATCTTTGTCCTCAAAAGACCTTTTAAAGCACTCTTGTACACTAAAAATTGCTAATTCTTGACCATGAAGAATACATTTTCCAAAGGGGATTGGTAATTCCTATTTATAATATCTGGTGAGGAAAAGATTCTTAGTATTTTGGATATGTCATTTGGCTTATCTAATGCAAGGATTGTGTCTATAAATATTTCTCAGATATATATCTGACTTAAAAGTGCAAGAATACTTATAATTAGTACACTGACTTTTTCAAAGGTGTTTTATAATCACGAAAACACATTTAAGCTTATTTTGGTGAACGTGTTCTTGTCTTTCAGACCCATCTCTTGTTGGTCATCATGTAATCTTGACCTTCAAAGCAAATAGTAAGGACAACCTAGCATTGAAGTCGCAGTGATTACTTACGTCAGGTAAGAACTTCCTTTTTAGTTTCATTTCTATCTCATAACAAAATCTGTTATGTACCAGTTGTTTCAAAATTGTCATTTAAAATATTTTTCCAACTATCGAATTTATTTGTTTTAGTACCTCCATTGATCTGGTGACATGTTATGATGTCATCTCTTTCTTCATTAGAAAAACAACTTGACTTCACTTTTTAGTATTCATACATCCTTTTGAACGCAGTACTGAATTTTCCTCTAAGACAGTACAGAAAGTATTGAAAACAGCAGGAGGCAGAGTGGTCAGAACCTCATGTCACTAAGATGGGAGAGGGACCAAACTGATATATATGAAAATACTTCTGTATTTAAATTTAAATTATTTCTTTATGAAACACATTTATTTCACGTTCATGATGGACATGACACTGATGTAAAATAGAAAAATAAGGAAAGGTCTATGTTTTCATATGGTTTTAATAGAGTTTAATAGAACAAAGAAAGAATGTGCACACATAATTAATACCCAAGACTGAATTTGATCACATCCACAAATCAGATATACATAACAGTCTGTTAAACATACTCCTACTTATGATCCATCCATCCCACCACTGGATATTTATCCAAGAGTAATATTCTTAAGAGTAATGTGAATAATATACCTACCATCAAAAAAACTGACAGTGAAATGTAAATAGTAATTTGTATAAGAAAAGACTTAACTATAGAGAACAAACAGGATTGCTGGAGTTCAGGGGGGTGGGAGGATGGGTTAAATGGGTGTTGGGCATTAAAGAGGGCACTTGTGATGAACATCGAGTGTTATATGTAAGTGATGAATCACTGAATTCTTCTCCTGGAACCAATTTTACCATGTAAGTTAGCTAACTAGAATTTAAATAAAATTTTGAAAAAAAACCTGTTGTGTATTTAGCTTGATATTTGTAAAGATAATGTAAAAGATTAAAAAGTGTAATTCAGTATGGCAAAAATACAGAAGACATTAAGGAAAGTAAAAAATAAAATCATTTCTGAATAGTGACTCCATTTACAAAAAAATTAAGAAGAAATAGATTAAACATTGAGCACAGAAGATTTGAGGGTTGATAAATGACTTTTCTAGTATGACACACAAAAATCACTTTCTGAAGAAGTTATTTAAAGTCTTTTTATTTAAAAACAATTTTTAAATGACAGAAGTCTTGGGTTTGGGAATGATCTGGAGGTAAAGAGAAATATTCTCAATAAACTTGTAGACTCTCAGTATATGACTAATTACTTTAAGGTCAATTGTATTTAAAAATATTTTATAATTGCTATAGGATTAAAAAGGGGGAGATAGGCTTCTACATGGTGAAAGTTCTGACTGACTTTAGACAGGTGCTTAATCTCATGACCTGAGATGATTAACCCTATATGCTTGTAAATTCAGCACAGGTTCTTAATACTAACATTGAAAGAATTAATGATATATATTGATGTAAGCTTCTACAGAATAAAGACATAATGTTATAAGGGTGAAATACTTAATCTCAAATTTACTTGATATTAAAATAATTGTTAGAAGAGAAATCTGTAGCCTCATCTCTCCTTCCCTTCTTATTGTCTTGATTAATATGAGATACGTATTAAATAAAGAGCTCATATTAAATTATATCTCCTTTTCTAGATCATTATACTTTCCAGGAGATGGCACTACTGCACTTTCTTTTATAGAGCATATAACAAATCTGTAAGCCAAAGGTTATTTTAGCAATGCATATTTTATATTTAGTGAATTAAACATTCTATTTGGTCCATTATCTTCAGTTATTTGTATAGCACATTGAATTTATTAGTTATTTCTCTAGATCTATATTAAACATATGAAGTTGTTGCACCTCAGGGTTATAATATATAATTTTAATGAATGATGTGTTTCATTTTGCAATTAAATTTAAGAAATAATCTAACCTTATAAAGGAGAACATAAAAATATTTATTAATCAAAATGTTATAGGTTACATGTTTAATAAATAATAATAAACTACAGCAGTGCTAGTGAAGATCAAATTCAACATGATTTAGTTTTGTGATAATATTAAAGTTACCTGGAATTTCATCTACTATTATGTAATTTTTGTAGACCTATATTTCCACATGAGGAATATGGAAAAATGTATGAAGCAGTCCCTTTTGATGATTCAGTACTTAGAAACTTCTTTTGGTATTTTAGTTTTTTTGTTGTTGTTCTTATTGTATTCTACTGTATTTTCTGGGACCATATGTAGGGTATTTCCTGTTAAACATCATGAAGGAAATTGGATTCCTATTTATTAGTATAGCTCACAGAAATATTCAGTTAGCGTGAGTTCTCAGTGGTGGTGTTATGATTATGAAATAAAATTTTTGAACTTGAAGAGCTCAAAGTCTTACATGAAGCTGGTGTGAACTTATATGAATTTATTAGTTTACTTTTGTGATGCTGATGATTGAGCAGATGAAGACCTTATTGCTTTTTAAGAGTTTGAAAGGTATCTACAGAAATCTTTATGGTCTCCAAAGTAGTACCTATGGTAATCAGGAAGAATAACTATTAAAACATACATCACTAACCTTCTTCATAAAAAACAAACAAAAAACGAGAGAAAGAAAAAAAGAAAATTCCTACTCCAGAAAATAAGGTGGCCACAGCTCAATTTTGACCATTAATCACAAGGAAATTCCTTCCCAGTTTAGTCCCTTCAGTCTTTTTGTCTAATCCAAAGAAGATAAAAAGAAAAATAAAGTTAGTAAGAGGGGTCAATTTTTCAGGAATATAAATCAGGAATGCTGGAGCCATAGAAGAGAACACAAGGCTATTGAGAAATAAGAGCAGTACCTTTGAACAAACATTTGTGAAGGTCAGAACCTCAAGATATAGGCCCAATGAAAGACTGAGATATAATAGGTGATTATTAAATGCTTCCACTTACTACCACCACTTACTACCACACTACAGAACTCTAATGTAATAATGGGGGATTGCAGGTGAAAGAGCTGCAAGAAGCAAATTATTTCTGAGAAGAGTACAAAAGGAAGCCCAATATCAACAGTGGAGATAAGAACAAGAACACTAACAGAAATTTGAAGTCAGTGGAACCTACAGCTATAGTAAACATTAAACATAGTCCAACTTCTACCTGGATTCATATAAATTCTTTTTTTTCTTAATGTTTATTTTTGAGAGAGAGAGAGGTAAAGGCAGGGACGGAGAGAGGGACACACAGAATCCAAAGCAGGCTGCAGTCTCCGAGCTGTTAGCACAGAGCTTGACATGGGGCTCGAACTCATGACCCATGAGATCATGGCCCAATTTGAAGTCGGACGCCTAGCCAACTGAGCCATCTAGGCACCCCATTGTAAATTCTCACATTAAAATAATTGTATCTATGTGAAGTGGTGGATGTGTTAATTAATTTGATTGTGGTGATCATTTCATAGTGCATGTGTATATTAAGTCATCACATTGTACAACTTTTAATGGTTTTAGAAAAAGGTTTACTTACTTATGTCCCTGTTATCCATACAGCAGGTCCAGCTTTCAACAAAAAAATAAGTCCTACCAAAAAAGCAAAACAAATCACACACACACACACACACACACACACACACACACACAAGAAGAAAAACAAAACCATTTTGAAGATGCAGAGCAATTGTGAGAACTAGGCATGAGAGCCATGACATAGAGGTTGGTGTTATCAGAGAATTTAAAAAGCTTTGATTAATATCTTCTGGGCTCAAATGAACAACAACAACAAAAAAAAAAAAAACAAAAAAACAAGTAGAGAACATGTAAAAGCACTTAGTCAATATAAGAAATGTGGATAGTTTTATGAGAAATCAAAGGATTTGCTAGAAAGCAGAAACTTTGTAGCAGATAATGAGAATGTCTTAGATATACTCATCAGTAGACCTGCCCTAGCCAAGAGAAGAATTAATGAGTTTGAAGACAGGTTAATAGAAACATTCTAAACTGGAATGCAATGTGAAGGGCATCTATTGCTAGCAGACTACACTTGCAATGTTGAAAGAAGTTCTGCAGGCAGAGTAAAAATTATATGGATCAGAAACTTAGGTCTAATAAAAGAGGGAAAAGCATCAGAGAAAAAATAAATGAAGGCAACAGAAAATATTTTTTAATTCTTCACTGATCTAAACCATAAGTATATATTTTAGCAATAATAACAGCATATTAAATAATTCTTGCATATGGATATATAAAATGAATGATAAGGACTCAAATAATCTAATAAAAAGTTCTGCATGAAAGATATACTTCAGTATTGGGAGCATTACAATGCTACTTGAAAGATTAGATTGATTAAAATATGTATTATAAACTATAGAACATCCATTAAAAATGCTAAAAAGAAACAGTTACAGTCTAGGGCAGGTTATATGCTAATTTCACACAAAAAATGTTCAATTAAATGCAGAGAAGTTGAAAAAAGAGGGTAAAGGGAAAGTGAAAGGTAACAAGAAAATGACTTCAGCAAGATGGCAGAATATAGTTTTTCACTGTCATCCCTCCATAGAACATTGATTTTGACAACTACTCATAGAAAAGAGTACCTTTTTTGGGAGTCTGGGATTCCAGCAGAGAAGTTTGAGCACGTTAGTAGATCAAAATATCTGAAAATACATGTATTGAAAGGGTAAGAAGGACAGTTTCACATTACCCATATCATCTTTGTCCCACGTCAGCCACAGATCAATGCCAAGAGAGACATCCTCTACCTATAATTTCTATCATGTGATTAAGTGAGAGTGTAAAGAGTGATTACTTGGTTTCCCACACTGTATGGAATGATTCCCATGAAGCCCAGATTTTTCTCATCTTACCCAGAATTTGGAGATGACTGGAATAGGTGAGAGACAGGGAGATTCTGAGAGCAAAGATGGGGCATTACAGCAACCGAGGATCAGAAGTCAACAAAAGTCAAGAGATCCTACCAGCTACTTATAGATTCTATCAGTAAGACTGACCATGAGCTGCTTATGATGCCATGCGTCTGGACCCTACAACTGGCCCACAGGCACACTCAACTCCCCATAGTCCTCAACCATGCCCTTGTGGCTAGCTTCTTATGTGCAATCCCATACATAGTGGAGTATGAGTATTTGCAGATGGCTCATGAGCATGTACAGAATGCCAGACTGACTCTGTGGGATTAGGAGAAGGCAATGCAAACTTGAGTATTTCAGGGCACACTGTTGGGTAACACAGTAGAGTGTCTCAGCAGCTGGCTTGGCTTTGTCGTATTGAAAGAAGGTATAGAACCTTAACTGCATCCCTTGTCCTTGCCATCCCAAGTAGGAACAAGAGATATGGACCAGATGTACCTATAGAAGGGTGCGTGGGTGGCTGAGTCCTATAAGTGTCTGACTTTGGCTCTTGGTTGGTGAGTTCAAGCCCTGCCTTGGGCTCTGGGCTGACAGTTCAGAGCCTAGAGCCTGCTTTGGATTCTGTGTCTTCCTATCTCTCTGCCCCTCCCTAGCTCACACACGCTCTCTCTCTCTGTCTCTCTCAAAAATAAATAAACATTAAAAAAAAAGAAAGAAAAGGTCTGGGCTTATTGGTGAAGAAGTTTTTCTCCTGAAGCCAGTCAGTAAAGCCTTGAACAGACTCCTTCCTTTTTAAAATGTGAACAGTGCAACACAAGAGTTCAAAGTACATGAAAAATCAAGGCAATATGACACCACCAAATAACTAATAACCAATTTCAAAGTAGTGGAGATCTAGCAATGACCTGACAGAGAACTGAAAATAATTCAGAGAGGCACAAGAGGAAGCAGATAAAGCAACCAGTAAAGTCTGGAAAATAATACATGAGCAAAATAAGTTTAATAGAAATCATAAAAAAGGAACCAAACAGGAATTTTGTAGCTGAATAATACAGTGAATAAAATTACGAATACAATGAAGAACTTTAACAACAAACTTGTTCAAGTACAAGAAAGAATCTATGAACTTGAGGAGAAATAATTTGAAATTATTTAGAGAAGAAACAGAACAAAAAGAACAAAAAATGAAGAAAACTTGTGGAACTTCCAAGACATCATAAAGGGAGCTAACATTTGCATTGTGGGAGAATCTGAAGCAAAAGAGTGAGAGAAAAGAGCAGAAAATTTATTTAAAGAAATAATGGCTGAACATTTCCCTTATCTGGGAGAGATCTAGAAATCTAGATATTTTATTAAAAGTCTTCATGGGTGCCTGGGTGGCTCAATAGGTTAAACGTCTGACTTCGGCTCAGGTCATGACCTCATAGTCCGTGAGTTCAAGCCCCATGTCAAACTGTGTGCTGACAGTTCTGAGCCTGGAACCTGCTTCCGATTCTGTGTCTCCCTCTCTCTCTCTACACTTTCCCTACTCATGCTTAGTCTCTCCCTCTCTCTCTCTACACTTTCCCTACTCATGCTTAGTCTCTCTCTGTCTCAAAAATCAATCAACACCAAAAAATTTAAAATTTAATTTAAATTTTAAAAAAGTCTCCAAACAAGTTGAACTGAAATAAGACTTTACCAAGACACCTTATGATTGAACTCAAAAGTCAAAGATAGAATTTTGAAAGCAGCAAGAGGAAAAGGCTTATTACATACATGAGAACCCATGTAAAATTAACAAATTTCTCAGCAGATGTGTTGTAGACCAGGAGAGCATTGGTTGATATATTCAAGGGTCTGAAAGAAAAATAAATGTATTACCCAAAATGTTGTATTTCAGAAAGGAAAGAGAGATAAAGGCTGACACAGTTTATCACCACTAGACCTATTTTGTAAGAAATACAAACGGGGTGTTTTGAACTGACACAAAAAGATGCTAATTAGTAACATGAAAAATATGACAGTATAAAACTCAATGATAAAAATAAGTGATAGTCAAATTCAGAATACATTGGGTAAACCACTTTTAAGTCTAGTATAAAAATGAAAAGAAAAAAGTACTAAAAATAACTATAGCTACAATAATTTCTAAATGGATACACATACAAAAAGATGTAAATTGTGACAACAAAATCATAAAATGTAAGAAGGAGAAGTAAAAGTGTGGGGTTTTCCTATATGAACGAAGTTAAGCTGTTACCAGCATAAAATAGAGTTATAAGGTGTTTTATGTAATCCTTATAGTAACAACAAAACAAAAATGTATAGTTGATACATAAAAGATAAAGTATATAGCATATCATTGTGAAAATCATAAAATTCCAAAAGACAGAAAAGAAGAAAAACTATAAAAGACAAAAATCAGTTTACAAAATGACAGTATTAACTCCTTACCTATTAATAGTTATTTTATTTTATTTAAAACAATTGCCTTAGGGGCACCTAGTTGCCTGCTTAGTTGGTTGAACATCTAACTCTGGATGTCAGATCAGGTCATGATCTCAAGGTCGTGGGATTGAGCCCTGTGCCAGACTTTGCACTGGGTATGGAGCCTGCTTGGAATTCTCTCTCTCCCTTTTCCTCTTTCCCTCTCTCGATTGTTCTCTCTCTCCCTCTCTCTCTCCCCCTCCTTCTCTCTCTCTCCCTCCCTCCCTTCCTCCCTTCTTCTCTAAAAAAATAATTAAGTATAGGTGAATTAAATTCTCCAATCAAAAAGCATAGAGTGGCTGGATTTTTTTATTTTAAATGATCTAAATTAATGTGGCCTACAGAAGAAATAATGATACAAAATAATATTAAGGGACTTACATACTCTTAAGTCAACAATAGATAGATATACAGACAGAAAATTAATCAGGAAATAATTGACTTGAGCTACACTTTAGACCAAATGGACCTAATAAACTTACAGAACATTCTGTTCAACAGGAACAAAACATACATTCTCAAGTGCTTACAGAATATCCTCCAGGGTAGAAAATATGGTAGGTCATGTAGTGAGTCTTAATAAACTTAGGAAGATTGAAATCATACCAAATATCTTTACTGATCATAATGGTATGAAATCAGAAATGTCTTTACTGATCATAATAGTATGAAAGTAGAAATTAATAACAGGACAAATATTGGAAATTTCTCAAATATAATGATACACACCTAAATAACCAGTGGGTCAAAGAGGAAATTAAAAAGGAAAATAAATAGTATGTTGAGGCAAATGAAAATGGAAACATAAAATACCAAAACATATAAGATGTAGCAAAAGCAGTTTTAAGAGAGCAATATATGTCAATAAACACATTCATTAAGAAAAAAAGTTCTCAAACTAACTATACACCTTAAGAACTAGAAAATAAGAACACGCTAAGTCGAAACTTAGCAGAAGGAAGGAACCAGAAATAAATGGAATAGAGACTAGAGTAACAATAGATAAAATCAAGGAAATTAAGTTGAATTTTTTGAAACAAAAGCACAAAATTTACTTATCTTAATCTAAATTTATTCTATTAAAAATAGAAAATTAAGGGGCGCCTGAGTGGCTTAGTCGGTTAAGCGTCCGACTTTCGCTTAGGTCATGATCTTGCGGTTCGTGGGTTCGAGCCCCGCGTCGGGCTCTGTGCTGACTGCCAGCTCAGAGCCTGGAGCCTGTTTCAGTCTGTGACTCCCTCTCTCTCTGACCCTCCCCTTCTCACACTGTCTCTCTCTCTCTCTCTCTCTCCTAGAAATAAAAAACATTTAAAAAAATAATAAAAATAAACATTAAAAACATTTAAAAAAAATAGAAAATTAATAGATTTATTCTATTAAAAATGGAAAATTAATCAGATAATAAAATGAAAAATGAAAAAAGACGTTATAACTAACAACATAAAATACAAAACATTATAAGGATAAACAATTACACCAACAAATTGAATAACCTAGAATTGGATAAATTCTTAGAAACATACAACCCAACAAGACTGAATCATAAAGAAATAGCAAATCTGAACTGATCAATAATAAGTAAGGAGATTAAATTATTACTCATAAATCTTCCACCAAATAAAAGTTTAGGATCACATGGTTTCACAGGTCAAGTCCACAAATTTTTTAAGAAGAATTATTACCAATTGTTCTGAGATTCTTCCCCAAAACTGAAGAGAGAACACTGCCAAACTCATTTTTCCAGGCCAGCATTACCTTGATATCAAAGCTAGGCATGAATGAGCTAGGCATGAACATTATAAGAAAATAAAGTTATGTGCCAATATTCTTGATGAACATAGATTCAAAATCCTTAGAAAAATATTTAGCAAAGCAAATGTAACTTTACATTAAAAATAACATACACCGTGATTGAGTCAGATTTATCCCTGGGATGCAAGAATGGTTCAGTATCCACAAGTGAACAAATGTGATACAGCACATGAAAGAATGAAGTATAAAAATCCTTTGGTTATCTCTATAGCTGCAAAAAATTTTTTTTGACAAAATTTAACACTCCTTCATGAAACAAACAAACAAACAAAACCTCAACAAACCTTGTCAATGGTGGAAACTTGAGAACTTTTTCTGTAAGATCAGTTAGGAACAAGACAGAGGAGTCCATCTTACTACTTCTGTTTAACGTAGTAATACAAAATCTTAGCCAGAGCAATTATGTAGGAAAAAAGAAATAAAAGTAATCAAAGTTAGAAAGGAAGAGGAAACATTGTCTGTTTCCAGATGACATGATATTACATATAGAAAACCATAAAGACTCTAATAATAATAAAAATAAAATTGTTAAAATTAACCAACAAATTCATAAAGTTAGTAAGATAAAAATGACAAAATCTTGGGGGTGAAAAATTTTTGTACTCTGCTTTTTACTTCATGTTCTGAATACTGAATGGATATGAATGACTCAATCAGTTAGTCCAGATTTTTATAGAGGATACATCTATTTCAATCATTACTTGGGATTTGTTTTTTTTTTTAAATCTTCCATTTTCTTGAATATATTCCTTTAGAGCAGATAAATTTAATCTTTCCTAGTGTGGATGTTTTCTCTTTTTGAAAGGAAAAAACCTTTACCAAATTAAAAAAAATCTGTTTGAGCACAGAAAATCAGCATATAAAAAACAGTTGCATTTCTATACACTGATGAGCTATCCAAATAAGAAATTAAAGAACAACTCCATTTACAACATCTTTAAAATAATAGAATGCTTTGGAATAAATTTACCCAAGAAAATGAAAGACATGTATGCTAAAAACTATAAAATACTAATGATAGAAAATACAGAAGACAAATAATATATATCCGTGTTCAAATAGTACACACACATACAGGAATTTCCCATGTTTATGGATTGGAAGAATGAATAGTTAAAATATCCTTATTGCTTAAATTGATGTGCAGATTCTACATAATCTCTATCAAA
The DNA here is from genome assembly GCF_003009895.1 of Hyaena hyaena. Classification (NCBI taxonomy): domain Eukaryota; kingdom Metazoa; phylum Chordata; class Mammalia; order Carnivora; family Hyaenidae; genus Hyaena; species Hyaena hyaena. Next base: position 358,690 of record NW_024081848.1, read on the forward strand.
ATTCCAATGTCATTTTTCTCAGAAATAAAAAAAAAGAGAAGCCCTGAAATGGAATGAGATGACAAAGACTTCAAATTAAAAAACAACAGTATTAGCAAGAATAACCGAGATGCAGGTAGCACACTTCTTAATTTCAAATATATTTCAAGACCATACTAAACAAATAGTATGGTACTGTTATACAAATAGATATATAAACCAGTGGAATGAAATAGAGAATGCAGAAATAAATCCTTGTACATAGAGTTAACTAAACTTAGGAAAAGATGCCAAGAATACACAAAGGGGAAAGGATATTCCCTTTTAAAATGGTGTTGGGAAAACTGAATATCCACATGCAAAAGAATAAAATTATAACCCTCTTACATCATACACAAAAACAAACCAAAATGGATTAGGTAATTAAATATAAGACTGAAATCATAAAATTCCTAAAAGGAAACATGTCTAGAAGCTCCTTGATATTAGTATTGGTGGTAATTTTTTTTTTTTTTTTATTTTACACTAAAAGCTTTTGTAACAAAGGCTAATATAAACAAGTGAGGCTACATCAAACTAAAAAGCAGTCTCACTTCTGGATATACATTCAAAGGAAATAAAATCAATGTCTTGGAGAGAGATCTGTACTCCTATGTTTAATGCAGCATTATTTACAATAGCCAAGATATGGAAACAACCTATGTATCTGTCAGTGGACAATGGATAAAGAATATGGACTAAAGCCACCTAAGTGCCTGTCACAGGACAGCAGATAAAGAACAATCATGATATAATTTTATTCAGCCTTTAAAAACGAAATCTTGCCATTTGTGATAACATGGATAATCTAGAGTACATTATCCTAAGTGAAATAAACCAAGCACAAAGACAAATAATTCATGATTTCACTTATATATGAAATATAAAAAGTCAAAATAATAGTAGCAGTCTATATTGGTTACCAGGTGCTGGAGGCTGAAAGAACAGAAAAGATGTTGATTAAGGATAGAATTTTTTTTTAAATGTTTTATTTATTTCTAGGAGAGAGAGAGAGAGACAGCGTGAGCAGGGGAGGGTCAGAGAGAGAGGGAGACACAGACTGAAACAGGCTCCAGGCTCTGAGCTGGCAGTCAGCACAGAGCCCAACGCGAGGCTCGAACCCACAAACCGCGAGATCATGACCTAAGCGAAAGTCGGCCGCTTAACCGACTAAGCCACCCAGGCGCCCCAGAATAGAATTTTTTTTTAAGATTGTATTTTTATGTAATCTCTATCTACAACATGGAGCTCAAATTCATGACCCTGAGATTGAGAGTCATACACTCTTCTGAGTGAGTCAGCCAGATGCCCCAAATGGTACAAACTTTGTGCATCAGATATAATTAACAGCATGACAAATATAGTTGATAATAATGTATTTTATACTTGACGTTTTCCAAAAGATTAGATCATAATTGTTCTCACATACTAAAAAATTTAACTATGGACATGGTAGACATGTTAATTACCTCGATTGTGGTGATCACTTCACAATGTATGTATATGTCTGTGTGTGTGTGTGTGTGTGTGTGTGAATATGTGTGTGAATATGTTTGACTGTGTGAATATATATGTGTGTATTATATACACAATATATACACATCATGTTTTGTACCTTGAATGTATGCAATATTTACTCGTGAATCATATATTGGTAAAAAGGGGGGCATCAAATGTTAAGAAATAAAAAACTTACAAATATTTATATAAATATAGCAATAATTATTTTAAATATAGGTGTTTTAGCTATACCAATTTGATATGAATTAATGAGCCGACTATAGACAAATATATCTTACCTACAAGAAACTTGCTTTAAATATGAAGATTCAAAGACTTTGAAAGTAAAGAGGGGTGCCTGGGTGGCTCAGTCGATTGAGCGTCCGACTTAGGCTCAGGTCATGATTTCACGGTTCATGGGTTTGAGCCCCATGTCGGGCTCTGTGCTGACAGCCTTCTCAGAGCCTGGAGCCTGTTTCAGATTCTGTATCTCTCTCTCTCTGATCCTCCCCTGCTCATGCTGTTTCTCTCCCTCTCTCAGAAATAAATAAAAAAAAAAAATAAAAAAAATTAAAAATCAAAGAATTTGAAAGTAAAGAGATGGAGAAGTGTATAGCATGGTAACACTAATCATGAAAGCTGGAGTAGCTATAGTAATTGCAAAGCAGACTTCAGAATAAATAAGATTGTTAGGATAAGGAAGAACATTATATAATAATGAAGGGGCTGATTCTCTAAGAGGACACAACAATTTATAATGCATGTGCAACTAATAAAAGAGAAATCACTATGCATGAAGTAAAAATGGGTAGAACTGAGAAGAAAAATGGTTGAATCACTATTATAAGAGACTTTAACATTCTTCTGTCTGTAATTGACAGATCCAACAGGTAGAAAACTCAGGCTGTAGTGGAACTGCACTCACTATCAGTCAGCTTGATCCAATTTGTAATTATAGAATATTTCCTCCAACAATGGAAGAATACGTAATCTCTTGAACTTCACATAAATATTCATGAAGATAAGGCACATTCTAAGCCAGAAAGCACAACTTAACAAATTAGATTGATATACATACAAAATACGCTCTCAGACCACAGTTAATAAGGAATCAATAACAAAATGAAGCTGTTTTTTAGAAGTATACAGATTGAAAAGAAATTAAATTATGTTTACAGAAAACATGATTGTCTATGAGAAAATCCATAATCTATAGAGAACTCTCCTGAATATTAAGCAAGTATAGCAAGGTTGCGGGATACAAGGTTAATATACAGGCATCAATTCTTTTCTTATAAGCCAGAAATGAACAGTTGGGATTTGGAATTAGAAAGAAAATCACAAAGATGTAAATTAACCTACTCAACACAGCAGTAATCATGGTGCACATTTTTATGAATTCTGATAATACCTAAGAGCATCTTTTGAAATTCTAGAACTATACAGAAAACAAAATCCAGTAATTTCTTCTGTTTTTTTACAAAATCTTTGATAAATTTTCCTGCTAATATCTCTCCTTGTCATCATAAATTATTTCCAAAGATTATTTTTATTATAAAAAACATTATTAGGTTCTTCCTGATTATTTCATAAATGCAGTACTATTCTTAATTATGTAACTTTTCTTGATTTTGTTTTACAGGGTTAAGTCATAAACAACTAATTGATTTCTATAAACTTTTCTTAATGTTTATTTTTGAGAGAGAATATGAACTGAGGAGGGGCAGAGAGAGAGAGAGGGAAATGCAGAATCTGAAGCAGACTTCAGGCTTTGAACTGTTAGTACAGAGACTGATGGAGGACTTGACCTCAAGAACCATGGGATCATGACCTGAGCCAAAGTTGGATGCTTAACACACTGAGTTACCCAGGCATCCCAACTGATTAATTTCAAGGCTTGAACGTCTGTCTAAAAATATTCTTCAGGAATCTTGTATGAAATTTTTAAAAGCCTTTAGTATTTAGCTATTCATTCAGATTACTAGGAAACTCACTGAAGAAACTGCTCTCACTACATTTTAAGAGCAGTATTTATAAAGATGGGTAAATTATATTCTTTGAGAGTCCACCAAAATTTACTAAATCTCTTTCTTATCTGCAAAAGACCTTTCTCACCACCTTTAGGACAAGGACAGTATAAGCCAACTACTAGGCCAGTTTTACTCTAGGATTTTGTAGACCTTGGCTTCATCTGACTTTTATATGTAGATTTTGTATTCTGAAATTTTATTGAATTTATTGTTTAGTTCTAAGAGTATTTTGGTGGAGTTTTTATGATTTTTTATATCTAAGATCATTTCACTTGCAGATTAAGATAACATTATTTTTTCCTTTCTTATTTGGCTACCTTTTATTTATTTTTTTTGCCAAATTGCTCAGACTATGACTTACAGTATTACAATGAATAGGAGTAGTGACAGTTGGCATGCTTGCCTTGTTCTTGATCTTAGAAGTAAAGATTTGATATCTCACTGTTGATTTTGATGTTAGCTGTGGGCTTGTCATATATGGCTTTTATTATGTTGAAGTATGTTTTTTCTGTTCTACTGTGTTGACAGTTTTATCATAAATGGTTATTGAATTTGGCCAAATGTTTTTTTTTTCTTATCTATTGAAAGTATTCTATGATTTTTATCTTTCATCCTATTAATTTGGTATATCACATTTATTGATTTGGGTATACTGAATCATCCTTGCATTTCCAGGGATAAAACCCAGTTGACTGTGGTATATAATCTTTATTTTAAGAAAAAAAATAATGTTTATTTTTGAGAGAGAGAGACAGAGTGTGAGTGGGGGAGAGGCAGAGAGAGAGGAAGATGCAGAATCTGAAACAGGCTACAGACTCTGAGCTGTTAGCACACAGCCTGTGTGGGACTCAAACTCGGGAACTATAAGATCATGACCTAGGCCAAAGTCAGTTGCTTAATCGACTGAACCACCCAGGCATCCTCCCTTTTAATGTAGTAATGAATTTGGTTTGTTAGTATTTTGGTAAGAATTTCTGCATTGGTATTCATCTGGAATATTGGCCTGTAGTTTTCTTGTAGTGTCCTTATCTGGCTTTGGGATCTCTGTTTTCTGACTGTATCATTTTAAGAGCTTTTCCCAAACATTTAACGGAACAGAACATAATGGGTAAATAGTTTCTGCAGTAGGCACCTAATTACCATTAGACTTAGCTGGCTTGATGCATAATGAATTATTGGAAAATACCTTATTTGAGCTTTAGTAATGCTAATAGTATTTATTGAATTACGTTTTATATTTTCTAGAGGCAAATTTATTTTTGTGATAGTATGAATGAGTTTTACCACACCGAAGTCCCCACAGACTGAAAATTAATAATCACTTTAAACAGAACTGAAATGGAAGATTAAAAATAGCTTGTGTCTTTCTTTGAGTTATAACATTAATATTTGGTGCTTTTTGGTTCAAATTCACTATACGCTTTTGGCCTCTTATATGAAAAAGAAAAAAATTCTAAAAACTCAAAATAGCAATATTTTAAGCAATATTAAGTGAAGAATGGCATTATGGTATAGAGGACATATTTCACCTTTTAATTAAGAACTAAATTTAATGTACAACTTAATCAAAGTTAGTGACTCCAAACCCTTCACAAAACATTTTCTCTTGAATACAGGTTCTGAGCACTTTTATTGAAATGCAGACTGTTTTTATTCTTTTCAACATAACGAATATGACATTTAATTTTTTTCAAGATTTATAGTACCTAGTATCCTTAATTTATAATACTTATAAATGACTACCACAAGAAATGTGTTTTCAGAAGGATGATTTAACTAACTGGCAGGTAATTAATCTTGAAAAGGGAGACTAATTAAACAGTTTTCTCAGTCATAAATATGCTCTCATTGTTTTGAAGAGCACTATGTTACTGCTACTTCTATAATTCATTACATAACAAGTCAGGAAAATTAAATTATTATAGTTATTTGGGATAATGCTGAAATACTTGTTACCTAGAATGTAAAGATTTAAATGATTTCATTATGCAGAACTTTAGACATTTTGGAAAGAACAACCCCATAGTGAGCAAAATATTTTAAAATTTCTTTGTGCTTCTGAAGTTATTAAAACACTTGTAGTATTTAAATGTTTTAGAAATTTGTTTTTTAAATCTTTTTGTAAGAATACAGTATATAATACATATAACAAACAAAAATGTGTTAATTGACCTTCTAGTATCAGTAAGATTTCTAGTCAACAGTAGGTTATACGTGGATTTTTTATTGTATGGGGTTTTGTGCCCCTAACCCTTGCATTGTTCAAGAGTTAACTAGTTATACACTGAATCACTTTGTGCTTTGGGCAACAAAACCTCAAAAGCACATTTAATTTTCAAGACAATTTTTCTGAATTTGAGGGCTACCAATACTATCTGTATGTTTAGAGAGCTTTAATTTTATTACTTTCAACTTCCTTTGAAAATAACAAATGATATTGACAATGTCAAAGGGAAGTGATCTTTGGATATTTACTTTAATAAACAGGTATTTAAAAAATCTGTAACAAGCATTCCAAATGTAAATTGCTATTTCCATACTATTTAAGGGTGAAATACAGGAGTTTATATTCTGAATAATTTACATGATCGTTTATTCTTTTCATAGCTTTATGTATATTTATAGCTTAACATTTGTTGTTTTATTCATATTACCTCATATTATCCCAGAACAGCTTTTTAGGTAGGCTTTTAAAAAAAAAAATTGATTGTATAAGGAAGGAAACTGTGAAGAGGTAAAAATAGCACAAAAATCACTTGCAACAGAATATTAATACTGGGTGCATCTAGTTTACTACTTTGCTACAGAAAGTGTGGTCTATTCACTAGAAGCTTTGGTATTACCTTGTTGGAAATGCAAGTCCATACTTCAAATCTGTTGATTCAGAATTTGTATTTTAACAAGAGATACATGTGATTCTTTTGCACATTGAAGTTTGAGAGGTACTGGTTAAATATCTTTTCACATTTTATTTGTTTTAAAGTATAGATTTTATTATTATTCACATATGGTGAGGCCAACAGATCATGAGACCATTACCATTGGAAAGATAGTTTGTTACTCACAATTCCCAGGAGGAGGAGGTATATATACCAGGGCATACAGGAGACCACACAGGGAGGCACCAGCATCAGTCAGGAGGCCCAGGGAATGAGGGGGAAATGTGGGCAAGAACTGTTAACGTAATTTCTTGGGAAAAACAAGGCAAGGCAAGATAAGCAGGGTTAGGATTGACAAGTTTAAGTAATTTCAGGGGGCTTCCAGTATAGAGACTGTTTCTAGTTTTCTGACACTTGGCAAGGGGTGAATAGATCAGAAAAATAGTGGTTTAGAGTTTAAGAACCCTATGAAGGAGGTATGAGTATGGGCTCTGAATTGGTTATTTTGCATATAAAAGCCATGCTCAATGGTGAGTCTTTTACTATTTCTAAGAATTAATTTAGCCCTGGGAGAGGCAGTCTCTCTAGGGTCAGCAAGTCCCCAACATGTGAAAGCATCAGAGAAACAGAAAATAAAATGGGATGATTAATATATTATAACATAGAGTAAAACTTCATCATATTGTAATAAGCAGAGTCCACAAACTTCATTATGTAGACTATGGAGATGCAGTTATTGCAAGGTTAATGAAAAGACTGAATGAGGCTGTCCAAGTATCCCCTGGAATTCCCAGGGGTATGGCTGGGTAGATTATCTCCATTCAAGTTCTGGCTATCTATGGGCATAGATCGCCTAGAGGTTGGAAGCAGCTTTTTATTTCTTTCTACATGGAAATTGTTCTGATTCCATGGACTTCAGGAGCCCAGCAGCAATTTCAGCAATAACCCCATGAATTGGTATCCATTTCATTGGCCCTGGAATTTGGGCACAGAAAATACTGAAGGCAGGAAACTTGCTCTCACCTACCTGCTTTCTCCCCACCAAGCCTACCAGTCCAAGGTTTTGAGTTATCCCTATTTGAGGATGTGGGAGAAGAATAGAATGCAATTGTCAATCATGTTATATCAGGATTAATGAAGATGGTAAGAACTAGAGAGTCACTTGGCACCAGCTAAAGAAAAATAGTGATGTTATCCACTTGTTGAGTACCTACTATTATGCTAGATACTACACTAATGTTAATCCATTTAGTCTTAACATACAAATATGAAAATGAAGGCTGAAAGTGATTTAGTAATTTGACCAAAATTATTACATGTTGGAGACTGTGTTAAATGTTATCTTCCTCTGACTTAAAAGCCCATGCATTCCCTATAGGCACATTTTTTGTGTCACAAAGTAGATGACAATGCTTAAATAGTTTATGTACTATAAGAACTTTTCTGTTCTTATTAAGGAAAGTGCTGATCTCTCCGTTTATGGGTTCATTATGTTACCATCAGTAAGAGATAGAAAAAAATCCTGATTCCTCTGAAATGGCTAGGGTTTAACTTCTTTAGGTCAGCTTACTTTACTATTGGCATCTTCAAATCTAAATTACTTATCAGATTTGGAATGTTTCCAGGACTGCCTTTGGTTGGCTTATCTGGGTTGATAAATTTATGATATAATTTAGAAATAACATTTAACTCAGGACAAAAGGAATTTCTGTGGAGATGTATAAATATGGGAGAAAGGAGTTTATGTTTTATGGTAAAGTAATACTTTACATTTTAATCACTTATTGAGATATAATTTACATATAATTAAACAATTTTAAGTGTATGATTTAAAAATTTTGGCAAATATATACTGTCATGTTATGTTTTTCATATATATATATGTTTGTCAGGCATATTGGCTTAAGCTATCATTTATCCTCTATAAAATAGAATCATATGCTTTTTGTGTAGGTAATATGTTAATCAAGATTATTGTATTCTTTATAACTTACTTATTTCCTGTACTTTAGTATATTATTGTTACTCATAAGCTTTTAGAACAACTCAGTGCAATGCCAATTTAAATTTCTCATGAAAAGTTTGTGTGACAGATGGATTACTATGGAAAAAAGAGTAATAGATTACAACATTATAATAAGTTTTCAAAAAGGGATAAAATGCCATTCAATGCAATATTATGAATACTTTACTAAACATCATATAGATATAACACATTAACATAAATTGTTCTCAGATTTTAACTTCCATCACAATTACCTCAAAGGCTTATGAAAACAGATTGGTGGGTCCTATCCCCAGTTTTTCATTCAGTAGGTTCCAGGTGAGGTTGATATTGCTGGTCTTGGGACCATAACTTGAGAGACAGTCCGTTAGATATGTGTCTTTTCGAATCATTTAGCAATGTGTCAAAATGTATTTCTTATGTCAATATAATAAACTTTTTATTAATATTATTTCTGTCATTTAAAAGACTGGAATGAGTTATAAGTTACTTGTTAAAATTAAAGACAGAAAATAGGTGAATAAAATTTTGTAAAAGTAAAATATACAAAGTCCCAAAACAGCCCAAATAGTATTCCAGGATATTCATTCCATGACAATAATTTTTCAATAAAAATGTTTTAGTTCCAGAAGCACAAGCAGTAACGTCTAAAGGCAATTCAGAATATTGTATGACTAGGCATTGTTTATGCAACTCTTCTGAAGGAAACTGCTCTTTTCCTTTAAGAAGTCTTGAGGATATATTTTATTTACTTTGATTCTATTTTCCTATCTCAGAATATTCACATTTATACATTTCAATGTTTTTTCTGTCAATTTTATGAAAAATATATCTCATTATATAATTTTTAACTTTCTTTAGAAGATTATATACTAGATTAATTGGCATAGAACCTGATGTCTTTCATTTTATTCAAGTATGCTTGAAATAGATGTTTTTAAATAGATAATTGAAGAAGAAATTAATTTTCCTTTTGGGGGTATTTTTCATAACCAGAAATTAATAAAAGCTAGGGTTCAATTTTAATTACATGGAAATAATTTGGAATGAAATCTATAAAGTGATGCCAAAAGCATTGCTATAAAAGAGTGACTTTCTCATTTCAGAACCTGCTATTATCTTTTATTTCCTTTGAGATCATACTCTTCATTCCAGTCATACTCAACTCTTCTCTGAAGCTATCCTACCCCACTTTCACTATTCAGCAACATTCTAGCCATGATGGTTTATAAATTCAAATAAATCATCCCTTATCTCTGCAGAACTTCAAGTGTATCTCTGCTTTCCTCTCACACATCAAATGTTTTCTCTTCCCTTTCCTCACTTAAAAATAATTTACTGGTTGCTGAAGGATTATTTCCAGTTCCAAATACTCCAAGAGGCCTGCCTTTATAATTCCCAACAGCATATTTCTCATTTTGCTAACTTTTCATAGAGATTATTTTACTCAAAATATATTTGGAATCTGATTACATTGACTATTATAGGTCTTTGATTTGCTTTAAAAAATCTTTATTACTTAATACACATACATATTACCCTCAACAAGAGTATCAATGTCCTTTAAAAAAATCTTTATTACTTAATACGCATACATATTGCCCTCAACAAGAGTATTAATTTCTCAGTCGAGTATTATATGATATGCGATGTTTGTGTTTTCTGTAGTTCATAGACATTGCCAAAGTTTGTAGTCCTCTAAAAATCTCAAATTGATTTAGACATTATCCTGTTCATGTAAAATAACAAATGAACTAGAATAATCTTGCTGGGGGGAAAAACACAGTTCTTTAAAATGAAAGTACTTTGTGTGTTCAAAGGGAATTAAATACTTAATCAGTGATATGAAACATGAGTGATAGGACAAAGAGGATTGAATCTTTGGAAGTCAGAGGTTTTAAAGAGCTTGTAGAAGCTCCTTTGTAGCTTTTAAAAGCAGGGTATATTTCACATCCTGAAATTATTTCCATGTAATTCTCTCTGAGGGGAGTAGTAGTTAGTAGTGCTGTCTCAATTCCAGAATTGCTACTATCTCTGTTAAAAAAATGGAAGGAAACAGAATATAAAATGGTCAAGATAACTTTCTGTGTATTAAATTTTATCTCTACAATTACTATACAGTCTTTTTTTAGCATTAAGTACATGATTTGCATAGTAACACAAAGAAACCTGGCAGCAGAGTTTGTCAGTTTCTGTGACATCAGTCTGCTTTTTATTCTGTAATATATAATTAACTTAAAATTAATAATTAAAGAAGTAATTATTGTTAGCAATAGATGAATGCTTAATAATGAGGACTATTTTCTTTTTGATTGCAAAAAAGAAAACACTAGGATTGGAATTATCTTGCAGAGTTTTCAAAAATTAGTGACTCTTCTTTTTGCCTTTGAAATTGTTACAGTGCTTTCCAAACTCAGTATTATAGTACATCATATTTGGTCGAAAGTACTCAGTATTCTTTTATTCTTAATGTTTATTTATTTCTGAGAAAGAGATAGAGACTGAGCATGAGTAGGGGAGAGACAGAGATAAAGGAGACAAAGAATCCCAAGTGGGCTCCAGGCTTTGAGCTGTCAGCACAGCCTGATGCGGGTCTCAAACTCACGAACCGTGAGATCATGACCCAAGCTGAAGTTGGTTGCTTAACCGACTGAGCCACAAAGTCACCCTACTCAGCATTCTTTTTTTTTTTTTTATGTTTGTTTTTTATTTTATTTTATTTTATTTTATTATTATTTTTTTTTACAAATAGTTTATTGTCAAATTAGTTTCCACATAACACTCAGTGCTCATCCCCACAAGTGTCCTCCTCCCTGTCCATCCCCCCTCCCCCCCACATCCATCAGTCCTCAGTTTTTGTCAGCATTCAAGAGTCTCTCATGGTTTGCCTCTCTCCCTTTCCCCCACCATTTCCGCCCTTCTTCTCCCCCATGTTCCTCCGTCAAGTTCCTCCTAATCCTCCTATACGTGCACACATATGATATTTGTCCTTCTCTGCCTGACTTATTTCACTCAGCATAACACCCTCAAGGTCCATCCATGTTGCTACACATGGCCAGATTTCATTGTTTCTCATTGCCATGTAGTATTCCATGGTATAGATAAACCACATCTTCTAGATCCATTTGTCTGTTGATGGACACTTAGGCTCTTTCCATGTTTTAGCTATTGTGGAGAGTGCTGCTATGAACATTGGGGTCCATGTGCTCCTATGCCTCAGCATTTCTGT